>NC_092208.1:68825867-69174637 GCF_043381705.1 Parasteatoda tepidariorum
TAATTATCCAAAACTATAAAAGTTTTAATAATGACACTGCAAATATTCAACACAGTTTGCAAAGATAGCTGAAACTGCGTATGATATTTGCATTTGTAACGTCAATGCTCGTCACACGTGACATTTGGACAAGCGCACATAAGCATATGACTTATAAACTGCGCTGAGTTCGTGCCACTGCGAGGTGGTACGTAAATACTTGTTTCACCCCAATAAGTATACGTTTATTAATTTATGTTTTATAAAGAAACTGATATTGAGTCAATTATTAAAAAAAAATTCACAAATTTTACATACTTAATTAGGTATGTGTGATTTGCGTATTGAGAACTGTTTTTTTTTCCCGACCTTTCCGATTCGGATCGACCCCATTCGCCCCCCTGTCTCAGATCGACCCCCACTTTCGTTAAATAGACCCCTGGGGGTCTATATAGACCACTTTGGCGACCTCTGAGTTAGAAGTACATTGTGTTGGTATTAGTAATTTTGGTTTAAAATTATACTACAAAAAGTAACTGCAACATATGAGCTACGCAATCGAGAGCGAAATCATTCTTCAAATTAAAATAAGAATATTTATAGCTTATTCGAAATTTAAGCTTGTGGGCAGTTCGTATTATTTTGCTTCCCAGTTCGTTGGAAATCGCTACATAAATCATCGTCAGTAAAATTGATAAAAGATTTTGTAATAAATTCAAAAATTTATTTCCTAATGAATGCAAAAGAATTTCAAGTTTCCCTTCCGCTGAAAATTTATGTTTATAAAAAAAATCTCGTTAAACTATTCATCTTTAAGTAATTAATTACGTTTAACTCACGCGAAATAAGTAAAAAAAATATTAGTTGCAAGAATATTAATTACTCGAAGCAACTCAAACCAATCATGCGTTGATAACAAACTTGGCACAAATTCACTTCCGGAAGATAATTTCGCTATCTCATTAATTAATCAAAGCATTAACGATTCATAATGATCATCTTGGGGGTCTCCCCTCCATATCTTTGAAACCTTTCGAACGATCAGTAGAAATTCCATTTACACCCTCGATCCCAGTGCCTTTAATTAAAGGGGTTCGAAAGTGCATTCCAAAAGGGTGCTGATGCAAAGTTTGAGTTCTAAAATCGAATGATATGTCCTGGAGCTATTTTATAGTAGTTCATGTTTCCACAATAGTTTGTTTCCTCACTAGATGTCTCTGCCTGCGTTACAACCCCAAGGTGTTTGGTCTGGTTAGGGAACTGTTAGGTTTTGGAATTAATGGTTGTCGTTATCTGTCTAGGGGTATTGTGTAAATGTCAAGATCTTGGCAATGCTTGGAATCATTCAAAGCGTTTGCGTTCTGGGAATTAAACAGCAATGCCTTTAAATTCAGTTAATTAACACGATAACTGAATATATTCGATGTTTGCTTTGCAATTTTTGCTATTTTATACCAATGAGAGATGAATTATATATCATATATGCTGTTTACTGTGAATAAAGCCGTACTTTACACTATACATGATGCCGGTAAAAACTTTTTACACTTTAATCATTTAAATGCATTGGTCTTGTCAAACCAATTTTTCCAACGAAATTTTATACTTGCAGTTACGTTTGAAATTGCAAATTTTGTCAATAGATTTTTGCCAACAAAACGTTTTTACACTTAAAACTTGCAGTTGTATTGATCTTCATTTTTATTAAAGTTCACTTTTAATACTTACGAAGTCATTTTATTCCCCTCGAAGGGTGCAATAACCATTTTTTTAATTTATTTATTTGATATATTTAGTTTGAAGACTAATTATAATTAATTATAAATCCAGTATAACCATTTTTTTTCTACAAATCTAAAACTTTCCTTCTTTTTCCAAAATGGCAACATATCTTGAAAAGTAATTAAATAATATAATATCAACAAAATCAATATTAATATCATTAAAAATATTATATCCATTTATAATTTTAAATTTTTTTTATAGAGTTAAAAAAAATATTTGATTAATTATAAATTCTACATAACAATTTCGTTCAATCAGTGAAACTTTTTATTAGTTCCGCAATGTCAACGTGTTATAATAAATAATACATTGTAATAAATAATACGTTTTAATAAATAATACGTTAAAATAAATAACACGCTATAAAGAGCACGTTATATAATACGTTATAAAGCAATATAAATATCAACTGACTTAGCAACGCGTAATTATAGTTCATATAAATCCTCGATATTTTTTCTTTCTCCTATATCAGATTTAAACTCAATAAAAAGTTTCGCAATCTCAAGCCAGATGGAACAGATCTTAAAAGAAAAAAAAAGATTTTACGAAACCTATTTGCCCCAGAGCATGGTTTACATTTCTGTAAATATTTGCTTTCAGATTTGACAGACACAATCCATGCCTTATCTCAAGCACTCGCGCCCACCCCAAGTCTTGTAGAACACGTGCTTTTCATTTCTAAAGCGCAAATCCACATCGTCTGCTTCATCTCTATCACCAGTCTATTGCCGCCATCTTGATCTTCAAATCCCGTAAAGTCAGTCAAATCCAAGGAAAACTTTTCCTTCCCGTTTTGGCAACAACACCATCTTTGTCTTCTCTTCAAAATATTCCCTGTCAAACATTTTTAGAGTGGTGTTGACAAGGTCTCAATCTTTGTTCGAGGTGGTCTTTTTTTTCTCGTGAACTCTTTGACTGCAAACGACTATTTTCATTGAAGAGATGTCTAATTGCTGAGTATTTGGCACATCATAGTCTGAAAGTTATCTTGATGACTCATCAGATGTTTATCAGATGCCTGTCGATGAAAGCATGATTACTTTTCTTGCTTGAACTTTGAGGAATGCTGTGGTTATCAATTAATTATCGTTTCATGACTCGTTGAAATACATCTCATTAAAGTTTATTTATTTGCAAATAGATGGTTTCTGTATGATTGGGTCAAGCGATTAGGATGTTACTTGTGATTTTTTGAAACTTTTTTTAACGGAAAAGTCCATACCACGATTAGTTGTTGTACATCTGGAAGGTTGACCAAATTTGCCTTTTTTTTTTTTTTTCAAACCATAGAGAACTTTCTGTGATATCACTAAAAATAATGTAAACATGTTGAAATTACATAAGACTAATTACATAAAATAGGGTGACAAAATCGGAACTACCAGAATATGGTATAATTTATCTTGTTCTTGCTCTATGGGAACACCAAAAAGCTTACCGAAACGCTTTGGTAGTGATTTTGGTAAAATAAGCAATAAGAGATGGGTTTATAATAAGGGATAAAATTTTTCCTAAATGTGGTAAAAATTGGTAATTTTATCATTATACCTTGGAGCATGACATCAAAACCGTTTATTCGGTAGAATTGACTTTTTGGTTTTGTATTCATCACTAAATGTGTGGCAATAAGAACTTTTGTTTCAAGAACCAGAATTTCCGGTAAACCGTTACCATATGAACAGAAAAATTACTAAATAAATGGTTCGAATACCTTATATTTTGAATTATGTTTTTTTTTTCATAAATTTTATTACTATTATAGTATGATAATTTCAACAGAATTTTTTGCTCTTTGTATTTATAATCTATTTTAACCATGCTAATTATTTGTTTAAGCTTTAGATCATATTCAAGCCTTAATTGTCTTAGAGGGATTTTTTATATCTAAATTTATTACATATTTTATTAAGAACTTTGAGTATAACTAATAAAATTACGGTTTTAATATGATCTAAGGTTTGAACAGATTACTGGTTAAGACAGTAATATTTCAATAGTTTTTTATAGAAGTTTTTTATCATAGTTTCTTATTAAAGTTAAATTTTGCGTATGCCTTTGATATTATAAGAATTTTTTTTCGATGTTTTAGGATATCTATATTTATAAAATTGCCTTAATATTATTCATTGATGTTTTAATTCGCACCGGGATTTTGTTAGTGAAGTATTTACTATTTAAAGAAAAAAAAAACTTAACTTTGTTTAGGAAAGAAAATTTTTGGGAATGGTGCCAAGAATATTTTCATTGAAATGAATAAGAACATTAGAAAATTCAGTGCTTTTTTTCAAAAAAGATTTCAAATTTAAATGGAATGCCAAAGGTTAGATGGCTATCCATTTTTTGCCCACTAAATTATGATAGAACACTTATACTTCAGTTAATGTATTTATCTGAAAACATATAGTGAATGTAAACAAGAAGAAAAATCTTTTTAAAGTATCTGCTTAAATTATTTGCGGAATCAAAGCATTTCCCGTAAACAAAATCATTTGAACGATCAGTCACAAAAGTAATTCTCAACTTATCTACCCTAATGCTCTAGATAATCGAAAGTTATTTTTCATTGCACTCATAACATCTACCCCATAAATTATAGTAAAAATACTTTTTTTTTTCGATCTATTCTACCAAGAAACTTTAGACGAGATTTGAAAGTGAATGATGTGTTTTCGATTCGTGAGCTGATTTCAAGTTCTGAGCTCACGACTTCGATCGTCTGGGGTCGGAAAATCGACCGACCCGGACTCAAAATATCACGACAGCTCCCGGGTATACCCTACGGTGGTCAACCCCAATATCACGTTTCTGACCTCTATATCTCCCTGTTCCGCAGGTGCATTTCGTCCAATATCCCTCTCATTGCCACCAACCAGCAAAAAAAATCGTTTGTTTTTCTAATTTTTATTTTTATATATGATATAGAGAAGCAGACGATTCCTTACATAGTGCACCGCCACTGTATGATATTAATTCCATGTTTCTTAATTAACGATTTGCAATCATCGTTTTTTTCTCTCCCTTGCCAGTCATTTAGGCAGACGATTTTTTTTTCCTTTTAAAAGACCAGAGGTTAATTTAGAAGAGAGGTGGCAAGAAGTCTATTATCGTCGCCCGAAAACTTACTTATCTGTTTATTATTACCGGATCGTATTTTTTTGTTGGCAACAGTAATGTTCATGACGAGAAAATTACGAGGATATTTAAGCCAATGATGAACTCGTGGATGAAAGAAAGTGGAGATTATGCATTTCATCGTGCAGTGATTATTCCCATATGAAAAAAGCTACAAAAAAATTCTCAGAAGGTTCATAATTTTCTTTAATTGAATGAAAGATGTAATTCGTTGTGATTGGTTACGCTCAGTTTTTGCAGAACACACGCAGTTAATGGCTGATACTTTCTTTTCATGTTTTAATGACATAAGTTAGATTCCACATGGTTTATTATCTTTTTTGTCCGAAAGAATGTTTTTTACAAATAATTATGTATGTTTGCGAAAACATTTGCAAAATATTTTCATGAAAATTAAAATTACCTTTATTATTCTACGTCGAATTTTTTAATTAACAAAGAAATGATAATTGTTATTAAAAAGTAAACTTAGATGCAAAAAAAGAACTACACAGTTATTTTTCCATTTCGCTTTTAAATTTAATTTCCTTATGGTTTGAATTTAAAAAAATTTAAGGATAGTTTCAAAAATCTCATGAATAGACCAATATTTAAAACTCTTTATGAACTTAATTTTGAAAACTCTCATTATTAAAATTTTTTTCGATTTCAAATTTAAGTGTTTTAGAAATTCACATAAAAAATGTCTCATGAATTTAATTAAGAAAATCATTGCTTCATAAATTTTTAGCGATAACTTTAACTGCGGTGTAAAAAAAAATCAACAGAGCAGCTGGAGAGAAAGAAAGAGTTAAAGCTGCGTCTCAGTCCACAAAATGAGGCACTTTTATGAATGCTACAAAGGAAAGACTGCGAACACAACTGTACATAAGTATGTATGTACATATATACAATTTAATGGAAATTTTTTTTTTACAATTTTTTAAACAATCAAGCTGGAAATTACTTACTCTATTTATACTTTCGAAACAAGAATGTAGTTCAGTTGAACATTGTAAAAATATGCTCCAAACGTATTTTAAAAACAATGATTTTCAACTAGTGTATTGTGGCTTTGTGATTAATGATGTTGGTCTAACTCATTTTGTCTTATATCGTTGTTATTTTAACAAAATAATTTTTTTTTGTACGAAAGATTGTTATGACTTTTTATTAAATATTAGTTAAAAATACTAATGTGTATTGGATTTGTAAGGTCCAAGGTATCTTTAAATAAGACCCTTTAATGAGCAACTTTTATAAGCAGTTTGTATAAATTTTTATTTTTTACCTTATACCCATTTTTGAATTGTATAGGATATTTTGTACCACCACTGCTGCAGTACAACTAAACTTATCTCAAACCAAATGAGTTTACGAAAACAAAGCATTTGATTCGCGTTGAGTTTGTTCGGTATCACCAAGTTTGATTGTATTTATGAGGCCAACGCGATGCGAAACGAATCCATGGATTAAGGTGCAGCCTGAAGGCGTAAAAAGATAGTAGAAAGCGGCAGACCAAAAAAAAAAAAAAANTACAAACAACAAATAAAGTAAAAAAGAAGAAGAAAAAAAGGACGAGAGAATGAGCAGCTAGAAGAAGAGGACTTCTACCATCAATTACGGAATCAAATCCCCAGACATTCTCTCGCTTTTCTCTTTCTTTTCCGATCCTCTTCTTCTTCGATTCGAGATTTTTGTTCTATTCTTTTTCGTTTTTTGGCGGTTTCTGAGATTATGTCGTTATGCGGCTCTCCAGAGAGACGATGCGACATTGATCACCGAGAAATTCTATCCAGTATTGGCTATAATTTCTTAAAACGAATGAGACGGGATCGCAGATGTCTTGAAAAACGTCTTTGAGTGAAGATATAACTGGTTTCTTGTAGAAGTTATTATACTTCAATAATTGATGGTAAATTAAGGTTGCGCCTTCTTAATGTTAAAAGATGGAAAAATTTGCTATAATAAATTAAATATGCGTTTTCTTAATGTTAAAAGAGGGGGATATTTCATGATAGTAAATTAAGGTTGAGTCTTTTTTATGTTAAAAGAAAAGGAATACTTAATGATTGTAAACTAAGTGTGGACTTTTTCAATGATAAAAGATGGGGACATTTCATCGCTTCTCAATTAGGTGTCCTAGGTTCGAATCCCAATAATGGCTAGATCGTATCCCAGTGATCCCTGTCGGTTAGCACCAACCACAGTACTGACGCAAAATGTACTCAGTGGTAGATGGATCATAGGTTAGAGTCCCTTTGCCATCAGCCTTACCGAAAGAGGGTTTCGTTATTTTCTTCTCCATGTAACGCAAATGCGGGTTAAATCGGTCAAAAAGTCCTCCACGAAGGCAAATTTTCTCCCAATATTTGATCCAGGAGTTACCTTGTCTTCTGGATTGGGTTCAAAATTACAAGACTACGGAGTGAACATTAGTAGTCTCAAACCCAAAAATTGAATCGGTTGTTCAACGACGGTTGTAAAATAAAAATAAAATAAAATAACATAATTTATTTGGGTAAGAAATGTGTTGAAATTTTGTTGATGCCTTTTCAAAAAAAAAAAGTAGAAGGTTTATGCGTTTGCAAATTTTGCACTGATTAAATTTGTTGAAAATTGTGTTACGTAAAATATTGTTTTGATGTATTTATTTTTAAAAAAAATTTAAATGCTGAAAAATTAGCAAATATTTAATTAAAAAAAACAACTCTAATAATACTGTGAATTTTTGAAAAAATCTTGCAACTTTATTGTTTAAATCAAATACATGTTTAAAAAATAAAATTATATCGAGAAAATGCGGAAATTTAATCAAAGAAATATTTTATCCATTATTGACCATAATTTTCTGAAATTTATACCATAGTAAATTTTTATGTTATTTTTTTTTTCAAAATAAATTAATTGTTGGAATCATTTAAATTGCTTTTTAAATTTAAAGACTAAAACCGATTTTTTCCAAAGGAAAAAAAAAACATTTGCTTCAAAAGTTATTAGATGATAAAAGCACGAAGCCTTACAAAAAATACTTCCTTTCATCGCAGATATTTTTAAAATTCTTATCCATTTTTTAGAGGATAATCAAGTAAAATGTTTCCTTTTTTGCTTTTTATCCCACCCGTTCTCTACATTTACGCATGCTTGAATCCCAAACGATTTTTCATTCTCTCAACAAAAAATGACTTCTCAACTTTTAACATATTCGAACTTGAATAACAAACGAATTTAAACGGTTCGCTTAATTAATTAACTCCACACTAAAGCGATTTAATTATTTTATTATTAGCATATTCCTATTTTTCATATTTCATAACGCTGTCTCCTTTTTTGGACACAAGCCATGTCAAAAACAAGCTAGATGGCGCTTCGTATGACAAGATCACTCCCGATATCACAGAGTTAAATGTGTTCTGTATACTTTCGGTGCTATGGTTACGATATTACGACTTTTTTTCCCTCAATTTTTAATATTTTTTTCTCTCTATGGTTTTGCTTTGCAAAAAGGTGAAAAAAGAGATGTAGAAAGATTAACTACTTCTACTAAAACTTTAAAATAAGATTGGTAAATAGATTTGATTGCATCTTATTTTTCCAAGTTTTTAGTAGACAATTCTAAATTTCTATTTATTCAATTTAATTTTATGAATTTAATGGAATTCAATTTTGTGTGTAAAAGAATGTAGTTTGACCTGTTCGAAATTAGTCAAGTTATTTTTTTTTCTTCCAATTTTATTAGTTTAATTCAATTTCGAATTTTAGTTAAACGATCTAACTTTAATATATACCAATCCTTTCACTATAGTTAATTTTAACGTTACATAAACAATAATCTTTTAACAAAACTTTCGTGCTTAAAGGGAAACAATAAAAATATAAGTTTTAACCGTATTGTTAAAACGGCTAAATTTTATCTTAAATTAATCTATTGGTCATTTTTTAAATAGAAACTTCAACATAATTGATTGAACGTATGAAAAACACGAAGAAGGTTTTTTATTCAACGTTTGACATCTACTATCCATTTCAGTTTGTTAGTCAAAATCGAAGTAAGATTTTTTTTACTTCAAAGATGGATGAAATAATGCAATAAGTTTAAAGCACTTAAATGTTGAAAATTATATCATTTCTACCAAATTTAGCAAAGTTAGAACAAAATTTGTAAGCGGGAGATATTTATTGATAACTACTATAATTTTACGCTTACATTTATTTCTTCGAATTTAAAAAACTCGTAATAAAGTGACCATTTAGTTTTTTTAAATTTCTAACCCTGAATTTAAGGAGAACTTTTAGCCAAATATTTTGTCGGGAAAAAAATCATTAACGAAATTGCAAGATTTTTTTTTCTTCAAAAATTCTCGTGTGATGCCTAAGCAAGTTGTTCTAAAAATATTCTAATCAATATTTTTTAAATAAGTATACATTGGCATACTAAAAAATTAAAGGAGAAAAGTTTTGAGTTTGTGTTTGTTGTCAATTTTGAAAGAATGTTTTCAAAATAAAACATTTTAACATGACTACGAAAATTCTGCTGAGTAAAGTCGTCCCCTTAAAAAAAAAGTAACAATTTAAAAATATCGTGGAACCTGAGATTCTAAACATATGTTTCGGGAACAATTTTATGCAACTTTTCGTTGAGGCTTGGGAATTGTGTTTTCCTACAAAATAATCTTGAAAATCGCACTAATTAATCTTGCTAATAAATCAAAATTCTTTTGCGTGAAGTGACCCAAAAGTATCATAATTAAGAAATATAGTGGAATCTGAGATTCTAAACTGGTATTTCTGAAATTATTTCATCTTAGAGTCTTGGTAATTTCTCTTGGTCCTTACATTCTGTGTATCTGCAAGAGTGTATAAAGTTATGAAAATATTTGGCTCTGGTCCAAACGAGATCATTATTAGCTTAAGACATAGAAAACGAACGTGGCGAACTTACTTTATACTTCAATCATCTCATTTTCAAGAAAATTTTGTAATCAAAGTCTTTCAGCAATCGCCATAACTCAAAGGATTCATTTACCAAGAATATTCTCATTTAGCGAATCCTTCAAAGTGCGTAGAATATACATTCTGCAACGTCCTTAATTAAATTCCAGTCTTAATCTCGCAAGCCCTGGGGTTGTGAAATTTTCTTCTGACTGGACTCGCCACCCTGTTGCAAGCGCTGGAATTGAAAGATCAAACACGCCGTCAACACCTAATTCTCTGATGTACTTCCTACTGTTCCTAACCCTGATTCGAACTTGAATGCCCAGCGATGTATGTTTACTACTCTGGCTGTTGCACAAACTAATTGGCAGCTGGTTTCAGATCATCCTCCCTTCTCCCAAATTTCCCCATTTAACTAAGGAAAACACCCTTCCTCATTCCCGTTTGTTCAACCTGATTAAATCCGGATTCAAGATCCGTTACAATTCTGGAAATGGTACATCCGGGAGTGTGGAAGGATAGGTCTTATGTTGAAGATTTGCCCACTTGTATCATTGTTGCCTAAATTTTGAATGTATGAATAATAATTGCCTTTGTTTTAGTTCGCAAAATGAGTTTATCAAATAGTTTCGTTGCAACTATGAGTAAGGAAATTCTAAGAGTTAAGGTAGTAAAATTAGGCTTTGAAAAATGAATCTAGTTAGAAAATATTAATACATTGTGAATAATTCCGGTACTTTTAAATGTAGAATCTATTTTTACTGGAATGTATTACAGAATAAAAAAATCTGACATACCGTTATTTTTTTAGTAATAATTACCGTAAAATCACTGAATCACTGTAATAAAAAGATATTACATTAAAAATAGTGGTATAGTATGTTTTTTATGGATGATTCACCCAAAGTGCCAGGCCTTTACATCATAATTTGCTTCGGAAATTTTTGCACAATTTTAAGTAAAAGAGGGCTTTTTTGTAAAAAAAAAAAAAATCTTTGCAAGATGTTTTGTGGAGCATACTTTTCCAAAAATTTTTTATAAAAACCTCAAATTCTGAAAAATCCTACAAATCCGAAAAAACACTCCAAAAAATCCTTTGTTTTTATTCGCAAAATGATTTATTTTTTTTATTTAAACGACTTAAAACTCCTCATGCACCACAAAGTATAGCATGAGGCTTACAGTTGTAAGTAGAAAACAAAAAGAAGAAAAATTTACAAATTTACATTAAAAACAAAATTCCGCAAGGCCGCAAGACTTTCAATACTTTTGACCAGTTCTGATAAGACAGGTGGCCAACAAATAGAAAGACGTCTCAAATTGCAAAATGATTGAAAACAGATTATGAAATATATTCTCTTTTGTTGTTGTTTCTACTGTCACTTGCCAATGCCAGCAAGCTTGCTTGAGGGAACAAGCAAATTTAACGCTGGAGGTGCTTTTCTTGTTTTTCAGTGGTGCCATCTATGGCCAAAAATACGATTTCAGCCCCACACATAACAGCCTACAGATCGTAACTTTGCCCTGAACAAGAGAACTATCAATCTCCTATTCAGTACCCCCAAATGTATTGATTTGTAACAGGAACTTGAAGCACTTTGCGACCTCTACAGACTTAACGTGCACCGCACACCATTTAATGCGTGGGGCACACCATTTAATACGGTCTGCTGGATTCAAACTTACATTATCATGAACACGAGTCCAACGTCTTACCAACCAGGCTATCCCGGCCCAGTTTCTTTTTTTAATATGGATAAAGTATTAGTTAGTCAACTGTTTAGTTTTATAGAGTGAATGTTAGTTCATTTGATGAGTAATTATAGATTAATTAAATACTACGATCAATCATTGTTTAGAAAATGTTTTGTGGAGTCCTCAACTCCATTAAAATAGTTTGGAATTCCTGCCTGGATCCTTAATCATTGTATTTGACGATTAATACTTTTTTTAAAAAAAGAAAAAATTTCGAATTCACTTGAATTATTCATTATGAAGTATTCGTTCACAAAATGGTTCAAAACAATAGTTTGGAAAAGCAATTTGGTTCAAAACAATCTTTTGAATAACAAATAATTGCAGTGGTATAGTTTTTGAAGCTAATTTTAACACATTTCTTCGATCGTAATATGTCTAATTTTTTTTAACAAGTTTCTTCTCTTTAAACAGGTTCTTTTACGTATCTTTTTGTTTTTTAACATGTTCCTCTGTTTTCATATTTCTGAAATCAAATATGATTGTCGAGACCATTACCAGATAAAATAAAAATAATAAAAGCCATTAAACAGGAATTCTTTCATTCTGAAAAACATACTTTACTTGTAAGAGTCACAGTTCTACTTTTTAACTTTATTGTTGAAATATTAAAATCAAATATGAATATAAACAAAAAATTATTATTATGCATTATTAATTAGTATTAATTACCATTAAGTTCTTAAATAAGAACAATAGAAATACCTCATAGACCATTAAGACGTTTTTTTATTTGTTAGGTGATAATAAAAGTCAATATATTTCATAATAAATACTAAGATAAATATCATGCAACTCAATAAAAATTGCTCAAACTTTATTAAAAGAAAAATCGAGTAGAATTTTAATTGAACTCAGTAATTTATCCGAATTTCCAATTTTTATTCAGTAAATAAAGTTCTAGACATAAACATATTTATTTCATGAAATCTGTTCTCTTCACATAAAAAAGGCTATTTATCATTTAAAATATAAATTAGATTGTGCTTTTAAATTATTCCACAAAAATAGCTTTCATTACACGTTTCTCCATCTTAAAAACATCGATTTTTTAATATAGCTCGTAGTTTTCTCGTATAATCTAGCAGTTTATAAGGAAACGAAATTGATCATTCTATAACGAAGGTTGTAGCGCATTATGCATAATCACTTAAAATCGGCTGCTTCTTTCTTAGTAATTTATCGGGAAAAAAATATCTTTTGCATTAATGGTAATGATGGTTCGCTTCCTAGGCTTCAATTTTCCTCCATTTTTTCGGAAATTTCTATTACTGTTTTCTTTTTTTTCTCCTTTATATTTGGCATCTTTAGTCAACCCTGATATCTTTTTTACTTAATTAACTGAGAACGCAAATTTTATTTTTCAGAAGAAGCTTTTTGCTTTAATTTTAATAAATACAACAGCAAACGATTTTTGTAAAGAAAATTTTTTTCTTTCTAATTTTGTAATTGTTTCAATAAATCATTTGTAGTCTAAATGTTATGACAAGAATTTGGTTTTCAAAACAAAAGAAGTAGATTTCAAAATAAGAAAAAGGAGAAAAGTATTTAAAAAAAAAATTAAAAAAACATTTTTCTCGTGTTTTCTTTTTTTATGTGGCAACGCTTGAAATGAAATAAAAAGAAAAAGTTTTTATGATGGAGATGGATCGCTTAAATGTTTCTGGTGTTAATGTTTGTTTTTAGTTTTTGTAAAGAAATTTGTCAAAATTATTTTGATAATTGTTTTAAAATTAGCTTAGAGAATTTTTTTTAAAAAGAGCGTTTTCTTTAATGTTTCATTAAAAAATTAAAAGGTAAAAAATAATTTTTACTTAGATTTAAGAAAAGAATTTTTTAAAGAGATATTTAAACTAAAGACATCGTCGCCTATCCTAACAATTTTTTTTGTTGTCATTTTTCATAATTTTTCAACTTTTTAAAACTACTTCTCTTGATAATCATATTATCATTAGGTAATAATGTTTTCATATCTTAGTATGTTTCTAATACAATGTTTTTGTTAAGGGCATTCACTATTTGTATTTTTTATTTCTCATTTTTTCATTACATTTCCTATTTTTATTTTGTTTCCTATTTTTATTACAACCACTTATTTCACAACATCTAGTCATTGGGAAATAAATTTTACACTTTAAACACACTATACACTTTTATATACTTTCAAACACTTTTTAAACTTATATCTTAAATCTGATATCTTAAATCATTTTAGTTAAAATTATTGCTTTTTTAATTTTTAAAATTCTCCCGTTCTTCCTTATCCCATTTTTAAGAAAACATTGTTTTTGTCCTTGATAATATCCTGATTTTCATGATTTCACCATAAATTTTCTTCATTTATTACTGTATAATTTTGTTTTGAGATATTACTTTCCATTTGTCATTACCATCACATTTAATTATTTGAAAGAAAATTGTGATAAACAAATTCAAGTATTGAAAAAAATACTTAATATATACTAATTGCAACATAGTTTCATGTTACAAAAAGGAATAAGAATATATAAATAAAATATATATTATTAAATAGATATAGCAAAATTAATTGTTGTTGGTGAAAAAGTAATGTTGGAATAATTAAAGTAGTAGTTTTAATTTATGATGACAAAATAAACCAAAATGAATGGTTATAAAAAGTAAAATTATAGTTTCTTATATAATAAAGGAATCTAAGTTACGAATAAAATATAGAAATATAACAAAGGTAATGAAACAAAATAATAACAAAACGAAAATGCAGAAATGTATTAGTTAGGGAAAACTATAGCAATTAAAAAAAAGTAATCATACGAAGGAATAGTTGTATTGAGTAGGAAAAATAATTAATCATTATCTTTCTATATATGAAAGCAGAAATAATTGCGCTATTGTTTATCTCGTATTTTATCTTTTTTAACTTTTTTCATATTTCACTTATATCGTTATTATTTATTTATTTATTAGTTATTTTTTACTTATTTATTATATTCTAAAAGTCATCAATCGAAAATATATTTCTCCTAAATTCAAAATATAAAGGAAATTAATTTAAGAAAGCTTTAAAAATTCCTACTTTGCATTCCACTATAATACGAGTGATCGTATTATAATGGAATAAAAAAAAGTGTAATAAGAATAATTATAACTGTAAGAATAATATTTGTAATAAGTGGAAAAATATTTCGCCTTTATCTTTTCACTCATAATTGCTACAGCCATTAGTTTCTCTATTTCTATTTTTTCCCTCTTTTATTTATTGTTTTGACAATAAAATTCATGCTTCAAAGTTTTATCTTAAATTCAAATTTGGCAAAAAATATATATTTAAGGTAGCTATGAGTTTTCTTAAATATTATTCTATAATATTAAGAGCAATCGTAATATTACTATAACAATAATTGTAATAGTGAAAGTAATGTTTGTAATTAGTTCCGAAAAATTTTAGCATTATCTTTTATTTATAACTACAGCCATTATTTGAGCTATTCCTCTATTCTTTCTCTTCTTTACTTATTTCTTTAATTTAGTCATCATTTTTCTTTTTTGTTCTTCTTTCTTTGAGCGTGCTTCAAACTTTGATTTTTAGTTAACGTTCGGTTAAAAGATATATTTCGAAATGCTCACTGTGAAAAAAATGTCTAAATTTACAGTAAAAAAACTGTTAGTTGGTGCCCTGTCGAAAACCATTTATTTCACAGAAAAATACTGTCACAGAAAAAAAAACTATCACCTGTATTTTAAACAAATAAATACTGTTATTTTAATTAACAAACTTGGTTATTTAAACAAAACAAAAAATTTGTTATTGTGTTATTTTAACAAAATTTTAAAAGAATGTATTATTTTAACAAAATTGAAAAAAATGTGTTATTTTAACGAAATTTAAAAAAATATGTTATTTTAACAAAAAAAATCTCTATAAAATTGTGGTCTGTGCGACCCAAGAGCAGCATAATTCGCATGATCAATCAACTTCGGGATTCGAACCAAGATCACCTCCTCAGGAGGCGAGCACTCTGTCCTATGAGTCATAGATAGCATCCCCAGTATTTGGTTATGCAGAAAAAATTTAAATTGTCTTTTTCTTAAAAGTTTTATTGAAATCATATTTTAGTGTATAAACGTTTAAAACTATAGTGACACAGCCTTCTGAAAATGTCTGGCAATTTAACGTGCCGGAGAATTACATTTAATGAGCGATAATAAACAGGAAGAGTAACAATTTGACAATAAATTTATATAATGTTCAAAGCACTTTTATTTACATAATGTTCAAAGCAATGAAATTAATAAAAAGTAAGAGTAAGCATTAAAAAACATATGGTAAAATTATTTGAAAAAGAAGTTATATTAAGTTAAGCAAATCTAAGTGGAAAAAACTCGAATTTGAATTAACAGTTTTAACCCGTTTATGATTTAGATTTAGGAGGAAACAACTGCTTTATGAAAAACAGCTTTAAACCGTCAAATATAGGATGAAAGTCTGTAAAAAAATCGCAATTTTTTACAGCGCGAGTAACGATGGAAAAAAAAAACTGTATTTATCGTTCAGCAGAGGAAAAATATATTTTTTTCCCAACGGAATTTACAGCTATTTTTTGCAGTGCACAACACCTTTTAATTTACCTTCCGCGAATAGTAAGGATAATAATATTCTATTATCGTAACAGTAAGAATAAAAGGTATAATGCATCAAAAACATTACTATTACCTTAACTACATTAGGAAAGTCATTAATTGCGTGGTTTTCTCTTTTTCTTTTCCATTCCTACAGATTGTCATACTTAAGTTACTCTTCAAAATACTATCTTAAACTCAAGCTTAGCCAAAAAGTATATTTAAGAAAGCTAGAAAACTTTCTATCATACTCTGTGATAGATATTTTCAAATCTTTAACTTTTATTAGAAATTTTTGTTCTTTCATTACTTCTTTCGATTTCTATAAACTAGAAAATGGCAAAAAGTCAATTTTCACCGCATTCAGTCATGATATTTTATTATTTATTTCCGTTCCATTGGAAACTCTTTTTTTCTTTTGATGGGGATACAAAAGTTAAATATTTCGATTTCTTCTCTTATTATTTTCTATAAAGAAATCTTCTCACAGACGTAAAGAAAGAATAATAAAATTCTGATTAAGATGGAGCTTCTAAGTATTTTTAAAATTTCTTTTCGTTTTTATTTTCGGTGGTAAAGTTTAAGAAGTTGCCTTAATAACTTATTTCAAAGTTATACTGTTACTTTTTTCTTTTCACTGTTATATATTTTTGTATTTTGTTGCTGTTTATTATGCTCAGATTAT
The DNA here is from genome assembly GCF_043381705.1 of Parasteatoda tepidariorum. Taxonomy (NCBI): domain Eukaryota; kingdom Metazoa; phylum Arthropoda; class Arachnida; order Araneae; family Theridiidae; genus Parasteatoda; species Parasteatoda tepidariorum. The sequence continues at coordinate 68,842,720 of NC_092208.1, forward strand.
ATAACGTTTCCATATTTTAATACCTATTCTTATTTTTTCAGGTAAAATTATTTACAAACTAAAATCATATGGCTTTGTTGTTGAGTGAGTATAATATCTTAAATGAACGTTTAATATTAATGTTGCTGTTTTTTTTTTCAAAAATAAATATAAAAATTTCCCATGTTAGCTTAACATTATGAAATTATGTGCAGTTTTTTTAATTGCTTTGATTTTAATTTTATTTTTTAATCATCTTAAAAAAACCTATTTTTCAAATTTTTTTAATTTGTTATTTCTTTGTGTTTGTTATTATCTTTTGTTTAAAGGTGATCGAAATTTTGATTAGCAATGAACTTTGACAGGTAATAAGAGAAGGATAAATACATTATGCAGCTTCAAGAAATAATTGAAATTTTAATGCAATCCAACACTAAGCTTCGGCTTAAATTTGAGAACTCTAGCTAATCGAAATTTTTGTGTGACAGTAATACGGTAAAACTTTTGTTTGAATTGGTCAGGAAATCATAATAACGTGCACTGTCATCAGACACCTAGCTGCAGCGTACATAAATTCGAGTTAAATATTTCCTAATCAGACTCGCGAAAACGTGGTATTTATTATAAATTTAAAATATAGTAATAAATTTCTAAGCTTTTCTATTTTGAGAACATATATAATAGACAAGCATAAACTTTCATCAGTATTCATTAGCATTGCACATCCATTAACATAATATAAACTGTTCAATTATGAAACAGAAAATGTAATAAAAATTAGGAAGAACGCAATAAGAAAATACAGTACTACTACAAGTTTCAGTAATTCAGAGGGTCGTTTTATTTTATTTACATCTAAATTTCTGTTCTAGTTTCTAAATCTTTGATTCTAGCTTTTTCCTTTTCTTCTTTTAACTTATTTATTTTGTGTTAAAGTTTCTGACCAAATTTCTTTTCTTTCTTTTTTTNTTTTTTTTTTTTTTTTTTTTTTTTTTTTTTTTTTTTTTTTTTTTTTTTTTTTAGTTTTTCACTTAAAAATTCAATTCGTCAGGTTTTATTATTATTGCTTTTTGTTATTTGTAATTTTTTCATATTCAAATTACTTATAAACTCTTATACTTTAATATTTATTTTGTTTTTAATTTATACGATTTTTTTTTACTTCTTTTCAGTTATTTGTCTTTTTTCCTTCAGCTGTTTTAACTATTCGTCATTTTTTCTAATGATGCATTTTTTAAATATTTTATCTACTTTTTCAGATAACAGGTAAACTGATTTTTGAAATCTGGGATAAATAAATATGAAATGAGCATTGAACTTGCTTTAAAAATAAGATAATAAATTATCCTCAATTTTTTAAAATAAGTTTAATGAAAAGAAAGAAAATTAATTATCAAAAACGAGCACATCTCACGAATATGCGAATAAAAAACATTCTCTTCTAATTATATTCCAGGAAATCAATAACACTAACGAAGAAAGATTTGAATTAAGCTAGAATAAATAAATAAAATATGTTCAATTCTTTCGTAAAGCTTTGTTCACATTTATAATGAAAGATCATTTATTTTACAAAAACCGCCTAAAAAGGCAAATAGAAATAAAATAAAAAAAATCGACAATTAAGAAATGTATGTGCTGTTTCCTTGAAACGAGCAATAAAACAGCAAAAAAGCGTTCTGTGTTATTAAAAAAATAAATGTAATTGCTACAGTAAACGCAATTCTGGAGTTGTGACTTTTATTGAATAGAGAAAAAAATCATGAACGTTAATTAAATAGTAAAACGAAATGCAAGTTTTTATGCAGTGAAAATACACGAAAAACGTTACTGGTATCTTTCTTTTTATTTTTATAAAAAATTAAATTTTTTTAATGCTAATTTTACAAAATGTTATGCAACTTCATTTTTCAGTGCTAAAAAAGAAATTGCTGTTAGATTATGAAGGCACTTGTTTTCTAATTTCACATAAAGTAAAATATGGTTAATTTTAATATATATATACAAGTATATATATTACAAGGGAAATAAATTCTGTTTTCTTTGCAGTTATAATAAAATATTGAAAATAAATTAAATAAAAATTTTTATTTTTATGAATGAGGCTTTTGTTTTCCTAGCAAAATCAAAACAATTTATCGTAAACAAACTATTTTTTAAATTTTAGAAGGCAAATGACGTGCCGATTGCTTAAGTGTTTTTTTTTATATTATATTTATATCGAAATCTTTGTACGTTCAAATATATAATTATAAATTAGTCATTAATGAAGAATCATTTATTGTACAAAGACCTTTCAAGAAAGCTAATGAAAAATAGAAAAAATGTCAATTAAGAATCGTTTGTACCAGTTCTTTAAACTGCGAAAAGAGTTGTTTGTTATTAAAAGAATTAAATGTTAAAAATTTAATAGTAAACTTAATTTCGGTGAAGTGCCTTGACTAATNTTATGAATGAGGCTTTTGTTTTCCCAGCAAAATCAAAACAATTTATCGTATACAAACTATTTTTTAAATTTTAGAAGGCAAATGACGTGCCGATTGCTTAAGTGTTTTTTTATATTATATTTATATCGAAATCTTTGTACGTTCAAATATATAATTGTAAATGAATCATTACAAAGACCTTTCAAGAAAGCTAATGAAAAATAGAAAAAATGTCAATTAAGAATTGTTTGTACCAGTTCTTTAAACTGCGAAAAGAGTTGTTCGTTATTAAAAGAATTAAATGTTAAAAATTTAATAGTAAACTTAATTTCGGTGAAGTACCTTGACTAATCCAGAATCTTAGAATTAATATATTTTCTATTTTTGTAATGAAAATTTTGTTCTGATTGTTTGTACCTTCTTTAAGCATCTCTAAGAAAAGCATCTTTCTTTTTCTTTTTTCAGTTTCTTTTTTTATATTTTTCAATGTTAATTCATAATTTTTATTTTTAAAATGTATAAAAAACAAAATAAAGATGAATTTTGGATAAATTCTTTTTTATTTTAATATTTATTTTATTAATCATTGCATATTATAACTTTTTCATTAATTATTTTTCATTACAAATTGTTTTATTTTACTAACTATTTCCAATAACAAATTATTTTCTAAATGGTTTTTTTTAATAAATTGCTTTAAAATCATTTTTATTATAAATTATTATATTTATTTACTCATTTATTTATTTATATTATTTTTTATTTTTTTTTTATATATTTTTTTTTAAATTTTAGCTTTTTTAATTTTTATTTTACAATCATGCTCATAAATCCCCAAAATATTTTATGCACCAGTGGATTTCTGTTTTAAGCTTAACAAAAAGTTACTTGGAGAGTATTAAAGTTAGTTTTATTAATTTTATTATTCTGATCTAAGTAGAAATTAATTAAGTTAAGAGAAGCATTAACTCAGTTATAACAGCTATTTGTAAACCCATATAACATTTTTTTAAGATAAGTTGTGTTAAATTTAAAATGAAAAGCATTTTAATGTGTACAAAAAAGAATAAAATCAAAAAATATAAATTTCTTGTTTAAAATTTTGTTACCGTTAAAAATTGTTCATTTATTCAAAAGTAAGTATACAAATAAAGCTGGGCCGAAAACCTAAATTATTCGATTGCTTTAGAAAGCATTAGTTCGGATTTATTACTATTTCAAAATAACTACTTTCTTGAAAATTATCCCTTTTTCTTTAAAACACAAGTAATAACGTTGAATAGTTGGATAATAAATTCTTCTAGAAAAGGTATTTCTGTCTTCATAATCTCAAATTTAAAAGTCAATTTCCTATTAAATCTAATATTCTTTAGCTAATGGGAATACAGCCATTATACATAAAATATGGCTATTGTTTAAAAATTATTTTGCGTTTATAATTCAAACTTTATGAAAGAACAATTATGGAATAACATACAAAATGTAATTTAATTACAACCATAATTAATCTGAGTAATTAGAATATTTGTCTTAAAAGACCGTAGGGGAAGAGTAAGAATATTGCATAAATATGTAAATATGCAAATTAAATTTAGTTTCGAAGTATGCTGGAAATAACAATACTTTATTAAAAAGCATAAATATGCGGTCCTGGAGCCACTGCCAAGGAACATCAATGTAGGAAGCAATTATTATATATGGCTTTGAAATAATAATAATTGTGTTCTTTGAAATTTTGAACTGTCATTGAATAAAACCATAGAATATACACTGTTAGAATTTTCTTTCGGAATCGCGATAAAATAACTCACAGCAGTTTGTCGATCCGATTAATCGTAAAATTAATGTAAAGAACATTTTTTACCCTTATTGTTTTGAAACCGTGTACAACTAATATGGTTAAAAAACCATGACTTAAAAAGTATACGGTTTTTTAGCCATTTACAACTAGGTCTTAAAAACCTCAAGAAAAAAATTTAACTGTACATTGGACTAGTTTTGTTTGAGTTCTTTTTTTATCAAATGAACGGTTGAATGAGGTTTAATCTGTTTATTTGCTTGTTTCACCTACCGTAAGAAATGGGGAATACTAGTCTTTTTGTGTTAAGCAGCTATATGGTGCTGCCATCTATCCGTGAATGAGAGTATCGTATTCTAGTAGTCTAGTGTAGTAATTGGGGAGTGAATAGAGGAAGCAATTGGGGAGTGAATAGATTAAGCAATAGAGGAAATATTGTGAAAGCAATAGAGGAAATATTGAGGTCTTAACGCTGGAACTCGAACCCCCGTTCCATCAGTCATGAGATTATCAGATTAGCACTCTCGGCTATAATAAGCTCCCAGCAGCAAGGAACTAAGTGCCTTCATTAGGTTGGCCTAGTTGGGGCGATAAAATTCTGATTAATTAACCTTATTAGCAGTAAATAAACAGCACAGCAGAAAACCGTATAGCAGTAACTAAACTGATTTTCTAACAGTTAACAGTTTGAATACCTTCTTATTTATAGTTAGATTGTTTTGTTTGAATACAGTAAAATAACGATTAAATAAATTGTTATTTAATCACTTTCCCAAAACATTTCTAACAGTGTAAATGACTTCTAAAAGCAAAACTGTTAGAGATTTTTCTTCACTTTTGATGCAATAATATAATTGTTTTTATTATGTTATGTCTTTTCAGTATTTTTCATATTCAAAATATTTCATCAATAATCTGACAAATTTAAGGTCACTTATCCGAGTAAAATCATTTCTTAGTATGTAGATCTTCAAAAATGAATAGAACTTTATCAGATATCCACCAGTATAGAAATATAAAAGCAATACATTGGAAATAATGAAATAATTTTCAGCTGAAATTACACATTTATACGCAACCATTAATTTCCATTCGAATAAGTGTAGGTCTCAGAAAGATGCTACGAACTGACAAAATATGCTATGCTAGTGCAATAAAGGCTATTCCAATATCAAAGGGCTTCTATTACAACCATTATTCGTTAACAAAAATCTTCGAAACCCTATTTGTAATTACATGCTAAATTGCTTTTTTCAAAACCTGCAGCGATCGCAAATGCAGCTCAAAGCAGGCATTCTCATTTATTGCTTCACTGTGCCTTTAGAACTTCATAAAAGTGAGCAGGTTTAAAATCCTTTCACCGAAAACTATCAAATCTCACCGCTATTTTAGAAAACGAGACAAATTTCCTTCAGCAGTAAGGAGGCATAAACCCCCCCAACGAATCCAATTCGAACTTTTGGAAAACTTTTCTAATAACTTCCCAGAATTCCTTTTCACCAGATGGAATCGGCATGGTTAGGTAGAAAGAGAATCGACAGAATTATCCCACAAGATTATTAGGAAACCCTGAAAGTCGGGTGATAGCTGATCAGAGCAGAAAATTTTCTGTGAAACAGAAAACGCGCTCACCCCTCGGGCACACTGGTGTGTCGAATTTTCGAAACCTCTTTTAATTAAAGGAACGGGTCTCCCAGAAATAGGAACTTTTGAAAAGGAACGCTTTTCGTTTTAACATTTACCTGACGTAATCTGGAATGTTCGTTTATCTTTACTTTGGGCCAGAAGTGAAATTTTATCCAGTCGTAAGCTTTTGTAATTATTTAATTTTGGTAATGCATTACATTTTCATAAAGAGATAAAGGTTAGACTTCATAATAAAATTTAAATATTCAATAATAAAACCATGATCTTCTATGCCGAAATAAAAGCAGTTTTATATTAAAATAAATAAAAGGCAGATAGGAAGAATGTTTAGATTATATTTTATCTTAGCCTGAGCATATTTCTTATACTGGGTATGCCTTTAAGCATTGAATCGCAATAGTTCAGTTAAGGTCCCGAGCTTTCAATTTAAAGAACTGCATTTTGATCATCAATGACTACTGGAAGCTCACCCAGCTTCAGATCAATGGCTACCAATCTGAAGTAAAAGCAGTTGTAATTCTGACCACATTGCTGCAATCATCGGCTCAGGGGTTAGAGCCTTCGCCTCTCAGAGGTGACCCAGGTTGGATTCCCAGGGTGGCTGGTTGATACGGATTCTGCTCCAAACTCGCACCGACCACTGTGCTAACATAAGTTATCCTCTGTGGTAAACAGATTTGGGATAGAATCTCCTTGCCAAGGCTCTAACCATGGGAGGTTTGTGCGGTTACCCTCACCATGTAACAGAAATAAGGGTTTATTCCACCAGAAAGTCGTTTCTGAGGGCTAGTTTGTCCCAATGTTTGATCCAGGAGTTACCTTTTCTGGGTTGGGTTTAAAACTACACGGCTACGGAGTTGAACTTCGATAGTCATAAATTCAGAATATGCTCGGCTGTGTAATGCCAGTTGTAATATTTATAAGAAGAAAAAAAACGTGTCATAGGGAGTAACTTTGTTAGTAAAAATTTCACATCAAAATTGGATCAGCTGTTCAACGGTTGTTATAAAATGAAAGAAATTATTGCGTTGGAATCAAAATTGTGGGTCCTTAATCTCCTAGTCCCAGGAGGCCCAGAATGGGCTGTTGTGTGAATGCATTACTTTTTTGCTAGCTGAATCATGTATCTGCCCTTTCAAACTTTCTAATGACTGCAACTTTTGTCATATAAGTTGTCACTAGATATAATAAATGGGTTATACGCTTCAAGATGAGACCACTTACGTCGCCATCTAGAGGAAAACTGCAGAACTAGAGTGCCAATCTCAAAAACGGTATAACACACGGAAATTATCGTGTTGAAGATCATTATCGATGTTGTTCAAACAGGGACCTAATAGATGTTAATGACAAAAAAAAAATTTTAAACATGCTTTTCTTGCTCAGAATTTCCTAAGAAATTCGTGAGAAATACGAAACTATTCAATCTTGTGTAAAAAAATAGCTATTTATTTCAAAAAAAAATTTTTTTTTTTGGGTTTTTAAATGTTTTGTTATCTTAGCACACCCAAAATAAACATGCCAAGCTATGGTTTCGTGACACTATCTTGTAAAAATCGCAATTGTCATGCTGCTAAGATGCAATACTACTAATTAATTCTTTTTTCCCTATTTCTCGCATCGTTTCCGAGTTAAAAGTTTTAACTTTTATTTTTTATTATAACCGTCGTTGATCAGCCGACCCAATTTTTGGGTTTACGACTTCTAATGAACTCCGTAGCCTTGTAATTTTGAACCCAGTCCAGAAAACAAGAGAACTCCTGGATCAAGCATTGGGAGAAATTTGCCTTCGTGGAGGACTTTTTGATGGAACTAACCCGCATTTGTGTTACAAAGGGAGGAAGACCACGAAACTCCCAAGGTTAGTCTGACGGCAAAGGAACTCTACCCAATAATCCGTCTACCACTAAGGAAATTTCACATCAGCGCTGTGGTCGGTGCAAGCCGGATGCGGATTCACATCGACCAGCCATCACCGGGATTCGAACACGGGTCACCTCATTGGAAGGCGAACGCTCCATCCCCTGAGTCATCGTGACTCAAGTGCTAACGTAGCAATTTTCCTCAACGTAACTTTGTAAGAGATCTCATCTTGTAGAGCATAGCCTTTTTACTATGCCTAGACACCACTTATATGATGTCAAAAAAGTAAAGAAAGTGGGTGCTCTTTAATATGTAGAGAGTTCCGTAGTGGCGAGCTAAATATGTATTTTTACTCAGATCATCAATGAAGTGAAAATGTATACACATTAAGAAGGTGCAAATTAATATTCAAGCGAGAAAAAAACCGCCTTTGAATCTTAATCGAGAAAGGTGGGGAAAAAGACTCCAAAACCAGTTTGATTACCTGAGGAAATTCATAAGCTATTCCTCCCTTCGCATGTCTCTATGATTTTTCGCAGACCTCTAAAAGTTTGATGATAATCCTTATCAATAATCTAATTGCTTTTCAACTTTTAAATGAAATTAAATTTTGATGCATTTGCACTGATTTACCTTTTATTGTTATTGAAATTAATTGCCACGCAATAGATAGTCATGCCTTTCGGAGCAATCAGATCTGCTAGAAAATTCACTTATTGATTACACCTAACCTACGCAAAGATGTTATCTTGTTTCTTAGAAAACGTTCTTGTTTATAACCACTCCTTTCTACAAGCTGTGAGAATTTGTGGTACAGGAAAACCTTTGTTACTTGTCTCATTTCCGTATGCTATGGAACATTATTCGTGTAGGGCAACATCGTATTTCTTACCTACAGGGTCCACAAATCTGCTACCTCGTTGCGATACTAGCCTTATGAAAGCAAGACTTTCTTGAATTACGTTCCAAAGAATGCCAAGTTATTGCCAAGACATAGTACGTAGTATTTTTCGCCACGTTTTCTTGGCGATTGCTATTGTTCGTCGTTAGGAAAAATCTATAAAAGCGGTCCAAGATAACCAATAATAACAGTAATTGGCGGCACTTTTCTTTGGACGTGATAACGAAGTGATCGGGTTGATGCCAGAAATGGAATTACGGTTTGCAATAAAAGCTAGACAGTGAGAACAAATCTCTGGATGGCTTATCTGTTGGCTCTTTTTTTTCTTCTCTTTCTTATATTTTGTTAAATATGAAGAAGATTAAGTTTTACTAAAGCTTCAAAATATCTGTTTGGATGTATCCATTAGAACCGGTACATATACTTCGTACATTTCATTTACAAAATATGGTCATTGGGATACAATAAAACTTTCCTCCTTAATCTTTTCATTACTAAAGAAATCATGATTAAAAATTCACCGAAACTCAAAATTCTTATTGTCTGTTATAACATGAGCCATAGGTTTCTAACTGGTACATATGAAACCATAACCAGAAAAAATAGAGTATTGAAACATTCTATAAGGAGAGAGGTTTAGTTTGTCAAATTTCGTTGTTAAAGGAGTGAAAAGTATGAGCTAGAATTAAGGGAAAAGAATTAATTTTATCAACAACAAAAAGAATTCTTGTTAAATGCAAAATATATAAATTTCCAAAAAAACTAATATTTTGAAGGAAAAAAAATAGCCGAAGCATAATGACATTCTGATTTACTTATTTTTGTTCCCGAGGGAAACGGGATTCTAATTTACTAAAAATTTGCTTACGCCATATTTTCAGGATGTTTTAGTTGGGAAGGAAATTTAAATCTCAGGGAAATCGCGATTAGTAGGGCAATCATTTTTAATAAGAAATATTGAACTTACCCCGAAGCTGGGGTACTTTGATCCATTCCATGGGCACGTTGAACTATGTAATGTATAAATGTATATATAGTCATAAACAATATTATAGAAATGTTATTTAATAATCAATTGCATTTTTTTCTGTAACATTTGCATATATATATATTTAACATTAGGTTCGAGGGTTGTTTCAACCCTCGCATTTTTAAAATTCATTTTTTTGCAAGAGTAGAAAAATTATTAAATTTAACAAAAATGTATTTTTTTTTTAAAAATTAACCGCATGCTGTTTTCGAAGCAAGCCCATAAGAAAGAAATTTTGCAAAATACACTTGCAAATTAAATTTCGATTTGCATATATTTTAAATTAGTAAAAATATCCTTATCTATTGTTCAAAGAAAAATTTTTAATTGTTAAATAATTTTTGAATTTTATGGACATTTAGTAAAGGCATGTGGTACTACATTTATTAAGTATTTTTCATAAAAAATCAAACTATATACTTCCTTATGCATCCGAAAATTTGTATTATATTTGAACACGATAAAATTGTGAATTTTTACAAAGTAAACCCAGTAACTATCAAGTCACAACAGTTTGAAAAATGTCAAGTGTAAAATTTTTTTCTTCTTCTATCTATCTCCATTTTTCTCATAATCTCTTTTTGATTGAGTTGTTGAGATTTTAAAGCGCAAAAAGAAAAATCACATCGACTCGAAGCTGAGTTGACTCGAAGAAATATGCCACCTTCAAATATTTACGTAAACAACTATATGCTCAGATTTATTTTCCTATATTTTCATTTTTTTTTCTCAAGAAGTAGAAATAAGTGTGTTTGTTCACTATGGATGGGTGAAACACATACACGAAAAAAAAAATCGAATTCTAAAAATACGAGAGTTGAAACTGCAGGAGTAGAAAAGTTCTTAAATTTGACATCCATGACAAAATTTTATTTCTTTGCAATTCATTCGACGTGAAAAATAAAATCAGCCGCATGCTTTTTGTTGCGCTAGCCTTTCCCCACACAACGAAAGAGAATGTTCCTCTGCGTCAAAAAATATGAAAGGGGCGAAAATATAGGATATTGTTGTACTCTACATAAAGAATTCGAAATAAATAAAATGATAACAACAATAACTTCTACTTGGACTCCTTCCGTTTGTCTAAATGCATTAGGAAATCCTCTCGTACGTTTAGTTGTTTCGTTCCTTCTTCTATTCTGTGTTCCGGCCATTTTTTTCTTCTTCTTTTTTTGGGAAAGTTTGTAGAGAAATTTCGGTTGGCGGAATAGGGTAGATGGGGATGATGAATAAAACACGAATGATGTCAGAGCGCTTTCGTTCCATGTTCTTTAGTTGGTATTTTTTTCCACGTCTTTTCAGGAAATGTCATCGCATAGCACGAAAGAGGTTGGATTGGGGAAAAAAATTAAATGCGGAATTTCGTGGAAAGTGATAGAGGATTGAAGAGAAACGCGTTCCTGGAAGAAAAAATAAATAAATTAAGTTGGATAAAACTTGAAAAAAAATTAGATTGCTGTTCCAAAGAAATTAGGCTTTTCCCTCGAGCTCTTTGCCAAAGTTAAACTCGTTGAATAAGGCATTAATCGGAAAGAATTGGTTCATCTGTGTCTCTTCAACGAATTTAAGGTTTAAGAAATATTTTTTTTTTCAAAAAAAAGACGCAGTTTTCCGTGAAAAAAGAATCCTGTACTTATTTTCCACTGCCAGATGAAATGATTTTTAAATTGGATTTAGTTTCGAGCGAAACAGAAAACAAATAAAAGTTTATGTGTCTTTAAAATCATGCATGCATGTATTTTACAATTTATTTCAATACTAATTCGATAGACTATTAAGTTCAACAGTGAATAGCACCGCAGTATATTGGTATTTGTAATGTTTAAGGATAGAAACTAACATGGTAGTTGTTCAACATGAGATTTCTGCAAATCTGAGTGAAATTCAGTAAGACAAGCCTCTTTATATAGGTAAAAACTGTGGTGTAATCTCTCTCTGAATATGATGCTGGACAATCCAAAGAAATTCTGTGACAGAATACTTTATTCCGCGTAAACACCAAATCGATCATTCATATGCACTATCTGGCAAAAGTAGCCGGACACTCAGTGGTATGGACTTAGAGCATCCTAAGGCACATATTAATATAACGTTGGTCCCCTTTTTGCATCGGAGACAGCCTGCACACGTCCACCAGTTTTTGATAGGTGGCCATAGGAATTCCAGACTTCCATCGCAGCTGAAGTGAGTGCTTGCAAAGAGGGTGGTCGAATTGACTGGGTACGTTATCTGCGCTTGAATTCCTCCCAAAGGTGTTCTAAGGAATTTAGATCGGGGCTCTGAGAAAGCCAGTCCAGTTTTTGAATACCCATTTCGTCAAACCACGTCTGTGCAAGCCTTGATGTGTGAATGGAGCAGTTATCCTGCTGGAAGAGAGATCCGCCTTCCCCGAAATATTGCCATAAAGTTAGAGTGCAGCATTGTCCAGAATGTCCATATGCATCTCAAAGTTCATGTTTCCAACCATAGGATCTAACGGACCCAGGCCAAACCATAAGAAACACCTCCGCATCATTATGTTTCCACTACCAAACTGAACAGTCGGTACAATGCAATCACTAAAAAAACGCCGCCGGGTATCCGCCAATCCCAGAGGAGTCCACCCGACTGCCTGAGTGTAAAGCGGGATTCATCACTCCAAAGGACAGTTTTCCACATGTCCATGAGCTCTGCACCATTACAATTGATGCTTCGCATTCGGTAGAATGATGTTCAGCTGCACGACCATGGAATCCATGTTTTTTAACTCTCAACGAACAGTTCTGCTGCTAACACTAACGTTTGATGAACGTTGGAACTCTTGAGAAATTTCCACCTACGGGGACTAACGATTTTGTTTCACTACCTTTTTAAGAGTTCTGCGGCTGCGTTCACTAAGTTTTTTCGACCAACCAGGTCGTTTTTCTGTAGTTTCATTGCCTGGACGCTTCTACTTCACAAATGTTTCACTCACAGTGGATTTAGGCTGCTATATATAATGTCTGCAATCTCACGAACTGATTTCCCACAAAGGTGGCATCCCACTATGTTGCCACGATCAAACTCACAAAGCTCCTTTGACTTACTCATTGCAACACAAACACATAAATACGACCTGACAAACCACTACCAACAGTTTTATAGCTTTCGATTACGAATCAAATTGCGTCCTTCGCTAGAACCATTTTTTTAAGGGGTGCTCTGATACTTTTGGACGGATAGTGTATCATTTAACGGGTGTAATTTAAACTTAAACTCTTATAATCGAATTAACTTACACCAAATTCTCATTCATTCACACAAAACGAGAATTACTTTCTCTTAAAAAAACAACGATGTGTTGGCACGCTTTCATATCGCCAAAAGTTAGCATTTGCAATCAAGATTTGATAGCCAAGGCTTAGTGTGATCAGTTGTGATCTGATTGTATGATTTATTGTTCGTCGTTAAACTAGTTATTTATGCTTCTAATTGTGTAATAAAGAAAATTATATTTCATTTTTAAATCTCTATGAACTGTATTAAGTGGCTTTATCTGTATTATTTTCATCAGCTTCTTTCGGCTAAGCCTTGCTCGAATTCTGTCTTGATATTACTTCTGTGCCACTCATATATTTGATTTGCAAACTAATTTTATTTTGAAAATTAGTGTATTTATCTTTCTAAATTAATGATTCTTACTTTCTATTGCACCGTACTAATACTTTAACCGATTCTTATGTGTATCTATTTTTACTATAATGATAAACTTTAGTGCTATTGAATGGAGAAAAAAAATGGTGGCGACTACTTTACACCAAGTAGTGTACTAGAACATTCTTGGAGTAGTGGAAAAGTTTGTGTTCGTTTTCGTACGGCTACCTCCTGGGGTTTCAAATATCAGGTGTCTTTCACAGGTTGTGTCTTATGCGCGAATGAAAAAAACTTGCTGTGGGTATTTTAGCTTCGTCGATTAAACAATTCATCTGTATACTATGGAATCACATTGCGTTTAAAAAATTACTTATATTTTCGATTTCTATATCATATTTTGTGTAGATTATTATTTATTGTTTGTGATTTCATTTATTTTGAGAAGGCGTGTTCAGAATTGTATCGGCATCCGCAACAAAATGTACTCATCACTAAGCGTGCTCTTAATTACATGCACGAAAAATTTTGTACTTAGATAATATCTGCGACGAACGAATTATGTGCGCAATAAATTGTATCTGTGTCAAAGTGTGTACGCAATAAATTGTATCCTATTGAATTTGTGACCGTTAGGAACTGCATTCTCATGGTGAATTCTGTCCGAAATGAATTGTAGTGATTAAAATATTTCACTTTCAATTGTATTTTCGTCGAATCGTGCCGACAAAGAAATATCCCTTTGGCATCCTTGACAAAATGTTCGCACAATAACGTTTACTTGTAATGAATCGCGACCGCAATGAATTTTTGCAACGACATATTGTGCTTGCAAATTAATATATCCGCGACAAATAGTGTTGTGTGAAAATTAAAGCATCGCTGTTATTATTTGAAAAATTATTAACAAAAACAATTATTAATTATTTCATTATAATTAATTAATATAATAATATTTAATAATTAATGCAATAATTAATATTTAATAATTAATGCAATAATAGATATTTAATAATTAATATAATAATAGATATTTAATAATTAATATAATTAATTAATATAATAATTTAATATATTTAATTCTCTGTCGTCTGTTAACTATTGCGTCTTATTGTGCTAGCTGTAGCTTCTAAGAACTGTATCTACAATGAGCTATTCCTGCTTTGAATTAATTGTGCTATAACAAGAATAAATTAACACAGTTTTTGGCATGCAAAACTTGGAGCCAATATTGAAATTGAAAACTAAGTGATAGGTAAAATAAAAATTTAAAAAATATCCAAGCAGTGAATCTTTAGTCATCTTCTTTGTGAAAAGTTCGTTATCTTTCACATTCTTCTAGAAACCTATCTTAGACTGAAGGAGAAAAGATTGGATGAAGAAAAGATTAAATTTTAAAATCCGCAGAAAGTGATTAGGGATTATAAAAAGTACTCCTTCCCAAAAAACAAATTAATTAGAGTTAAAAAAAATTGAATGAAAAAATCAGTTTTTAAAAAAAATGAAACAGTTTTCACACTGTGTTTGTACAGGAATTAAAATCTACGCAATCATTAATCCAGTTCCTAAAAAAAAAATTCTTCCTTTTCCCCTTAAAAGTAGAGATTGTAATTTCGTTCAATAGTGAAAGAACTGTGGAAAAAACCTCGTTAGAAATAAGTTCCACTCAACCAAAAGTAAAAAATTGAAGAAAAAAAATTAAGAAAAAGTAATATTGAAAATTAAAACGTTTTCAGCCAGTTTATTCTTGCAATCTTCTTTAATAAATCACATTTATTTTCAAACTTTTTAAATGAATTGAATGATTTTCATCAGTAACGTAAAGGAGTATAAATAATTGATCTTACTTTTATTTAACAATTACATTAAAGTGTAATTTTTAACGATGCATCTTATTTTTAAGAACAGAATACGCAATAAATTTAAAATAATTTAAGTAGACATAATTTATCTATATATGAGTTTATTAATTTAGGAAAATATGAGGAAGATATATCCCATTCAAAATTAATTTTTATTAAAAAATTTCGCCTGAAACTAAAGCAAATTGTATGAAAAACGTTATTTAGGTCTCTATATTAAAAAAAATGGTAAAGGCCGGCGCTGTTTTGTGTGTTCAACTTACTGTTACATTTAGTTTTACATAGAAAAAGCTTTAAGACTTAGAAATTCCGACGTCAATAATAAATACAATCATACAATCAACAGAATCATTACTAAGGTTAATAGCAGAAAACACTTGATTCCGCGCTTTATCAGACCACCGTACAATATTCTCGGAAAAATTGTTAAATGACAATTTATTTAATTGTTATTTTACCATATTCAAACAAAGCAGTCAAATGGCCATAAATAAGATGGTATCCAAACTGTTAACTCTGAGAAAAACTGTTAATTAACTGCTTTCACCTAATCCGGTTAAACAACCAGAATTTTATGGCACCAACTAGGTTCATCCAATAAAATTCATTAGTCCATTTCAAGCTGGTACATATTATAGCCGAGAGAGCTAATCTGGCAATCTCATGACAGACAGCACCGCGGTTCGAGCCCCGGCGTTGACACCAGAATATTTTCTCCATTCCCTGCTACACATTCCGTACAAAGCCCAGCTCCAAAGTCCAATGTGTATATATATATATATATATATATATAGGAAAAAAATTGTGTGAAGTTAGAATTGATGAAAATCTTCTTTTTCGTAATTGCATATCTAATACTTTAACGTAAAGGGAAGGGTAAAAAACGGTTAACTTGAACTTGAATTAAACCTTTGATAACAAAATTCAGTCCTCCTGAATATTTTTAACTAAAATGTACTTTTTAACTAATAAATAGCTGTATGTGTTTATCTTTTGTAAATTTTTTAATTATTGATTTTTTTGTTTTGTTTATGTCTAGTTTTCACAAAATATTAGTGTTTACCCATATTTTATTTGTATTTTACTTTTTCTAGTGGACTGTGAATGGTGAGNTTTTATAATCAATATTAACTATTTGAAAATATAGAAAACATTAAAATTAAAAAGCTCTTTGGTAGAAGATGTACAGACCAAAAGACCGCATATGTGGAATGCTCAAAAATCGAGAAAAGTACAATCAAAATTCTATAACTTCGTCAAAAAAAAAATATCAAATCGATTTGAAATTTTGAGGGCTTGCATAGAACGGTTCGAATAACTATCTTCTGTTAACAAAAAGTACAAAAAATATTTTTTGCAAGTTTGGCAGGAGTTCAAACTTAACAACTTTTTTCACCATAGAAACAACCCATGATGAAAAGCTGGATTCAGTTCGCAAAAAGCAAAGTATTGCAATTTGTAACTAACTGTAATTAATTTTGTAACTAATTGTAATTTGTAACTCATGTGTAACTAACTGTAGAGGGTTCACTTTGGAACATATCAAATTTTCATGCAATTTGAATGATTTTTCGCAGTTCTATGAACATTTGAATTTAGACCTTTTTTTTGCAAATTTCAAAATTTTCGCAAACTTTTGACCGTTAGTGTATATATTTGAAACCGTGCTAGTTGTAAATAGTTAAAAAAACGTATAGTTTTGCATTCATGGTTCTTTCACCATACTAGATGTAAACTATTTAAAAACCATAATGATAAAAAATGTTCTTTTCCGTAAACTTTAGAGTTAATTGGATGAAAAGACTGCTAGCGGTTATTTTAGCATAATTTTAGAATGAAAATTCTAACAGTTTAGTTAATCAACTGTCTAGCTAGATAATGTGCATATGAAGGGCTTCTGACCTTTAACGGTAACATATACGTTAAAAACATTATACTTTCGACTGAAATGTAACGATAAAAAAATTGTTTACTAATTCTATACTTAGATACTAAAATTCTGTATCAAATACTCATCGATATACAGCTTTAAGTATATACTTCGAACTGGTATTAAATTCGTAGTACCCGCCTTACGCTTTAGATTTTAGTGTGTCCTACAATAAACAATGCCATTGTTAACTGACTTTTTACATTATTTCCTTCCTAGACAGGTTAAAAAAAAACGTTAAGGCTGTGTTGCACTCTCTTTGATTGCTACTTTTTTTTGTCCAACATTGCAAGTATTTTATGATCCAAAGCAAATGCCCGAGGCTTAGGCTTATATTTTAACAATAGAGATGATAAAATTCCTTGAAATATATAGATCATAAAATGAAGTTGAGAATCTAGAGAAGAAAAAAAAGTATATAATTTTGAACAGAGAGGTTTTTACAAGATAATCAACTGTGTCATTGTTTCCTTATGGAATTCTTTTGTAATGCGTCTCAAGGTTGTAAAAAAATGATTTCTTTTTAATTCTATTTTTTTTTTCAAAATTGACTACATGAATTTTATTCTCAAGGCATTGAGAAAACGGTGTGTAAAATAAAATTTAAAGAAGAGTTTTATACTGCTGGAGAGGAGTTTATGTTTACTATATTTGGTCTGAAAATTTTTTATGAGGAGCGCAACAATACATGGGACATTTATGTCGATCACGTGACTTGAAAAATAATTTACATTATGTCTGTACTATAATTTTTGTTTTCTTTTCGTTATTTTGCAGAGAATGTAGAGTGTTTCTCATTGAACTGTTTATAATTCGCAAAAGATGATTTACATGTTCAAGAAATTTTATACGCAATTCGAACAAATTTAAATAGACTTTTATTTAAAATAATAATTATGGGTAGTAAAATATTCTTTTTTGTATTGAGCACAATTTCTATTTTCCTTAACTGAAATCGCATGAACTATTCTGCAACGTTTCCGATTTTTTTTCCATTTAAATTGACTGAGCTAAAATAGATTTACATATACAGAAAGTAGAGATATACCATAATAGTATAAATATAGCGTAATTAGACACATAAAGTATATATACTATATAGAGATATAGAATGTATGGGTATAGCATAATTAGAGATATAGATATAGAGTGTTTTTAAATTTACATGCTTAAAAATTTTTTTTAAATATTGTATTAAGCAGAATTTTTGTTATATATGTCATTTCGTGAATATTGTATTATCTGATTTCTGTTACTGAAATCACATAAACTTTTTGTTAACTGTTTCTGATTTATTTTAATCTAAATTAATTGTTTGAAATAAAATGGATATACCTATATCGAATAAAGAGTATAGATATAGCATAAATAGAGATAAAGATGTATAATGCTTTTCATTAAACTATTAAAATTGAGAATTAGAAAAGTAAAGGAAAAAATTAGGAAATGAAAACTATAAAAATTTGGAATAAATTTGATTTAAAATAAATTTTAATTATTGTTAAAATACAGTTAATAAGAAGTGTGAAATAAATACTATTTTATTTACATAAAATATTTAAAAGAATTAAATTGATTTTTGTGATATAATAGATCAAAAAAAAAGTTGACGTTAAGGATAAAATGGATATAAAATAAATAGAAATTAGAGAAAAAATCGATTAAAAAAAACAAGTAGGAATTAAAGATAAAATGCTTACAAAATAAAGAAAAAGTTAGGAGTTAAAATGATATAAAATTATTAGAAACTAGATATAAAATGAATTATCAAATAAATAGTAGATAGAACTAAGACAATTAGAAAATAAGTCTAATTCAGAAAAAAATGGATGTAACATAAATAAAATATAGGAATGAAATTATTATAAAATAATTTGAAATTAGAGATAAAATGGATATGATATAAAATAGAAATTAATTATTAAATATGGTTAATAAAAATGTACGAAATAGATAAAAAAATTTATTATTGTGTACAGTATATTAAATATTATGTATCTTTAAAAAAGACAGCCAACCCATATTCCATCTATCGCCAAATCACTCAAACAGCCAATCGATGTAAGTGAAGTAACATTTTCTCTCAAAACTTATTAAAGATTGGACCACCAGTGTCCTTTGTGACAGTTTCTGAATGCCACCTTATCATTTAAGTTGTCTTTCAGGCAACTCGATTCGTTCCATCACAAACATTCGATGCAGAAATTGGCACAGGCATAAAATTCTTTGCCAAATCGATAATCGAATTAAGAGCGAAAGAGAGAGTGAGGGGGTGGAGGGGTTGTCCTCACCATCGATTCTCGACTTCACCATCTCTTGGGGTGTTCGGGCACACATCTACCTTCACATTGGGTACATGGATTTCCTATTATCAGTTTAGTTCACCTTCAGCGATTGTAGTCTTCGAATGGTTTATAACCACTGATTACAGAACGTTCGATACGCCCGATAAACTGCCGAAAGAATCTTTTCCGAACATTCCTAAATGTCGCGATTTGTCTGTTTTCTTTGGCAGGAATGTATTATTTTCTATTTACGAGAGATTTCAAAGATTTCTTTCAATATGTAACAAACTTAACTTTTTTACATATTTTTATTTTATATATAAATTTGAGTTCTAATCTGAAACTCTAAATTATAAATTTTCACAATTATACTTAAAAATAATCAATAATTAAGCGGGAAATAGATCGGAATTTTCTTTAAAAAATAAATTTGGTTAAATTTTTCCCGATACCTGAGCAGGCGCTGACCACATCGGATATCTAGGCTTAAAATTACTGAAGTTAGGCAATTAAAAGATGGAGTCCTAAAAATGAGGGTATCTGCTTGAAGGTGATGTATGTCACGGTGTTGAAGGATTGCGCCCGATCATTATTAATAATTGTTTTACGTTTTTTTTTTAATTTTTTCTTCTTCTTAAGTGGTGATAAAAACTTTTGACATTTTTTTTTTAATTTTTTCTTCTTCTTAAGTGGTGATAAAAACTTTTGACATTTTTTTTTTATTCTTTACTAAGTGGTGATAGAAAATTGTGATGTTTTTTTTTTTCCTTTAAGTTATGAGGTAAAGCTTTTGACGTTTTTTTTTTTCCTTTACTAAGTAAAGATGAAAAATATTTGACATATTTTTTTTCCTTTACTAAAAGGTGATAGAAATTTTTCCCTTGTTTTCCTTTTCTAAATGGTTATAGAAAATTTTTGACGTTTTTTTTTTTCTGAACCAAGAAGTGATAGAAAACGTTTTATATGATTTTTTTCATTTACTAAAAGTTTATAGAAAATATATTACTTTTTTTTTTCGTTACATAAAGGTGATAGAAATGTTGGACTTTTTTTTATTACAATTGAAGTGATAAAACTGTTTAACATTATTTTTATTTTCTAAGTGGTAGTAAAAGTTTTTTAAATTTTTTTTTTCTTAACCAAGTGGTGATAAAAAGTTTTAAAATTTTTTTCTAAGTGGTATTATAAAATACTTGACGTTTTTTTATTTATTATTTTTTCGTTTATTCTCTTAGAGATCGTGTTACGAACGTAAATTTTAGCCCTCCCTCATATTATTGTTTTTTTATGTATCAATCAGTAGCTGGTATTAGTGAGTCATTCTACTGTATTTGATGTTTCACACCTTACATTTGTTTTACATTTATTTCATAATATGTTTTATATTTATTTTATTGTTAAAAGTAATCCATTGACTCAAATAAAAAAAATGGAATAATGTAACTGAAAAGGTTTAGAATATATTAAAATGTTTGAATTTTTTTCTTTCAAGCTTCCTGTTCAAATCTTCATAGTATAGGTTAAGAAAATAATTAGTTATGTCTCGTAGCAACTTTGAATGTCCCTACAAATTAATATTTGAAAAAAATTGCTGCAGCATTTAATGGTTTAAATTATCTGTAACAATCCTATCAATAGTTTCTCTTGTAGTGTTTGCAATATTTTGTTATAATTTCAATAAATCTCATATACATATGAGAGTTATTTATGATGGTTTATGACTTTTCCTGAAATTTCACCTACTATCTAATGCCTGTACAATCATTTAGTGATTCATTAGTACCTAAATTAATGGCTTTTATTGATTATTAATAGTTTAAATGAGCAGAATAACCAGTATTATATCCGTATCAATTCTCATCAATCAGTTCTCGAGTTGTTGTTTACCATACTTATGACTTCCAGAAATATTATACCATTCATTATCAGTTCTAATTATGATGATTTTGACCAAACATATATTCACCCAACATTTAATGTCCATACTAACTCTAAATTCATAGTTGCTCTTGACCATTCTCAACAATTAAATAATTTCAGAAAATCGTTGAAGTTATTTTTTAATATCAATAAACATCCAAAAATTACAAGAATTAATTGGGATAATTTTGACTAGTCATATTTTTAAGTACAGCATTTAATGTTCGGTACTAACATTAAACTCGTGATCATTAATGACTGGTCACAGTAGAGCAGCTCGCTGACACTCCCATGAAAGCTCCGAGTATTTGGACGAGCATGTTTATGAGTCTTGTTGTTCATCGATATGATGGCTCTAAAGTCATGGTCTAGTAAACATTAGATGATTGCGGACCTTGCCGGACTCTAATGAGTGCCTCTGGAGCCCCGAAACATTGATACCTGTCATGGAAATTGACGAGCTGACAGCAACTCAGTGATGCACACTATGCGTCACGTAGAATATTCAAGGAATTGCAAATAACTTCCTGATTTGTATGTTAATCGAAGCGCTTTTGATACAGCTTGTTGTTACAGCATTTAGATTATGGGTATTATGTTTAAGGTAATTACTGGGATGAATTAGATTGTGTTGCTGTGCTTAGTTTAGGTTTTTATCAAGTTCTTTTTTCTTTTTGCAAAAAGTTATATTTTATCGTATTCTCAACTAGTACTTTTGTAATCTTTTTTCCAACTTTTTTGTATGAGAGTATGGTAAGATGTGTTGTACAAATGTAACGTAAACTTATCCGTTTCCGGCATTCGTCTATGGTTCATTATTCTGATATGGTTACTGTGTTCCAACGCTTATTTTAGGTTTCGATGAAACGGTGCAAGTTGTTACTCTGTTTTTTTCTTTCGATTTTGCGGGAAGTTTATTATGTTTTGAAATAATTATAATTCTTGAATAATGATTAAAAGTGCGAGTTTGGCAAGATTATGCCGCACGAAATTGACTTACCGCTTCTCAGGTTCTCCTATGAATCGTAATTTCGATACTTTTCCGATGTTGCAATGCTTATTGATGAAACGGTGCAAGTTGTTACTCTATTTTTCTCTTTCGATTTTGCGGAAGGTGAATTAGGTTTTAAAACAATAATAATTTTTGAAAAATGGTAAAAGTGTGAGTTTTGCAAGATTATGTCACACGAAATTGACTTACCGCTTCTCTGGTTCACCCATGAATCGTAATTTCGATATTTTTCCGATGTTGCAATGCTTATTTCAGGTTTTGATAAAACGGTGCAAGTTGTTTCTCTATTTTTCTCTTTCGATTTACAGAAAGTTTATTATGTTTTGAAATAAATTTTTTTGAATGATGGTTAAAAGGCGAGTTCAGCAATATTATACTGCACGAAAATGACTTACCGTTTCTGGTGTTCACCTATGCATCGCCATTTCGATATTGTTCTGGTGCTGTAGTGCGTATTTTATGTTTTAATGGATTATTTCAAGTTGATAGCTTATTTTTCTCTTTCGATTTAAAGAAAGTTATGTTTTAAAATAAAATTTCTTGAATGACGGTAGAAGTGCAGTTTTGGCAAGATTATGCTGCACGTAAGTGACCTGCCGATTCGCCTATGGATCATTAATGTGATATTATTATGTTGTAAGATCGATATAGTATAATACGGAGTCGATGAATGAACACCAATGCTATTCAATCGCAAATTTATAGACAGCAACACAGTATATACAATTTTCGTTTCTAATGCCATTTGTAATTGCAGTATTGAACGACTTAAGAAGTGGGAAATGCATTCAAATCATCGTCAAAAATCAAGCGATGATTTTAAATTACTCTTTGGAAGTATTGAAAATATGGATATTCCAGAATGGATTGTCATGCCAATTTCTGCTGAAGTTGCAAATATCGATAGTCATTTGCAAGATATTGTCTTTGAAAGAAAAGTTAATGTAAAACTTGATTTTGTCGAAACAAAATTAAATAAATAGTTTAAGTGACAGGTAATTATTTTTTTCTTTTTTTACAATTTTTTTTATAGAGGGGACCTAAAAAAACTTATAAACTTTAATGTGGCTGATGATCAAAAACGTTTGGCGGCCCCTGATCTATAAATTACAGTCCTGATATTATAATCTTATTAATCAATTAATACGCAATAACCAATTGAAAAATAATTATCTATTAGCTTTTGAATAACTTTTTCAAACGTTCACTATTTTAACTTATAACGCCGTTTACATTTTGGAAAATTGTGGAGCGTTTTTAACCATAATGTCGTTAAAATTCGTTGCTTGGAACCATAATAGGGTGTTAAATTGAACAATATCGAACTTCTTAAACTTGATTACGCAATACTACATTCAAATTCATTATAAATATTATTCAAACCCTTCATTCTGGTTGTAGCGAATTTGCACCGCATTATGCCTAAAAGTACCAATATTATGATTCAACATTATACCAATTTTTCTGAAAGTGTTGGAACTAACTACAAATGGTATTTATAACTTGAAAAGAAGGGAAGTGATTACGCCTAAGTATGTGTTTCAAATCAGATTTAATTGGATACCCGTAAGCGACGTCACTTGTGTGTGTCGAACCTCATTGACTTCTGAATCGACAAATGCTATAATTTACCTTCAATTACGTCATTTTCAGGTATCCAGTTACAAATCAATATGTTTACATTTCTCCAATTGCATAGTTAAACATGGAAGTTTTCTTCTTTTATAGAAATAAATTTGTTAGAAAACTTTTCTCTGATGAAAAAATTCGTGACAATTTGTTTTTTATTTAAAAATTAATTTTCTTTTTTTTCAATTAATCGCCATATCTTATATCAAAACAAGTCATTTTTTTGAAGTTTTGATGTAGTTTTCCTATTAAAATAAGTTTTGCTATAACAGTTTCATGTAGTACTTTAATTGATTGCAAAAATTCAAAGCAAAGCTTAAAAACCTAAAGCATCATAACTACTACCGATTAATAAACTCCTAAAAAATATAAAAATAAGTAAATTTATGCAACGACAAAATCCCATTTAATGATCCTAATCTTGTTTTTATCTACGAAACACAATTCATTTATATTATTTTGAATTTTTTCAAGTTACATAATTATGAGGAAACAAGTTCATTCGTTATCTGCATTTATTGAAGTATATTCTAATTGCAATTACTACAAGATGATAATACTCGATGTTCTTTTTATCCACATTTTTTTTTCACTTCTTACATTCTTTTCATGCACAGCAATCTTGATGGCAAAATGTCGAAAACTGCAATTTTCCTAATGGGCATATTATTTAAATCAGAGTCTTCTTGTATTGTTGTCTGCGTTGGATGAAAATGCTAATTTCAAGCCGTGTCCCATTTTATTAAAAGCTACCAGGGTTGTGCAGTAATTACATCAAAATATTTCGAAATGAATCTTTTTTTTTTCTTGGTTGGGAGAAAAATATGTATCCAAATAGCTGTGTTGTTGATAAAAAATAAAATATATCATTGTTTCCGTCTGATTTCGTGGAATTTTCAGTTTCGAGTTTTTAATCATTATATTTCAATGTCGTTTAACATAAAATAACGTCGGTTTAATAATTTTATTGACCTTTGACATAAAAAGTTCACAAATAAATAAAAACGCTAGTTTGATAATTTTATTTTGATGTTGTTTGTTATAATGAATATATAATAAATATTTGCTTACTTTAAAAATTCAAGCGATAAATTCTGTATTAGTTATTAACTAATGCGTATATATATAAACGCAAACGATAATTTTCTTTTGTAAAATCAATTTTATGCTAATATATTAAAACTTCAAACGATTATTTTATTGAGTTCCACGTTTCTTTTGTTTCTGAATGCAAGCGATAATTTTATTTAATGAATTTTTTAACTCCAATTAAAGTAATGTGCTAATATGAAGTTAATTGGATCTTGTTTCTTTTTACTTTTCGGAAATATAATTTATAATTGTAATTTTCAAATTTAAAATTCGATTATAGTATTTATTATCAAACCGATTTAAAATAATATTTTTCATGTTTTCCAATCATTTCGTGAAATTTTAGAATGAATCTATTTATCTAATAAACAAGATATAAAAGGAAAAAAAACTGTTACATTGTGAGGAAGGAGAAATAAATATTCCATTCACATTAGCAAATCTCAACTTTGATTGACGTAATACACCAAATATTTCTCACCAACGAAAGCACTAATGATGAAAATATGGAAAAATTCTCCTACAAATCTTCTACGTGATCTGTATTCTCATTGCTCATTGGTTGCTTCAAGAAGCCTCCTATATATCTCCCAGCTGGTAAAGTAACGCCGTTGTTCTTTGTGACGAAAATGGTAAAGAAGGCAGCTATTAATGGCTGAAAAGAAAATTAATTAACTGGCGTTATTAATTTCTAGAGAACTATCTCGCTTAGTATTTAATTAAAGCGCTCTTAATAAATGGGATAGGATTTTCGATGTCAAATGAACTGAAGGTTCAGAAATACCTAAAAGTTTTTGTTATTAAACGTCTTTTTACTTGTACTTTTTTCCCTGACAACTTTGGATGAAAATTACAAAGTTTTTTTTTTCGAATCTATAGTTTGCAGTTTTTTGTTGAGCTAATTTCGCTGTTTCAGTTTTTATACAGCTATTGCGTTTAATAAGTACTTTATAATAGTTATGGTAATGTGGTTCCCTGTGTTTTATGGATTCTAGTTTTTTGTGTACTTTTCCTGAACTACCAACTGTGCTTTATTTTAGTTTTTAACAGCTTAAATGCAACTAATTAATAATATTTTCTGTAGAACATAAGCTTAAAGTCATAGACAAAAGTGACTATTTAAATCTATGTTAAATTGCTAAGCTGTTAAGTCAAATAATATTGAATTCCAATTGAAAATCATTGATGATAACAATTGTTAACACATAAACATACCGAATGTATTGTACTTTGACGCGAAGGCCCTTGTTTCTAACTTAGTTAACTATTAATGAGTTAAAGCATGAATCTAAAAGAATTTAAAATTAATGCACTTTTAAGGGATAGTTAGACTCTTTTTCGAAGACTGTGTCGTTGTATTAAAAAACACATTTTAGAGAACAATATGACAGTTTTATGGCTATTTTGTCTTTTTGACAGTTGTTAATGATTGTTAGATTAAATTTTGTCCATCTCTAAAGTAGCGTCCTCTATAAATTAAATAAAAAATACTAAAGTATCAAAATGAAGAAAAAAAAACAAGAAATGGGCACATGCAACAAGAAAAGAAAAAAAAACAATGAAAACCAAAGCAAGACCAGCTTGCTGTTTATAAACTTTTGTTGTAGTTCATTTACGTCGCACTAGAGCTGCACAATGGGCTATTGGCAACGGTCTGGGAAACATCCGAAGAATGATCCGAAGACATGCTATCACAATTTTGATCCTCAGCAGAGGGGATGGCACCCTTGCTTCGGTAGCCCAACGACCTGCACGCGAAGTCTAGCACTTTACGGTAGCACAGTTTAACGAGGATCAATACCGCACACCCTCGGTCTCTACGCAGACTGATCCAAGTGGTCACCCACCCGCAGACTGACCGCAGCCAGTGATGCTTGACTTCGGTGATCTGCTGGGAACCGTGTCTTAACGACCAGTCCACTACGGGACCTGTTTATAAACAAGACGACATGTTAACGTTATGGCTTAGGTTTGGGTTATTACCACACTGAATCAACTTTCGGATCAGATTTAAATGGGTACTTGCAAGCGACGTCTCACGTGGGTATCGAACATGATTTTCTGCTAAATAATGGCGTAAAGAAAACGTCACGATTCAGCAATTAATCAGGTTCAATACCCACGTGTGACGTCCCTTGCAGGTACCTAATTCAAACTGTAAAACATGAAAAACGTTTATGATCTCACTTTTTATTCTATGAAAAGTTACTGTCGGCATTAACGTCACCTCTTTCATTACAAGCACGCATAAGCGCGTGTAGTGCTTCCACGTCTTTTACGATACATGTTCGTTAACTGTTGTATGTAAAAGCAACTCTAATGATGTCTCCCTATTTATAAGATAAACGTTTTGATATGTGTGCTTAGCGTGTCTTGGTCTTAATGTTTCCTTTCGTCTGATTTACAAACATCTCCAGTTACCCCAATGGCTGGACCCGTGAAAATATTCAGAAATTGAGGATCATACATTAATTTCAATTAATTTCATCTAGGTGGGAATATCTCGCCAAGTTGGTGATATTTAAAAAAAAAGCCTAAATTAAAAAGGTGTTATTGTTGTCAACTAAGTTTCAATTTTATCACAATTCCAACTCTTTTTTTTATTAGCTACTGCAAACCTATTAATTATAGAACAATTTTCAATAACATGATTTGAAAACCAAATTAGTACATAGATAAAATCAGCATTTTGCTTACGAAAATGAATTGAAAATTAGATATTATGAGGAAATGAAGTAAAATGAAAGAAAAAAGAAAAAATGATAAAACAGTAATTTTATTAAAAAGTAAAATAATCTCAACTAACTGATACAACTTCTAGATAGGTTTGAATTCTTAGGTTTACAATACTTCTTATATAAATTCTCATTCATTGGTTCACAAAAACACTAAAAAGCAATACGGCACATCAATAAAATATGATTTTTTTTAAATGAATTAAAAGTAAGATATCATTAAACATTCGAACAAAAAATGATACTTTTATTTAAGACCAAAATAATTCAAACAAATTTGATAAAATTTCAGGATGATTAAAATTTTAATACCACTTATAGTATTAATTGTATTAATTCACATGAAGTTATTCGCATAAACAGCGGGTAACCGAGTCGGTTTGTACATAAAATCTACATAATTATTATATTATTTAAAAATAAATTATTATGAAAAAGCAAAATAAAATAAATATAAACGATACTTTTATTGAAAACTCAAATAATCCCAATTTATTTAATAAAATTTCAATTTGATAAAAATCTCTTCAGAATTTTTTTTTTCCTTCAGTTGACGATAAAACGCTTCCATAATTTACTGTAATTCTAGGATCGAATCACTTGCTTGATAATATTAATGGTTATATTTTTTATTTTAGGTAAATATTTATCTTTGGATGTATTTCTAAGTTTTGCTTGCGGATTAAATAATAAAAAATTTAATTGGGTAAGTTTATTTGTCTATTTTTATTTCATATTTTAATGGTAAATATCTTTCAAAATTATGAGAAAAAAATTCTGAAATTCTTTTTATTTATGAAACAATGTGATTTCTTCACAGAATTTTAATTGCTTCAACTTTATTTGGATTTCAATGTTTTTGAGAAATAACTTATTATAACAAATATTTACTTTTTGTACCTCTATTAAGTAACTAGAAATTTATTTATTTTTATTTGAAAAGAGACAAATACTTTAAAAGAACTAAATCCATATTAATTATCAATCATTAGAAAAAAATATTAATTAAATGCTGGTGTTGATGAAGAGTCAGTAAATATCATTTAAATTATTTTCGGTATTGGCAAAAATTTATGCATTTTTAAAAAAAATTCTGTCTAATGTTTTTCTCGATATCATAAAGAATACAAAAGTTATTTTATTGCGTTTCGCTTATGAATAATTTTTTGCTTTTCATTTCTTTAAGACAAATTAATTTGAATTAAAATAAACATTTATCTTACGATATTTTTTTTCTTCTCTTTTCTGCTGAATGTGCATAAATAAATAGCAAATAAGATATATCACATTAAACAAATATGAAATTAATGAGAAATAAAAAATATCAAAATATTTTTAACAATTCAACATTATTATTAAAAAGCTTAAATTGCAAAAAAATTTTTCTCACGAAATAATCTCGCTATATTTAATTTCTCTCGATTTGAAACCTTTAATTTCTTGTTTTCCGACTTCTTCGTTTATTTAATTCAAAATTAAACGGAAGCAAATCATTGCTTATAATTATTTTTTCTTCTGCCTACATAAAAATATTAAATACATTTTAAAACAATAAAAGGTAAATACTATCAAAATATTTTTCAGAATTAAGTAATTCTCTAAAAAACATTCCACGAACAAAATGTTTTTTTTTTCCTACTTAATCGTGATATAATTCTAATTTTTGTTTTTAACTTTTCGTTAAAAGTTAAACTCAATATCAATCATTTGTTTAGTTTTTATTTCCTCTAATAAAGGATCAAAAATAATAGGATTTCAAAATTGTCAAAACGCTTTTAAGCATTAAACATTGCATTAAAAAAATATTGCACGCAAAATAATATTTTCCTCAATGAATAAATCCTCCAATGGATATTTTCCTTGATATGATATAAAATATTCAAGTTCACTTACTAACTTTTCGTTTATTCGGTACAAATAAACATAAATTTGGATGAATTTATATTTATTTATCATCGCGATTTTTTTTCTTAACGATTTTTTTTTGTAACGGGAAAAATATGACGTGATAAAAATATTGAGAAATGATTGCTATTGAAACAAAATGCCCATTGAAAATTATATAAAAAATGTTACGCATACAAGAACTAGTTTTTCATAAATAATATACATGTTGTTCTAAAAATTCAAGCGCGTTTTACTTTATTTAGTGTATTTAGCAAATTTTCATTTACTGTACCATTTTTTTAAGATTTTTGTTTTGCGAATAACTGCATAAAATATATATAATTAACATTAACCACTTTATTAAAAAACAATTAACAGAAAAAACTCTTTTTTTTTCCTTTCATGTAAATTTCGATATAATACAAGCCGTTCAAGTTCCTATTTTAAAACTTTTTTTGTTTTTTTACTTAAACAAATTAATTACCAATTTGATAAACTATCGCTTTATGATTCTTTCTTTGCAATTTAAAAATATTAAAATGAATAAGAAGTAAATACCATCAAATCATTTTGTCCAGATCTCACTTCTTATTTAAATGGCATTGAACTGAAAAGAAATTCGATAAGACACAAAATATCCAACTGTTCAAATATTTAATACAAATTAATCTTAATTTAGACAAACCATTACTCTATGTTTTTTTTCTTCTACATAAAAATAAAAAAATTTAATACACATTAAAATAGGGAGAAGTAAATACGATCAATTCATTTTTAGGCAATTAACATACTATTAAAAAAATTATATTAATCTTATAATTAACAATCTTATAATCAAAGAAATATATAATTATAATAATTAAAATTATAATATTCCATTAAAAAATATTGCACGAAAGAGAACTTTTTTAACTCCATAAAAATCTCGCTAGATTATGATATTTTAGCTTATTTTAAACTGGATAAGTCATTTTTTTCATTCTTTTTTCGTTTGTTAGTATTAAAAATAATAAGTAAAATTACTAAAACATTTTAAGAATTAAATATTTTTTTGTACAAAAACATCAAGTAAAAAATTATTTTTTTTCTCCATAAAATTCTCGATAAAACATGAAATATTAAAGTTCTCGTTTTCCGACTTATCGTTTATTTTGAACAAATTAATCTCAATTTAGACGAATGCATTCCTTTATTATTCTTTTTTTTTCTTCTAATATGCTTACGATTGAGAGGCAATGAAAACAAAATGGTTAGATAAGTAAGAGCAATGTGGCAAGTTTAAGTCTCAAGCATTTCCCATGTTTCCATCAGATCGCTAGCTCAAATATCAGCAGCAGCTGTTTAAGTAGCATCTGCCCTACTAAAAGATTTCTCATTCATTTTCTTTTGGAATCGATAAACCTATAACTTCATCGTCATCGCCTTCGAATTCTGAAGAAAGATTTCCTCCGCCGTTTCAGAATTTCGGAACCGTTGTTCTTATTTTCGCCATTTTTTTTTTCTTTTTTGCTCTTGAAGAAGAAATCAAAAGCGTGCATACATCTTCCGAAGTTAATCAATTCTTTATGCACCATAAAGAAATTTATAAAGGGACTTGATAAAATGAATATGTATCTTTATTCGTTTATGCGTAATTAAGTAATGATAGATAATTATACTTTTCAGAAGGTTTAATGTCGCGTTATTTGCATCAGCAGTTTAATATTTTTTTTTATCAATTTTAAATTTTTTTTTATTATTATGCTCTCAAATAAGATTGGTAAAGAACTAAACAAAAGTTCTTGGAATTTACTGACATCAATCATAGAGCTCCAGTAATCGAACTCGAACTTGACATCAGTTCTTTTTTTAAACGTTCGTACTTTTTTTACCAGTCATTGAAAAAGACTTGTTTTTTTTTTAGTAACAATAGATTTTTTTTTAATTTTGTGTTAATATCTAAGTCCTAAGGAATATATTCAACAAAAGATTTATCCTGTTATGGTTGGCTTAACTAAATTATGAGTAACCGTATACATATTATCTTTATTTTTTGTTTGTTTTGCTTATTAATTTTTTCAGGTGAATTCAATTTTCCGCGTACAATTACTCCAACTATTATATTCAGATTTACCATTTTCTAATACTGTAAATGAGATTTAAAAAACAAAGAGTTTTCTATTTTAGTATTTGATATTTTTTTTTAAAAAAATTTGATGTCAATTTCATATTTATTCCACTGAAGTGATTAATATTGTATCAGCCAACGGGAGAAATGTTTTTTTTTACGTCAAAATGCAACAGGATGTAAATAATAAAGTACCTTGAAATGTTTTAATTTATTTAAGGAATACTTTCGATACGGAAAGTGTAAACATAATTATTTTGAGCAAACAATTTTTTTTTAGCAATTCATTTGAATTAGAAAACGATATAACTTCTATCGGCTTAACTGCACATTTAAATTGGTAAATAAATTTCACCTAAGAGTAAAATGCAAATCACAAGTAAGAGAATACGCTATAAAAATAGTTAGAATTTCCAGATTCGATATTGTTGCCAGAATTTGTTAAACAAATTATTACAAAAAAGTGCGATATTTAAATTTTTACAGCAATATTAATTTTTCTCCAATTACCTTATTCGACAAATGTTGCTATTTTGCCAAATGACTTAGGATTTTAAATACTTTAAAAACGACGGGAGACTGATATTCTAAACATGTTCTTAGAAATGTAGTGTAAAAGTTGTTCGAAAAAAAAATTATTGTAAAATTTGCTCTCAAATTTAATATTAAAAAAAAATTAGTCAAAAACTCCATATACAAATCTGTTATAAATATAAAATTCTAAGCAAAACTTTTTTCCAAAATTCCTGTAAAAATTTGTCGTAAAATTCTATATATATATAGTATATTCTAAAAGATCTAATTCAAATAATTTGCGGCAAAATTTGTTCTAACATTATTGCAATTTATATTGCTATTTAATGTTGTTATTTTGTACATATTCCATATTACTTTCTCATTTATCCGAGGAAACATACCCAGCTGTTAACCGTTCAAAAGAGATAATGCTCCCAACATACAAGTGACATTGCGGACACTGTTACAGAGCGTTCTATTTCAAACTAATATAATTCCCGACGCCTGCTGGCGTGAGGAAAGCACGGATTAATACCATGTACCATTAAATAAGCACGCGAGACGAACGAGATTTCGTATTGCGAGACTAGTGTATGTTTCATGGGGCTGGGTGCTCTAAAACTCGCACAAGCCATCAGGTTAGCCTAATTAGCCTCATTTGCATTATTAAAGCAGAATTCTGTGGGCAGCGATTGATATTGGAATTGTCGAACAACCCTTCGGTCTCATTAGAGCTGCCGGAAATTTCATTCTCCATAGTGTCGTGTTTGAGTGTGAAAATTGTTTGGTGCTAATCGTTCATGTTTGCGACATATTTTGTACTATAAAGCGATATATCTGTAACATAATAAGCATTAAAAATGCTAAAGGAATTTTCATTTCATTGTGGTTTTTACTTTATTTTCAGACAGTTCAATGACTCTGGAACATTTTAAAGCGGAGGATATTTCGATTTAAGTATCGTTCGTGGAATATATTTATTAACTTAGGTTGAATAAAATAAAACTGATACTGTGATTGATGTACTATTTCAGTCATAAATTGTCGTCACTTGAAATTATTTTAAAGTCATTAAAAGTTAATTAAAGTTATTTTTTATCATGTAATTTGCTTTTATTCTGCCCAGAACAACGTTTAAAGATTAAATTTAAAGTAGTTTAAATTTGTTGCTTGACTCACTTTTGATTGCCCCTTTTTGCAAAGTGCAAATTTCGTTTAAAAGATCAAAACACGTTTGTAATTTCTGTTGAAGTTGTCTGAGAACTAAAATAGCTTGTTTAAACTTCCGCTAATATTATTTTTATTCTCAACCCATTAACGTTATTTAGTTATGTTGTTAAAAAAATCAAAATGAGATTTTTCTGATTTTTCAAAATTTAGTATTGTTAAGGTTAATTACGTAACTACAAAAATTTTACACAATAAACAATTTCTCGAAATAAATATTTTTTCTAATTATTTTCATAATTCTAATCTGTAAATTTAAACAGCAACATAAAAGGATCTCATTTAGCTATCCTCTCTACTTTTAATGGTGAATTAAATTCGCCTATTTTATAAGAGTTCATTAATTCTAGTTCCTATAAATAGCTTTAAAGACTTTGCCGCACTTGTAAAATAGAGTTATATAAGCTTATTTTACTAGTTATGTTCTGTGTAAGTACACTTTCTCATAAACAACGAATAGCATGTTAATAAATCAAAATAGATTTAGCCAGACTAATAGTATAGCCATAAAAGGTAGCAGCAAAAAAATTCCAACGCTTGTGACTATGCCGTAATAAATTACCTTATTGTCTGCAACAAAGTGAAATTAATAAGTAGCTCAAAATAGCTTCAATGTTTTTAGCTTCAATCGTAACGAGAAAAATAAATAGCTAGTATAAATTCATATAAACATGATTCACCAGGCATCAGGTTATGTGTTAATACCACAGCAAAGTTAAATTAACAGTTAACAACTCAAAATACTAGTTTGACTTAACTGTAGCGATAAAATTATACAAATCTGATTTGCTAGTTGCAAATACGTAAGATAATTACACTTCATCCAGATCACCGTTGATCTATCTAATAGTTCAAAACGGTTATCCTTAAAGTTAGCAATATAAAATTCTATAAATTTATTTCCTAGCAATAATGCCAATTTACTTATGACAGCGTTAGTTCCTTTCCATCCATAGTGACATTAACTTAACAATTAACAACTCAAAATAGTTCGACTGAGCGATAACAAT
Organism: Parasteatoda tepidariorum; assembly: GCF_043381705.1. NCBI lineage: Eukaryota > Metazoa > Arthropoda > Arachnida > Araneae > Theridiidae > Parasteatoda > Parasteatoda tepidariorum. Next base: position 68,877,185 of record NC_092208.1, read on the forward strand.
ACAATTATACGAATCTGATTTGCTAGTTGCAAGTATGTAAGATAATTACACTTCATCCAGAGCACCGTTGATCTTATATCTAATAGTTCAAAAGAGTTTGTCTGAAAGTTAGCCCTATAAAATTCTATAAATTTATTTCCTAGCAATAATGTTGTGTGTAGCAATAATGCCAATTTACCAGTTATGACAGCGTTAATTCCATTCCATCCACAGTGACGTTAAATTAATAGTTAACAACTCATAATAGCTTGATTGAACGGTAAGAATAAAATTATAAAAATCAGATTTGCTAGTTACAAATACGTACGCACTTCATCTAGGGCATCGTTGATCTTATAGCTAATAGTTCAAAAGATTTTACCTGAAAATTAACAATAAAACTCTAAAAAATTTATTTCCTAGCAATAATGCTAATTTAATATCTATAATGTTTGTTTATTCTATTCCACCCACAGTGATATTGAATAATGTAATAACCAATAATTTCTTGATTGAACATTAACAGTAAAATTATATTAAACCGATTTATTAGTAATCATGTTGCGTGTTGATACTATTTCATCCATAAAAAAGTTATGCTCATAACTCATAGTTGAAAGCAGCCTTATTTAAGATCAGCATTAAAATTATATAAACCAGATTTATTAGTAATTTTGCTGTGTGCAGATTCCCTCAAATCCACAATAACGTTTGATTTTTATTGCAATACCTGATCCTGTTTATTTTAGATTACTTTTTACTTACGAAAAAAATAAAATTGCACGCTTGGTTTATTTTTCTATAAAGGAAATAAATTTACCGGAGTCTAAAAGAAACAAAAAAAACATTAAATCGAAGCTTCTTGAACGTAATAATATCACAAACAATCCACCATAACGCTACCTTCACTATATAAATATATAGAACTTTGCAAAAGCTATTTTGTAGTGGAATCCCACACCATTCTTTTTCCTCCACTTTCCTTTTTTATACCATAGAACGAGCTCCTTTTTTTTTGGTTTTGCTAAGCCTCGTTCTTGGTGCAGAAGTTACCAATATTTGACTATCGAGGCATACAAGCTTCTTATTTGTTCGTTTCAGACTTTCTTGGTATCAAAAGTTCTTCGCTTCGAAAAGCACTCAAGGTATTGAGGTTTGCCATTTTTGGATTTCGTGTTTTCCTTTCTCCTTCATTCTCTTCTGGTCAAACCTTCCTTTTTTTCTTTTTTTTATTTATGTTTAGTTTGGTTTATCTCGTGCATAGAGGTATACCGTATATACTTTTTTTTAGATGCTTGCCATTTTTTTTTTCTTACAGAGTTTCCGCCTGTCTGGCCATCCGCAAAATTTCTTTGTTGGTCTTTGGATAATATCCAACTCCTGACCGTTCTAAAGGATGGTAAAAATGGAACTTTGGAACATTTTCTGTCCCTCACTTCATCATTTGTGCATGCGTAACCACAGCTACTGTGGACTTTTATCGTAATAGAAAACTGTAACAAGTTTTTCAAAAGAAAAAGAGAAACTTTTTCTATACATAAAAGGCATCATTATTTTCCATAAATGCCTTATTTTATTACTGAGGCAATGTAATGAAATATCAACAGCAATTTTTAATTAAAATTGTAAACGTAATGATAAACAGATTTTAAAAACTTATATTAATACAATTCGATAACGAAGAGTTATTAAACTTATTTGCTGTAATTATTGAAAACAGTATTTAAATATTTATCTCTTCATTATGTTTATAACCAAACATACGACCAATGAACAAGCCATAAACTTCTTAAATTAATCGTTAAAAATGATGTAAACAAGAAAAAACTTTTGATTAGAAAATGTTACGTTGGGCTCTTTTTTTTTTAAATTTGTTCAATCCATTTAATTAGGTAAAAACAAAATTCCATATGCAAATTTTTAACTTATTATTCTTAATGTTTTACTCTGTTACTTGAGTTAAAAAAGATCCCGATCTCCTTAGGACATTGAAAATTGCAACTTTACTTTTAATAAGAGTCGTTCGACTTGCAACCATTCTAATGTGATTCAGCATTATCTAAGCGGGGGAAAAATCATTCAGAAAATAATCGTGCTTAAATCATAATAAATAAAATGTCAAATGTATCTTTGAATCACAATCTTGAATTTTTCCTTGATCTTATCTACAAAAAGAAGGCAATATGTAAGAAAAAAAATACGCTTACCCCATATGAAGATTTATTGAATCTAGATTGATAACCGCACTCTGTCAATCACCGTATTCACCTTTTGCCACCGAAAGAGAATATTTTCACTGTGAATGGAATCTATAATTTCTCTCACAGATTGGTAATCGAAAATTAGGACCTAAGGTATTAATAATGGAACGGATCTTATAACTGAACCATAGAATGATACAGTCAAGTTGAAGAAAACTTAATTATCAGGATACTATTTTTAACGCTGTTTTTCGAAACTCTGTCTCCATAAGGAAAATAAAAAAGCCATAGTTTAAGTGCCTTACACTCGAAGCAATGTAGCGATTTTAAACTATATCTATAATTTTGCCGTGAAGAATTATCTGGGCTTTAGAACAGACAAGTAACTTAAATATATTAAAAGTTATCTAACTTTTTTAAAATTGCCAATATGGCGACATTTTTCCACTTCAATGAAAATGATCAAAACCACTGCCTTATTCTTAGTTTTTTCAAATTTTTATGAGCCCAAGTAATGCAGCATTGGAGTAAATTTTAAAATATTAAAAAATTAGACCACAAACGCTTTTCATTTTCAGAAAATTGTGGCTTTTCTCCATATATTGACGTTTTGCGCCATTTTCAAAATAAACACAGACAGCGCTGGCTTTAGATAGGCTAAACTTGACCTAACGGTCATAGGTAACAGCTGCAAACTCACAGTAGTTATAAAAATAGTATATTTTTTGCTAAAAAGCATCATTTCATATTACGATGGAGCCTTCAAAAAACAGCCTTAAACTTAGCTCAGTTGCGGTAAATTTGAGCGATATACTAGCTCAACGCTCTCCAAAATCTGTAACATTATAATTAAATAATACAAAAACTAGTAATTCAGCAAATAATCGCAATTAAATTGTAATATAGAGCAATAAAAAAAATCCTTTTCTCATAATTTAGACCCAAAGATCTTATCAAGGAAAATAAAGAAACGAAATGAAAATAATATATAAGAAGGAAGTACGCGCACCGCATATAAAGATTTCTGGAATCTAGATTGTAAACCACACACTGTCAATCACCATATTCCCCAGACTATTGCCGCCGAAAGAAAACATTTTCCCAGTGAATTGAATCTAGAATTTCCCTCAGAGATTGTTCATCGAAAAACTTGAACCTAAGGAATTAGTAATGGAACGGATCTACTAATTGAACCATTTTGTTTCTATCTCCATCTCCTCCAATGTCGCCCTTCAAGAGAAAGTTACACATTACGAACCAGGTTTGCACTTGACCCGATTCTCTATTTAGTGTTCCCAAGAACTAATATTTGTCCTGGAAATCCAGTTTTCGGTTGCCCTTTTCCGTAACTTAAACGTGAAGCCTTGCGGTTGAAGCGTCTTCGTGTTATGTAGTTAAGATTTAGTTTCCTGATCTCCATCGATCGTATGAGATAGAGTGAGGATTTTGTTTCAGTTTATTTGGAAATTTTCATTGGTAGAAGTTTCTTGAGTGGATGGTCAATATTCGAAAGTTGTGTCCAGTCGACGAAGATTTTTGTATAAGGAATAATTTGCGAATAACATAGGTGATAATCAATGATGGACATACTGTTTCTTAATTTTCTTTCAAGGAAAATGTTTCATTTAATTTTCATTTTTTATTGTGAACAAAGGACAGCCATGCTTGAAGGAAACTGCGTGTAAAACTAAGCCTAAAAACTAAATGTAAGGGAAGAGATAAATCATGTTAAATAATAAATAACAAACATCTATAATAAAAGTTCCTTAAGAAATTTAAAATGATGGCGAGATCTGTTTATTAAAAACTTAAGCATGAAACGGCAGAGGTTGGCAATCGAATTTTAAAAAAACATAAGGAAAAAAAACTGATGTTTCTATATTCATAAAGTAAATGCTTAACATTTTGATTACCACAAATGTTTTGATTATCACAAAGCATGGAGCACATCCTGAATTCCTTAAAAAAATGTAGAAGAAGATAGCATTGAAACGCCCCAAGTTATATGCTCAAAAGAAAGCTAACATACTAATGACTTCTGATCTAATAATAGGATTTTCCTGTTTTTGGAACTACTCTTTATGAATCTAGATTCTAACTTTATTTTTTTTTAATACTAAATAATTAGTACAGACAGTATTTTAAGCTATTAAATCAGACCTGAAAATAGACTTTCTCTGAATAAACGTCTATTTTTTCGACAGATTTTGGATTTTTGACCCTCAAAAAATGAGGAGTACCCTCAATGATTACCATTACCATTAATTTATCTTTTCGTATCTTATTTGCTATATCTCTTTGAGCCATTAATTGAATCACAAGGATTTTGAACACAATTATTAAACCCGTTTATTCAAAAATAACTCTAGGTATGCATATTTTTTCATATTTATTGATTGTTTTTTATTTTTAGAAATAGTGGCATTCGAAACAGTTTTGAATTGTTAAGTCTTTTACACCATTTGCATTAATTAATTTTAAATGTCAAATCTTAGTAGTCAGGGAGCTGGCCTGACATCAGAAGGGTTATGGGTACGGATTTCGTGCAAGGCATGAATGCTCTTTTATTCTCTGTACTATCTGTCCATACTGTTGGAGCAACGTTGCCCCCTAAATATCATGCCTCTGAAAGAGTGCCCAACAAATCTGCCCTTCTGATACCTGTATGACGTGTGTTAATCGGGAGAGCATTGGAAAAAAATTTGAAGGGAATCGCTAGACTAATTTTTGAGAAATACTTCTTTGATTCGGTAAAACACGCAAAAGATGAAATTAACTCTAAAAGGGACCCAATCTTTTGACCTCTCTCCTGTCTGAACTATTGGGACCATATTTCTTAGATTGCTGCTACCCCTCGCTTTTGAGGGGTCCAGAACATCATGCAATATACGTCAATGCAATTTTTGAATGAAAGTACCTTCTTCTGTCCAATTTTTCAAATAAAATTATCGTCAGCTGTAATTAATTAGCATATTCATTGCTTTAGGTTCTCGTATCATTATAATTAATTTTCATTAAGTGAAAATCCGATTATTAAATTGTAAGTTATTAAGGGGGTTAACTTTTGTGCGCATTATGCAATGATAAATTCTGCTAAGTTAAATGAGTCGGTTGATTTTTGTCATTATTGGCGGGAAAAAAAAGTTACGTAAATACGGCGTTTAGAGAAGTTTTTATTCTTATTCCTTTGCATTGAATGTTTCACTTAGAGCATCTGCTTATAGATTTTCTAGATAGAGTGAGAATGCGAAGTTAATAAAAAAAAGTAATTCCCAAAAACTTTTTTGTTCGAGAAATTGCAATTTTAAAGTGAGCTTAAAATTAATTATTAAAATTTTATAAAATTATTATTAAAATTTCATAGAATACAGCTGTACAGTTAAGTTTTCAAGATTGTTTACTAACTGCCTAAAAATTACTGTTTATATTTTACTATATAAAACAAGTAAGCAATTGAAAGCTTGGACAACTGAGTTAAGCTTAAATTGATTTTATTTTAAAATTTCAATGCTCTGAAATATATATATATAAACTAGCGATTTTCAAAAATTAAAGTTTACCGTATGAAAACTACTTTCCTGATAGTTAAAATTCACACTTCCTTTGCTAATTTACCTTTCATGAGGTGTTCTCATAATCGAAAGAAATTATTCATATAATATGCTCGAAACTATAATTACACGTACCTGATTATAAAATATAAAACAATAAAACTAACTTTACTGTGTACCTGAAATAAATACAAGAAATATATTTAGAATGAATACTTTAAAATTTTTAGAATTCTTTCAAAACTATGTTTATCTTTAATCAAGCATGCAGCACATAAATAGAAAAATCGCTTATTTTTATTGTCTTATACAGTTTTTTGCTAAAGTGCAAATAATAACTTTTTTCAAAGACACTGTGTATCCATTAAATATCTCATTTCGTTATTTCTGCGATGATTCTTTTGTGTTGCAAGACTTCAGAGTATTAAAATTAAGAGGTTAAAAGAAATTCAATTCTCTGTCTAGACGAAACATAATTTAGAAATATACTTCTAAATTTAAGTAAAACGTCACATTCTTTTAACATGGTTTTTTGAAGCTCTGTCGCCAAGGAAAATAAAAGAAAGCTGCAGTTTAAGCGCCTTCCTCTTGACGCAATGCGATGGTTTTAAACTACAAATGTCATCTTGGCGTGAAGAATTATCTGGACTTTGGAATGGATAAATAACTTATATATTTCAAAAGTTTTTAAAAATCACCAATTTGGCGACATTTTCCCATCTAGATGAAAATTATCCAAATCACTGCTTTATTCTCAGTTTTTCTGAAAAATTTTTTTGAGCCCAGGTAATACGGCATTGGTGTAAGTTTTTAAATATTAAAAAATTAGACCACAAACGCTTTTCATTTCCACGAAACTGTGGCTTTTCTTCATATTGACTTTTTGCGCCAGTTTCAAAATAAGCATAGACTGCGCTGACTAAACTTGACCTAACATTCATGAGTAACTGTGCAATCTCACAGCAGTTACAAAAATAGCATATTATTCGCAAAACGCATCATTTCATATGTCAACAAACAGCCTTAAACCATTTAACCATTTTAATTAGTTGATAACTAATTTACAGATAAATGTTAACTATAAAAACTGACATGAAATGTACAGTGCGCAGGAAAAAAAAACAAATCACCCTGACTAACTTTTTTTTAGTGATCTTATTTTTACTTTGTCTCAATCTTACAGGTTCGAGGGGTTAACCTCAAATGTGTTAGTGCGGACGTTTACGTTACGAAATCAGACACTCAAACGTATTTCCTATGAATAAACCAATTTTTTTTTTTAAAGATTTGGATTTCTTACCTTTAAGTTGTAGGGGGTAGCCGCAATTTGGGATGTATGGTTCCAAAAGTTTGACCAGAAAAGAGGTCGAAAGTTTGGAACCTTTGATGTTTATTTTACTTTTTGTGTGTATTTCCCTATATTTCGAAAAATTGAGCGAATTGAAACATTTTTGCCTGCAGTTATATTCATTCTTTTATTAAAAGCTAGTTTCACGCGAAAGAAGATGTAATAATTATTTAATTACTTTTTATTGTTTTATTTAATAATAGACGAAAACTGTTTAAATTTTTAGGTATGCAAATTTTTTAATTATTTTAAAGAATTTAATTTTATATGGAAAAATATAAAATTTGAACGAAATCAGTCAAATAGTTTCTAAGATACCGGATTTTTAAAAAAGTTGCGTACTTAAAATTTGATTTCTCAAACTAATAGACCGAGTTCATTCAAATTATCCGTATGATTTACTTAAAGAAAGAGTATTTAAATCTTATCAATCAAATCAAAGTTAATACAAATGTCAGATATATATCTTACTAGTAGTTGTATCTTACTAGTAATAACTTTAAATTATTAATACAATTATTACGATATTTTTGTTAAAAATATTGAATTCAAAACAATATTGGAGCAATTTGGAAATTACTACATTTTTGGTACCAATTAAGTTTAAATAATGATAAAATTAAGACAATAATAAGTGGATTAATTTTTATGCTGTTTGAATCTCACAGTCATTGTTACATCTCCATAACTCATTCAGTTTCAATCATTAATTTTACTTAAAGAAAATCCTAAAGTAATTAAATTTGTTTGATAGTTTTTTTTTTTTAGTTTTTTTTTTTTTAAACAAAGACCGTCGTCGAATAGCAGACCCAATTTTGGGTTTAGAACTACTAATGTTCAACTCCGTAGCCTTGTAATTTTTTGAATCAATCCAGAAGACAAGGAAACTCCTGGATTAGTACCCCCAGAGGTATTGATTTGTTATGGGAACATGGAGGACTTTGTGACTCGACATATTTAATGTGCATCAGTCACCATTTACTACACGGGGAGTCTTCGGGTGGAGGGGATCGAACCTACGAACTCTTGGACATGGGCCAAGTGCCCTACCAACAAGGCTATCCCGGCCTGTTACATTTCTGTAAAACTCTTTTTGAAATTGACTAAGTTGTGCAATAAATTATAAAATCTAATAAGAAGCAGTATTAAAGAAACGCCGAATTCTGTAACTACAATAGTTTGATTTACATAACTTTAGAAATAAATTATAAAAATTATTAAGCAGTGATCAAATCATGTTGAATTACAAAACTGAAAGAGTATGATTAAAATGTAGTGATGAATTATAAAAATCATTAAGAAGTGTTCAAAGAATGCTGAATTCTGAAATTATAAATATCTATATATAATGTCTTATCGTCGTAATACAATATTCAGTATGACATTACAATTACTCCGCTTGACAAGGAAAGTCATTTAAGCAAGAAAAAATATAGAAAGAGGAACATTTAAGTACAAAGGAAGTGCTTTTATTATAGAACTTTCATATCGTATAGAATTGAGGCGCATTTCTTAGCAAAGTTTTGTCAGAAAAATGGCGCTATCAGAACTTGTCCTTTTCCGAGACGAAAAACACTCTTTTTCTGTTACTTTACCAATCTATAACAATCTGACAACTTCTTTGTTCTTCAGAACGTTATTCCCCGGAAAATGTAATTATCTTCAACATTTTTTTCCCCCAGTGAACTATGTCACAAACTCCTACAAACATCTTATTCTGAATTCTGTTTTCTAGTTCGAAGTCGCCATTTTGTTTTTTATTTCATATTGCATTTCGGGGATTCTTTCTTATCTTCCTCGCCTAGTCTTGTCGCAAGGAAAAGAATGAGTAAATGAGATAGTTTTAACATTTTTCTACTCAATCCATGCATAGTTCACCGATAAAAATTCCCGTTAAGACTGACAAAGCGGCTCTACGATTTGATTAAGCGAATCTAGTCAACGAATCTGCGGAATTCTAGTCAATTGCTTGTAAGCTAATCAAAAAATCCTATTAATTTTCATTTTATAATTGAAAAGCTTAGTAAAGTTTAAGAATACTTATCTGTTTCGAGAGCCTTAAAACCTATTAACGCAGGACCTCGACCTATATTATATATCTTTGTTTGGTACCTATTACCAAAGCATCCATTATTTATTTACTTAACTTATAAAGCACTACAGCGTGCTGTGAGCCTTTGCCTATGGGACGATATTGTTCAAAACTTTTCTATTTTGACTTCAAACTTCCAGTTTTTCCACTTCAAGTTAGTTAGATCTTTAGTGGTATAGTCCAACCATCTCTTTTTCGGTCTTCCTCTTTTTTTTTAACAGTTAAATAAGCGTTATTCTCCTCAATTTTGGAGGGTTTTTTTTGCGATTTCAAGAAACAGATGATTTTTGGAAAAGTTCTTCTAGAGGGAAGATCTTATTTTTGTCTTATTTAGCGGGAAAATCACGTTATGTTAAAGAATTAGTAACTCGTTGACGCAGAATTTTTATTAATCATATTTTTTTATATTTTGTACTACTTTAGGTCAAAATAAGTGAAAAATGTATCATTTAGTACTTTAATAATTTATGGTTGTTACGGTGAAACATCGAAATCTGGAGAATGTTGATATTCACCGGCGAATGTCAACATTCACGTAGTCGCTTGGTGTATGTCCGAAATATTTGCTAAATTCCCTTATTTCTGACTCTTACCGGTGAATGTCAACAATCACATAGTCGCTTTGGTGAATGTCCGAAATATTTGTTATATCTAATTTTATATTAATTTATTCGTTAATATTATTGTATTTATTTGATATATTTATATTTATTCTATATTTCAATACTTACTGGCGATAGATTAGAAGAAACATCAGTGTAGGGTATACCAGACAAATGTATACCGGGCAGTGGCACTTAACCTTAAAAAAACATCAGTGTAGTGTATACCGGGCAGAGGCACTTAACCTTAAAAGAACATCAGTGTAGGGTATACCGGGCAGTGGCATTTAACCTTAAAAAAACATCAGTGTAGGGTTAAAATATCGAATAAATGTAATTATATCCACGAATAAATTCATATCAAATCGAATGTGATAAATATTTCGGACATTCACCTAAGCATATCTATGATTGTCGACATACACCAGTGAGGGTCCGAATGTACAAAAATGCAATGAAATATTCCATCATTCACCGACGTATTTGGGTTTGTCGACATTCACCGGTGAAAGTCAACAACCACCGATTTCGGTCTTTCGCCGTGACATGGTTATGAAATACAGCAGGAAACACCAATGTCTTTTTCTGATAAAATTATCCAAACGCGACTCACTTCCAAACAACAGTTTTCCAAATTTACACTTATTTTTAGTTGTTTAGATCTAAAGGAAACAGTTACTCATCACTGAAATTCTTTAATTACAAAATTTACTTTTCTTTAATTTACAAAATCAATTATTGATAAATTTTTGAACATGAATAAAAAAAAAATTTTTTCAAACTACATTTATTGAATTTTACATTTTAGTACAAACACAAATCCGGTAATCTAGGAAATGTTTAGTAACTATTAGACCTTTTCTTAATTAAAATATACCAAAATATTAAGAAATGTAATTACAGCATCAGAAAATATTAAAAAAAATGGACACCGGCGTCCCATCTGCGTCAAAGAGTTAAACTTCAGAGTTCTCAAAGGTTAAAAGCACCGAGTGAATTCTGCAATAAACAATTCTCTCTTATTAAAATATTAAAATGTCAAAATGCATGCGCTGAGACCCGGACAGTTTAAACGAGTGATGAAAATGTATATATAGAATTCGAAAATTTGCTACCTGCAGACAAGAAATAAAGGTTGCGAATAATCTTTATTTCCACACTTACAAATCAGTACCTGTGAATTTAGTCATTAAGATGAAAAACCATTCAAGCGTTTCGGTCTCTAGTTCGAGTGCTGCACATCTTGTAAAATCAAGTAAAAAAAAAGGTAGTTTTTAGAGAATACCTCATTGCTAATTTTCTTTAAAAGTTCACAGGTTAAACTGTTTATTCTACGATATGATGTTTTATAGTATTTTGCAGCCGTCGTTGAAATGTCGACACAATTTCTGAGTTTATGACTACCAATGTTTGAGTTTACGACCACCTATGTTTTATTTTAAGACTATCCAGACTAAATATATCGTAGCTTTGTAATTTCTAGTCCAATCCAGAAGACAGGGGAGCTCCTGGATCAAATATTGAGAGAAATTTGCCTTCGTGGAGGGCTTTTCGATAAAACTAACTTGCATTAGCGATACATGAAGAGGAAAACCACGAAAACCTACTACGGTTAACCTGGCGGCAGAGGAATTCTAACCTATGCTCCGTGTACCACTGAGGATATTTTACATGAGCACTTTAGTCTGTGCGAGCGAGATGGTTGTGGATTTCGAATTGACCAGCCATCGCTGGGATTCGAACCCAGGTCACCATATTGACCGGCGAGCTCTTTATCTCTTGAGCCACCACGACTCACGGCATGATGCTTATCTACGATATAATGTTTAAAGCTTTACTACGTACTCTAATTTTTGCTCTTTCCACTCTATTTATTTATCTCAAGTCGAAGATGTTCCACAATTACTGCCCTTAATATATACACTTTTAAATTTTTTGTCAAATGATCTGAAAAGTTCATTTTAGAAGTATATATAAGTTCAGGGTCACAAGTTAATACTGAGGAAGAGAAGAAAAATTAAAAATATTAAAATCTGTCTTTATTCTCTGCGAAAGTTAAAGAAAATAAAAAAGGATGTTTTAGAAAAACTTTCAAGTTTTTTCGGCTATTAAACCACCAGATTTGTATAATATTTTTGTTTTTCATTGCTCAAATATTACTTTTAAACTCTTAATGTGTAAAATAATTTTGATTTATTTTTGAGAAATTAATCTAAAAAGATTTATTAAGACTAGCAATTTCAGAACATCTTGTGTACATACACATTTAAACTTATACCTATTTTAATCTAAGTGATAAACAATATATATGAATCTATGATAAAAAGTATATAGCAATTATAATATCCAAACTAAGATTTTTGAAATAATCTAACTTTTAAAATAATTTATATTTATCTAAAGCAAATTAGTCGATACAGTATTTACACTATTACAAATAAAATAAAAGTTGTGTAATTGACTTTCAAGAGCGTAATTAAATGTTATATTTTCGAAAATACAAGGCAGTTTTATTTCCTCTGAAACAATGTAAAAAATACTTGTATTAAAGAGCGATTTTCGAAAATAATTCCTTTATTAGATATGCAAAGTTACGCTTGAATTACCTTCGCAATTTCCTTCGATACTGTAACAATATTAATGACACGTTCTGAATTACTTCCCCGCTTTTAATACAGAATAAATTCCCCCCCCCCTCTAGGCATTATGAATTTCTATAAAGCAGTCACTGTTTTAAGCCCTTATTCGTTTTCTCATCCCGCTTTTATTTACAAATTAGTTTGAAATTAATCACCAGCAGACCCCTAACAGGCAAGAAAATACGCCAAAATATCGAGACTGCAAGCGCCTTAAAGAGATATTAAAATCTGATTGCTTCAAAGAAGAGTTCTTGTTCGGCGAATTTATGAAGAATTAAATTACTCCTTCAGTATTGGCAGAGATTATTTCACTAGAGAAAGAAGAAAATGGCGCTTGAAGTAAATTTCTGAATAATGTGTGTAAGAATAATTAAATGTACTGGAATAACGCGTTGAGAATGAATTTTGTTCAATTTGAGTGGAGTAACTCGTTATTTACGTTTTATAAACTGGATAAAGTTTAAAAATTAATGTAACGTATGAATCGCATCTTGCGTTTATCTTTAGATGAGTATGAAGTTTTATTTGGAGTGTCATTCAATTAAATTTCAAAATATGTTAAAATAAGCGGGAATAGTTATATTCGAAAATTATTCTCTTTAAAAATGTATAGAAACATAGAAAATCTTATTTAGAAATTTAATTAGAATTCAAAATAATTTTCGGTTTATACTATTTACATCTTATGATGCATTGTTACATTAAAGCCTTGCAGATTTATAAGCTATTTTCCATTATTATATTACTAGTTATATATCTGCACTTTTTACATTTATTTGGAAGGTGTTCTTTGTTAAAAAGGAATTTAAAAAAATTATAGATAGATTGATTGAGCAACAACTAAATATCTAAATGAATAAAAAAATGTACCTTTGATATCTAAGCAATCACTAAGGAGAAAGATTAGACTGAAAATACTAAAGCATATTTGTTTGCCGGAGGAAGCACATTAGAAATGAAAGGTAGAAACTGCTCCAAGTTGCATCAGGCAATCACACTGGTTTTGATATTCAGGTTTACACAAGCACGTTGCATTTTACTGTAATGTGATGTCCTTTTATGACTGATATACCATAATACGGTGACTTTAAACGACTAATATACCGTAATGTAAAGGCAGACCCTTAATAACTGATGTATCATAACTCGGTGCCCTTTAATTGTTCTAGCGTAATATGGTGCTCTTTAATTGGTATATCGTAATACGGTGCTTTTTAATATCTGATATACCATAATAAAGACCTGTATTGGCGATTTACTGAAAACAAAAGCAATTACTTTGCCGCCTGGTGCAGTGAGATTTTTTTTTAATATGATTGTTTTGTTTTATTTTATAACCGTCGTTGAACAGCCGACCCAAATTATTGGTTTACGACTACTAATGTTCAACTCCGTCGCCTTGTCATTTTGAACCTAATCCAGAACACAAAGGAACTCCTGGATCAAGTATCAGGAGACATCTTGCCTTCGTGGAGGACTTTCTGATGGAACTAACCCGCTTTTGCGTCACATGGAGAGAAAGATCACGAGAACCTCCCACGGTTAGCCAGATGGCAAGGGACTCTAACCCATGATCCGTCTACCACTGAGGATATTTCACGTCAGCACTGTGGTCGGTGCAAGCCGGATGCGGATTCGTATCGACCAGCCATCGCTGGGATTCGAACCCGGTTCACCACATTGGGAGGCGAACGCTTTATCCCCTGAGCAATCGCGGTTCTAATAATATGATTGCTTATCGTATTTGGTTTAAGAACTTGTGGTAATGTCAAAAGCCATCCCTGGTGAATAATTGTCCTCTTGTATTATTTATATTTTTTTCGTATTTATAATCATTAACTCAAATATCTCTATTATTCAATACAGGAATAAAAATGCTATAAAGGATGTTATGTTTAATTTTTAAAACGCCCCTACGTCTTTTCCAAAATTCGAACATCAGACAAGGCAGCGAGTTTCGCCTCCCCCATGAGAAGAACTGCTTCAAACAAAAAAAGGAATTTTCTTTAAAGCACCTCTTCCTCCATGCTACTTTTTATCTTCATCCTTTTTACTGAACACTCTCATTTTTCTTGAAACAATTTTACTTTCCTAGAAGGAAAAAAAAGGTCGAATGGAATAAAATATTTGTTTGTCTCACCCCTTGCGCGCATGAAGCTCTCTTTTACCCCAGAACTCTATATACATATATGCATGACGCATGATATATTCTTAAATTTTTCTTTTTAACCCCCTTCTAGAGTTTCTGTACGGGGTTGTCTATTTTTCTAAGATTGGTAGTCTGTCATAGACTCTTTTACACATGTTCTATTGCGGTTTTTTTTTTATCCAGGACACGGTGTTTTCGAATTTTTCAGGATTCTACCTTTATTCCACACACTATTACTTTTGGAAAGTTCCATGAACTCTGAGATTTCTTTTTTCCCCCCGCCTTTGGTGGTTTGAGTAGCTGTAAGAATGAAATATTAACTTGTGAAATGAAATCTGTCAGATTCTTTTTTAGACGGGTTTTCTCTTAGAATGTGCAAGATGCGAATCTTTTGTTATTTACTTGGAAGCTAGCTGATCATTTGAGGTTGAATGATAACTATGTTTAACCTCTCATTTTTTTGTATACTTAAAATCAAACGCATTTTAACTGTAATTAAGTTCAAGAAACATTAACTAATAGGCATTAATCAATTTTTATTTAATAGTGTATTTCATTAAATTAAAATATTTATAAATTAACTTTAGTCTAATTTTAACAACAAGAGTTAAATGGGCTAAAGAATTCTTAAAAATTATTTGCTAAACATCAAAGAATAATTTATGCTCATTATTTTATGCTCTGAAAATAAAAGAAACAAATGACTTTCTATGAATGAAAAAATACAACGAGCTCAACCTAATATTGACTTTATAAGCTAAACTATTTGATGCTTGTATAAATTTTTTCCAATATTTTAACGTCATATCGACATAAAAAAACCAAGCTTTAATACCAGAAGACTTTTTACATCAAATAATGTTCAGCAGCTTAAACTGCGTTTATTTAAATCCATTTTTAAATTATCTTTTATATTTTTCAATCTTGAAACCTGTGAAGAAAAAATAGTGTTAAAGATAAATATATTTTTCATTATAATTATCTACATAAATAAATACATAAATTTTCGGATGCTCCAGGTGTATGAAAGTATTAGTGTCTATATTCAATTAAAATTCATTACATATTTATTATTTACTGTTTAAGAAAAAAATAAAATTCTTTTTCTGAGAATTTAAACTGTTCATTTCGACAATGACTGCACATGCCAATAATCACTCGAATTGATCTCAAAATGAAAGAATATGCACAAATGTACATATTTCTTTTATGAATTAAATTACGTAAATTATAAGACATAGAGATGGTAAATGTTGTTAAATTATAAGTTGAATAAAATTATCATGTTAACTTCCACTAGTGTTAAGTGTCACAAAACGCTGCACAAATGTAATATTTTCGGAACAAAGTACATATTGGATGCATCACTCAGCCGGTAATGGCAAACTCGTTCTTAAAAATATAAAAATGTGACTTCGAACAAAACAAGAAGTACTTAAGGATGTTTCATCGGTATGTTCTATGGGATTTCAAACAAGACAAAGAATACTTCTTTTAAATACTTCTATACTTCTTTTAAAGACGTACTGCCTTTTAAGGAAGTATGGAAGGATGTTTTCCCGCTATGCTTTCTAAGACATTGATCAAGACCAAGAAATGTGGAAGGATGTTTCTCCGTTATGCTTTCTAAGAGATTGATCAAGACCTAGAACTATGGAAGGATGTTTTCCCGCTATGCTTTCTAAGACATTGATCAAGACCAAGAAATGTGGAAGGATGTTTCTCCGTTATGCTTTCTAAGACATTGATCAAGACCAAGAAGGATGGAGGGATGTTTCCTCGTTATGCTTTCTAAGACATTGATCAAAACCAAGAAGTATGGAAAGATGTTTCCCCGTTATGGTTTCTAAGACATTGATTAAGACCAAGAAGTATGGAAAGATGTTTTCTCTGTATTATGAGATGGAATAAAAAGCCAGGCACGTGAATAAGACATCAAAATAAAAGTTTAAAGGATGTTAGCCTGGTCAGAAAAGAATTGACAATAGCTTGAGTTACAGCATATCTGAAAAGCATCAATTTGACATTAAATGACGAAGAGGGTGAACAAAAACAGGGTGGTTTAAAAAATTAGTGATCAATTTGCTATTATGCGCAACAAGTTACACAAAGACAAAACCTGCGCCTTCTTAACGAGTTAAAATGTTCTTAGTAAAATTCGTATTGTATCGTTGAAGAAGGAGTGAATGCAAATTGTCTATTTAAATTAGATTGAAATTCCTAATGAAAACGAACAAGATCTCAAACTGATAATAATTTCTCACTAAAATTCACGTATGAACATCTCGTTGGCCATTCATAACCACAATGTTACATCAATTGATAGATTGATAATTTGCAACTAGCATAGACCAGTCATTATCAACTCTATCGATGAACTTTTTTGGTTCTGAAATTGTTTTTATACATACCGAGAAAAATCCTCAATTCTTTATTTTGTTCGAAGTCTTATAAAGATTTACCGAGAAAACATCTTTCCATACCTTTTTGTCTTGTGTAAAGTCAAATAAGACATTCTGATTTGATTTAACTTGAAAATATTTGGCACTTAATTTCAAGCTGCTTTACAAAATATGTATTATATTAACACCACTTTAGAGCAACTAACTATTACATTCTTAAATATATCGGTAAATGACCGAATTAAATACTCTGCGAACATCATAATCACAAATAATCGATGTGTGTAATACGATCGACGAATACTAACTCCAAGTGATCAAAACTTGATTAGATTACAATTCAGGCCATTTAGTCCTAATTATCTTACATAAATCCCTTTTTAGGATCTCTTATATTTCTTATTGTTCCATAAAATGTACGACAAATAACAACTACATTCGATAGGGGGTGGACCTGAGGTCCTCCCTCCCATCAATTCTCGTAATCTTCTTTATACACCATTAAAGCCAGCTAGATCAATTCGGTCACGCTTTTTACTATTGAGTATGACGTCACTACCAGGTAATTACGAGTCTCAAAATAGTCGTCACGTGACCTCCTTTCTATCTATAAGTAATGCACCCTCCCCTTAAAGTTAGCTTTCCTGCCGAAATCCTTGGAGCCGATTATTTATCCCCACAATTTGGGCAACCTTTCTTTTGCCATGTTCTCGCCTGTTTCGAAGGTGATGGGGTTTGGTTTTAGCACTAGTACTTAAGTGCTTTTCTTTCTTGGTGTATTTTTCTTTTTATTTCAACTATTCTTGAAAGAATTGGTTAGGAGGTGAGGAGGGAATAGCGATGTTTCAGAAAAAGCACGTTCCAATTAATTTCTTCAGGTAATAGCCCTCTTGCTATTTTTGGGAAAGGGTGTTAAAACTTTCGCTGGTCCATTGCTGTCATGGGATATGGGATTGTGGACTTTAATATTTTAACTTCCTCGTAGATGTGTCCTTTTTTTTGTTGTTGTTGGAAACTTACTCCTTACAACTTCAATTACGTTTATTACGTCGCTTTATCGTTTTATTTTCTTCTTTTTAACATGATTAAACTCTGAAAGAATATCTCTTTGAGCTTAAACCAATTCGTATTTTTACAAAAAAATGAGCAAGATGAAATCCTCCGATGCGGTGAGTTGGGTGACCTGTAGCCACCACCCTTAATATATAAAAAATATTTTAAGGGTCTCAGCAGAATTTACGGAGAGAATCTGATGCACTATATTTATAAACCTATATTTCGTCTATGAATCCAACTCAGTCAGACAGAGATTACTCTTGTAAAAATTTAGCTTAATGTAAAATGCCTGTAGCGAAATTTGCAGATATGAGATCCTTAAAAATTGTACATAAAAACTTTCTGTTGCTTAAAACGAAGTTGAATTTTATTTTTAATTTTTTATTTTACTTTTAGGTATTTTTGTTTTAATTAATGTTTTTTTTTTGTTAAATTAATGATGTTTTTTATTGCATTTTTTTATTTATTATTATAATTATATGAATCGTTGAGTAAATAGATTACTGTCTTCGAACAGACAAATCAGTTTCAAAACTATGTTCTAAGTTGTAATTATTTTAATACTTATAAAACAATAAATTTTATTATTAAGTTAATTAAACTGTGAAGAACAAATTTATTTTTCACAAGTTGAATCAAAACTTAAGTTCTTATAGTACTAAATATATATTTTTGATTAACCAAGCTGAACAGAAAACGTTACATTTTTCAAAACTGTGAAAGCTGATTACCTTAATAGGTAGTGCGACATGTTGCCACAAATTACAACAATTCAAACTAAAAATATTTAAATTCGACGCAAGCTTTAAGTTTTTGTTCCACCCAACTGCATATCGTTCACCCAATTGAAAACAAACCTCCCGTTCACTAATTAGTTGGTTTTCACACTTAACGCTTTTAGAACTATTTGGCCTCACTTCATTAACCGCTATTTCCAAACAACCTTGAAAACGATAGTCACAGTTACGGATAAGTCGCATGCGCAGACGATAACTAAGCCTTCCAGGCACCAATTTAATTATAAAGAATTAGCATGTGATGAAGCGTTCTACCGTATCCATGGAAAATATATTCTTTTCTTTAAGATAAACTAAAGATAAACTCTCTTTGAGATACCTTTAAATCGCTTTAAAATCTTTTACCGAGTTTGCTAAAACGAAAAAAAAAAATCAAGAAAGGCAAATACATTCCTGATTGTTTTATTTTAACTGCTACTTAAAAGCATTGACCATTTTTATGATTCTTTTTTTACGTGAAATGATGTAATTTTAATTGTTTCTTCTTTAAGTTGGTGGTTTAACAACTTTTCAGTATTTGAACCGAGTTTGTCGGTTCATTCCACCACAATTTTTTTTTGTTTAAAAAAAATTGGTACTTATGGAATTTAGAAACAATTTAATATCGCGTGACAAATAAGGTTAAACTAAGAAACTTAGTAAATATTGTAAATGATTTTCTTTTGTAGTTGCATAGTTTATAAATATATTTTTAAAAATTTACGAAGAAAGAAATTGTAGAAAAAAAAATTTAATTCATTAAGAAAATTACATATTTCTTAATTGTTATTTTATTAAGTTAAAAATATAAAGTGTTGAAAAATATCAGAAGGTAAAAAGAATAAGTATTCATTTCAAATGTATCTATTTTTTAAAGTATAAATTATAAAAAAAGAAGTAAGAAATAAGAATGGTTTCTCTCATCAATTTCAAATCCCATTAGAAAATAATGCAATTGATCAATTTTATTTTTTCTTTTAATTATTTTGTGTGCACAAGTAATTTGATTTCACAGAGTTGTAATTATGCCTAAACTTAGTCTATAACTAAAATTCTTACTAGTCTTAGTCTAAAATTATGTCTATAACTTTAAACTAAATTAAGAGCTCACAGTACCCAAAAAATGACCAAAATATCGAGAGAGAAAAAATTATTGCTTATAATAAAACTTCAAACTATTTCAAATGCACCGGGAAAAAAGTATCTCTCTATGTACATTTTTAAAAAAGTTATGAATGATTTTAGATTGCCCTAATACAGAAACTTGCTCAGCAGGCAAACTTTAAAGTGATTCTTCTCATAGATGATAATTTTGTGTTTTAATCTTAATTAAATCCCTAAGGAGCCGGCCAGGTGGCCGAGCGGTTAGCGTGCCTGACTGCGAATCCATAGGCTGCGGGTTCGACTCCCGCTCTGGGCATGGATGTTTCTCTCTCTCTCTCTTTGTGCTATCCTCTGTTGTGTGTGTGTATGATGTGTGAATGCGGCCCACCCTATAAACGGGTTTGTGGCAGTGTGGCGTGACAATGTTGCTCGCCTCCGTGACTTTGGTTCACAGGTGCCCAGTGGGTAACGCGAAATGAGCAACAATTCTGGCATAGTATAGGCAAAGATTCAAATTCAATGCCTGCCATTGGAAAAAAAATCCCTAAGGAATTTTTTTCTATTCAAGATAAAGTTTTGAAGTAAGCAATTTTATCTTAAGTATAATACACTTAATTAAACTGTACATGGAATAAGCATTTTATGAGGTATTACAATTTT
Source organism: Parasteatoda tepidariorum (assembly GCF_043381705.1). Classification (NCBI taxonomy): domain Eukaryota; kingdom Metazoa; phylum Arthropoda; class Arachnida; order Araneae; family Theridiidae; genus Parasteatoda; species Parasteatoda tepidariorum. Next base: position 68,897,744 of record NC_092208.1, read on the forward strand.
ACATCATGTTATATATACCTAACAGGAATTTTTAACCCTTTTTTTCTACTTTTTTACAAAATAATCTATAAAAAATATTCTAACTGATATATCAACAAATGAATGCACAAAACTGTAAAGATGAATATTGTAAGCACTAAGAAAATTTTTTATTTCCTCTGCATTTATTATTTTTTTCTTCATAATTACATCAACAATGATAGTGTAGTTTACCTAATTTGCAATTTTTATTTTCTAATTTACTTTACTGAAAAAAGTGAATGTTTCAATATTTTTTTATCTAAAGATGAGATTCACGTACTAAGTACTCAATCTTAATGGTACAAGGAGGTAAAATAAAATATATTAGTTATCCAGTACTGACGTTTTTCTTTAAATTGCAAACGTAGGTACAAAAACTTACTATTTTTGAATAAAGCTACTTTTTTTCGTCGGATGTAGGATGCTGCAATTCATAATTATACTCAAAATGCATTTATTATTCTCAAATTTTGTTTACTGTTCTCAAAATTGTTTTAGAAAATACTGGCTAACTTCCTTTATCTTGCAACAAAACATGCTTTTTACACAAATTCCTGTTTTATAGCCTGTTTCAATTAATGTTAGTTAAATTTTTAAGAATTACTAAATTTTCTTCAACTAGCTTTGAAACAGCCTTTTTTGAAAAACAAAGATATTCCAGACTTGCTTTCAAATTTACGTTTTTTTTCTGCAAAAGTATGTCATTAAAAATTTAATTTGAGTTCGCTTTCCCTTTGAATTATTTGTGCTGCAATAAAAATAATTTTACTTTTAATTGCAATTTCAAAGTAAAAACTTATTGTTCAAAAAAATTTAAACTAGCTAACACTATAAAATTCGCCATTTTTACACTTTTGGATTAGAAAATTGCTCGAAATAGCTGCAAAACTATCAAAAATTGCATTTTTCTTAACAATTGTATTTATTAAAATCTCTTGCACAACAAATAATGACATTTTCATTTTTACAATAAATTAATCGCCATCAAAAAATCGTACCTCCAAAATTTATTTAACGAACGAATCCAATTCAGAGGAAAAAACTATTCATACAATTTTGCTTTCCACCAGACATAATCCAAAATAAACTTGCCTGTCACAACCGTGATCAAAATTAAATATTCCACAAAGCCCCCTTGCAAATAATTGGAAAGATTCGTTGAGGTGGATTCCCTTTTCTTTGAACCGAAAATTTGCCTTAATTACGAAGACTTTTCACGTAATTCCTTCTCGTTCCATCTCCTTCCTCCCTTTACCTAAAGGAATCTTCAAGAATCGTTTGAATGAAAAGGGTTGGCTGTCATATAGAATGCTCTTTACCCTCCCCAAGCATCGATCAAATGTCCCTCCCCCTATACTTTATTCTCAATGTAAAGTACAAAGGATAATTTCTAAGGAATAATTAATAGCTAAAGTTCTACTGTTTCGTTATGCTAATACTGTTGGATATTTCATGTAAGCGTGTCGACATCAAAGTAGAGGAATTTAATTCTGAACATCAGAATGAGTTGATGTTGTCCAGCTTATTTATTTCTATTAAAATGTCTTTCAGTTGCAGGAGCCCTAATTATAGATTGGATAATTAATTTGAACAGAGTTTCGTTTCATTTCTGTTTACATTGTATTTAATATAATTTTCTAAATGATAAAATGAACTGATCATTATTAATTGATTGAGATGAATGATGTGTTTAGAAGTGTTAGTTTAAGTCTGTTATATCGAAGGTTCTGTCGTCATGTGAAATTCTTTTGCTCTTTTGCGAATAATATTCCATTTTTTTATGACTGTTGTGACTTAGTAACAGATACTCGTGACTGTAAGGCCAAGTTTCGCCTTTCCACATCCAGCGCTTTCTATGCTTATTTTGAAAATGGCTCAAAACGTCAATATGGAGAAAAGATACAGTTTTAGGAAAATGAAAAGCATTTGTGGACTAATTTTTTTAATATTGAAAAACTTACCCCAATGATGCCTTATCTGGGCTCATAAAAATTTGCAAAAACTGAGAATGAAGCAGTGATTTGGATAATTTTCATCTAGATGGAAAAATGTCGCCAAATTGGAGATTTTTAAAAAAGTTTAATAACTTTTAAAATATTTAGGTTATTTATCCATTTTAAAGTTCAGATAATTCTTCACGCCAAGATGATATTTATAGTTTAAAATCATCGCATTGCTTCAAGTGTAAGGCACTTAAACTGTAGCTTTTTTCCCTTGGCGACAGAGCTTCTAAAAGCAATGTTAATTATACTTTAGTTGGCGAATGCACCTTTTAAGCTAGTGTTTAGGTTATGTTTGTTTGACGATAGTTAGTTAAATACAATATCATCTACATAGTCCTGGCACTACATTCCTCGCAGAGCTTCATTAATAGCTTCAAATCCTTATCTAGAGCCATGGGGGCTCAGAGGGTAGAGCGTTCGTCTTCCAAAGAGGTGAACCGGGTTTGAATCCCAGCGATGGCTGGTCGATACGAATGCTGCAACCGGCTAGCACTGACCACAGTGCTGACGTAAAATATCCTCCGAGGTGAACGTATCATGGGTTTGAGTCTTCTTGCCATCAGGCTAACCGTGGGAGGTTTTCGTGGTCTTCCACTCCATGTGACGCAAATGCGGGTTAGCGCCATCAAAAAGTCCTCCACGAAGACAAATCTCCCAATACTTTATATACGAGTCCCCTTGTCTTCTGGATAGGGTTTAAAATTACAAGGCTAAGGAAATGAACATTAGTAGTCTTAAACCCTGTATGTTGTCACTGTTCAGCAACGGTTATGAAACGGAATAAAATGGTGGTGATTAATGAATACCTTGTATGATATAGCATATGCCTAGTATTAAATGCGTCGTCGATCTGAGTCATATTGCTTCGGGTTAATTGAGGTTAATAACAAACTAACATTTTTCATTTCTGTACTGTCTGTTGCTGAGTATTTGGATACAGAATTGCAAGAATATGACTAAAGTGTGCCTCTAGCCATGTTGAATATTGGTTAACATTTTTTCTCAGATTTTTATGGTATAAAATAAAGTATACATCTCAACAAACACGAATTGCTACTATAAACTTAAATAATCCTCTAAAAGAAAGAGATTCTTTTTCTGCTCTTTTTCCTTTAAAAGAAATAGGATTTTCTACGAAACAAATATCAAACAAACAGTGGAGGAGGGAATATAACGCCAAGAAATTCCACCTTGGCGATCAACCTTTGCATGTTTATGCATTCAAACCGAGTCATCAACATGCAGAGAGCGCACCTCATGGCGTTAGTTCGGTTTAGTGGAGTTAGCTTCACCGATTTCCTTTGGATTGAGTTGCAAGCCACGCTTTGCGATGCTTAATCAAAAGAAAATCTGCATTATTTATAGGCTGACAAGAAAAGAAATCTTTAAAAAAATTGAATGTTTGGAATTTATCTTATTTCTTCTTTTAAAGCTACAAAACTGCGATTATTATTTTGTTTTTTCATGTATTCCAAATAAGTAAACCTTCTAAAATCTTTCAAAAAAGGTATTGGTTGTTGGTGAAAGTAAGCCAACAAAATATTTAATTTAGTTAAAAGATCTGTTGCATTTCTGAATACAACAGCCAATGCATTTTTTTTAAGCTTTAAATATCTAAATTAAAAGATAAATTTTATTTTATTTAATTTCGGTAAATGTAAACCAAGATTATTTAAGTAATATTTATTATAATCTAAGAATGTTTTTGTAATAAAAAATTAAATATTAAATCGATTAAAACGTCATGTTTTTGACTTGTCAAAAGCGATTGAAAAAACAATTTTTCTTTTAATCATAGTTTTAAAGTTTTTTTTTGCTGATATTCCTATACAAAAAAAAAAGTTTTGTTTCAAAGAAGTAATGTCACAAAAAAAGTAAATACGAAAAGTTATCAAAGAGAGGTTTAATATATTTTGTAAACGTAAAAATATCTTCTGTCTGCAACCTTTATTGCAATAATTTTGATACATTAAATATGTTTTTGCAGTATCCAAAAATTATTTAAAAAAAACGCCTGAGAAATTTTAAAAATAACGTAAGAGATATATTTAAAAATTAAAATTGCAGGAACATTTCGAAAATAACATCCGAGAAATATTTAAGAAATAACATCACAGAACTGTTTCAAAAATAACATCTGAGAAATATATAAGTGACAATAATTTTTTTTTAAGTAAGGCGCAAAATACTTGTTCTTTGCTGAAGATGCCGGAAGTGTTACGTCATGTTACCCCCCTTATAAAATACCCGATATAGCTGTGAATCCAAGTCACAGAGGCGAGCAGCATTGTCCATGCCACATTGCCACCTATACCAGTTCATAGGGTAGGCCACATTCTCACTTCACTTAACAGAGAAAAATACACATTCATGCTCTGTGCGGGATTCGAACTCGCAACCATTGGCTTCGCAAACACACTCGCTAACTGTGCGGCCACCAGGCTGGTTACAAATAAAATGGTAAATTTTGCTAAGGTCTGACATGATCTATTTTTCCCTCGGCTGAAACATAATTGCAACAGTACATGTTGCATGAGATCTAAAGCTAATAACATAACCTTTTGCCTAATATTGACATTAATTGATATTACATTAAACCATAAATTTGTTGTCAGTAATTTTATTGCATTTGTTGTAGGAAAAAAACCTTAACGATTTTCTCATTTTAGAAAACCATATACTTTTATTAAATCTATTATTATCTTTAAAATTACCAAATCAGTTGAACTGAAACAAATTACTGTGAAGCGCAAATTTATTTATAATGATTCAGTTAAAAATTCATAAGAAACTCTACAACTCTCAAATTTCTTTATAAAACGTGGAAAATGGAAGATATGAAATTATATGACTCTCTCCTTTAAAGTAGTTCCTTAAATATATTTTTTTAAGGTAAAAGCAAGTTAAAAAGTAGTGGCTTCTAACATTTTGCGTTTAATGTTTCATACGTGCAATTTTCTAAACCTTTAAGTTGTAACTTGTAAAAAAATACACATATTTTATCACGCAAGTCTCCTATTACCCATACGAAAAAGTACATTTTAAGAACTAAGTAAATATTTTAAGAACATTTTAAAACTAGCAGCTTTTGTACGTCAGTTACTGTGTTATTTTTAGACATAAGTTTTTGATTATATTATTTATAAATTATTGTATAAATTCTTCTTCTTAAATTGATTCTCTTATTAGATTTATTATTTTGCGAATTGATAGTAAATCATCATCGCACTTTTGTAATATTGCAAGCAATATAAATCTTTGTAAGTGTATCTCAATAAGTTCTGCTAATTGTAGCTTCATGCATCCAAATTGCTTTTATCTTATTCAATGAATTTGTTGAACGGTTTACACTCCCTACAATGCTACAATCTTATTACAGCACAAAGTTTGAAGCACATTATCTTTTCGAGTTTGGTTACGTGATTGTATTGTACAACTTGATTTATTGAAACATGGTTCATTTTCACACTCAATTAGAAATGCAGCAAACCTAAGTGATCACATTTGTTAAAGCTGCAGTGAAATTCCACAATAGTGAGAAGATTTCGCAAATTTACGTTACATTACGAACGCTGCTTACGTAAAATATAAAACAACTGCGTATGCTCGCGGGTCTTTTTTTTTTTCTTTTTTTTTCTCTTAAGACCCTAAGTATGTTTGCGTTTTGCGTTTTTTTTGGCGTGTGTTTGCGTTTTCTTGGTGTGTTGGTTTTTAAAAAGCTACAAGCACACTGTTCATAGTTGTTAAATGTTGTTTTCTGTTTAATCCTACCTTCAAATTAACAACATGGACTTGTTACAGTTAGATTAAGACGAACGCCAACAAAAATGAATATGGAGGATTCGCTATTACAAAATGTTAAAATAAACAATGTGATGACAAGACTTTAACCTTTTAATAGTCTGCTAACTCTCACGATGACAAATTTCAGAAGTTCCCGTAAGGACAAATTCTTACCGATAAAAATCACAAGTGATGAAAAAAAATTTCAAATACGTAATTGCCTTGTGAATAAATTTTCTCACGTTCTACTTGCGAAATGGAAAAAAAATTCGCAAATTCATATATTAATTTCCACAAAATCTCACAGGAGAAAAATCACAAAAATTTCACAAATTCATAATCTCCGAGAATAAATTTTCCTAAGTAAATCATTCGCGATGGGGAAAATTTTTTTTTCAAAGACATAAATTCTTATGGACACAATTTCTCCATTCTAGGGCACAAAATCTTGTGAAGTCTAAGTAATGCTGGAAATAACTATAACAAATAAATTATACTACACTAAGCAATCATTTTTAAATCTTTTGTCCTTACACTGTTAGAAATTTCATCCTAAAATTACGGTAAAATAACCGGCAGTTGTAAGTTCATCCAATTAACCGCAACATTTACATTGAAGAAAATTTTTTACCTTTGCGGATTTGAAACGATTTACAGCTAGAACGGTTAAAAATCATGAATACAAAACTATACTGTTTTTTAACCATCTACTACTAACATGGTTTTAAAAACGCAAAACAAAGAAATTTAACTGGATATTAGAGCTTGGCCTTTCGTTAGGGAATGAATGTTGGAATTAGGTTGTGGTTGATAAAATGAACCGTGCAATGTAGTTAAATTAGTTATGTGGTTTTTACAGCTATCATAAAAAATTGGAGAAACTAGACTTTTATGTGTTCAGCAATTTTATGGCGTAATCTATGAGTAAATGCGAGTATCGTATTCTAACAGTCTAGGAAATCACGATTATGGGAGTGCAAGACATTGAAAACTCTTCATGTGTTGAAGGGAATGTAGAAAATATTGTGGTGTCAACGTTGGGATTCGAACCCTCTCTCTGTGTCTGTCGGTCATGAGATTGACAGATTAGCCTTCTCAACCATAATATGTACCCAGCTACCATGAACTGAGTGCTTTCATTAGGTGGATCTAGTTAGTTCTTAAAATTCTGGTTGTTCAGCCGTTTGAAGAGAAAGCAGTTAATAGACGGTTCTTCTCAGAGTTAAGTTTGAATACCGTCTTATTTATCATTATTTGACTGTTTTGTTTGAATATGTTAAAATAACAATTAAATAAATTGTTATTTAATTATTATTTTTTCGAAAATTTTCCAACTATGTAGGTGACCTAACAAGAACTATCGTTTGAGTTGATTCCAGCTAATATTCTTGGAAATATTTACATATTTATTACTTTAATTATCCATGTTAACGTGCGATCCTTTTGGAAGTTTTACCTAAATGTTTGAAAAATCCCTATGAAGCATTTTTTCAGCAGAAATTTTACTTTTCTCAACCGGTGCATTTAAATTATAATGCTTAAAACTCTGGAAGACGAACGGAAGCTTAAATAACCACTCACAAAGCTCTTCATAAGAGTGCGCCATAAACTGCTTATTTCTTTTTTGATCTGCCTATTTATTAACGGTAGTAATATTATGCAGCCTCGTTTAGGAAACACTATCTTCGCTGCTCCTTAACAAAAGGTCATGAATAATGTTTACGAGTAAAGGGAAAAAGTGAAGAAAAAAATAATACCCATAAACATTGAGAATCAACTGTTTCACTTAGAAACGCGTAAATGAGAATTTCTACATGGTTTTCTCCAAACGAATTTCCACAGGCCATTTTCAAAAGGGAATTTTCCACCCATTTATTATTCCAGAAAGAGTACTCATTAATCGCCTTGAAAACAGGACTGTAGTTTCCGGCAAAATGGGAAATGAATCCAACATTTCGCCAGTCTTAATTCCTTTTCTTTCCTTAACGCCGTGCAGCTGCGATCATTCAACTTTAGTTGGGATTCTATTGTTGTAGATATAGAGACGAAAGCAAGCCGCGGGAGTCTCTGAAAGTAGTGTTCTACAGTATAAAATCATCACCAATGAAGAGCAAACAACAGAAGAAAAAAATTCTTTTTTCGCTTATTTATTCGAAATTCAATTTTAAGGGAAAAGTCTGCCATTTTGGTAATCACGAATACCGTAGAAACTTTCTTTTTCGAGCATTTTTTAAGCTACATTTTTGTTTTGTTATTTTAAAATCTTTCTTGGCAGGATTCCAAAGAACAAAGAATAATAATAAAAAATATATATTGGGAACAAAGTTTTAAAAGGAATTTTTTTTTATCATCTTTTTTATACTTCGTATTCATTGAAATTTTTGTTCGTTTTTTCACTTTTGAATCAAAAGATTAAAAGTTTTTTAAGGTCATATTTTTTTTAAGGCAATTTGTTTTCTTTCAGCCAAACTAACTTTACACGCGAAAAAAGTTAGAAGGGACTTTATTTACAAAAAAAATCGAAAGTACATATAATGACAAAGTATATTTTTGTCCTTCGAAGCTTAATAATTTGCCTCCATTAAAAGTGAGATGTACCAAATCCTACAGGTTTATCAGCAATTTAAAAATAAAAATGCCCTAACGAACTCAACTTATTATTTATTTATTTTATGCAAAATAAACTTGTTTTTCTGAACAAAGCTAAAACTTTTTTGTAATTCTTCATAAATTATTCAGTATATCAGACTTCGGATAGTAAATCTAATATTGTACTCTCTCTTTTAAGTATATGTTTGTTTTCGTTTTGAATTATTACTGAAAAAATAGTTGACTTTATAGATTTCATTTGGAAATATTGCCTGAAGCTTATAAATATTTACAAGTATGCCTTACAATTTATTTATTAAAAGGTAAATATTATAGAAATGTATGGAATAAAAGTGCTTTCTTTACTTAAAGGAAATTTGCAAATTTATCTTTCGAAATATTATTTATCATTTAATTGATGCTCTGCTTAATTTTATGCCCTAGCAATTGGAATCTTATTTAAGAAAGCGGGCAAAATAATTCATGTCTTAATAAATTCCTTTTCCTGATTCACTAAATAACCTATACTTCAATTAAGATTAAATTCAATTTGTCAGATTCTATTTATAGGGTTTCTATGGCATGTGATCAATTTTAAAAATGCACTTAGAAAAAGAGTATGGTCAAAACTTCTAGAATATGGTAATATTTATCGTATTTCAAACTCTAAGAGAACATTAAAAAGTTTTAGGAAGCAAGCAATTTTTACCGTTGCGCTTTGGTAAAATAAACAATATAATGTGGTTGTATAAAATGTGGTGAAATTTGCTAAATGTGCAAAATTTGTTATTTTTATAATGATACCTCGGAGCATGACATAAAAACTATTTATTCGTTAAATTTACTTTATAGTTTCGCATTTTTGACTAAAGGTGTGGTATTAAGAACTATAATTTTAAATACCAGAATTTCCGGTAAAACAGTAACCATATAGAAGGTAAAATTACCAAATGAATGGTTTAACCCTTTCACTACCAATTTTTTTTTCTGAGAAAAAAATGAACTAAGTAATTAAATGTATCAGTTACAATGCAAATATCGATAAAATTCTAAAAAAAGGGAAAAAAATTACTGAATTGTCAGTGATATCAAGGAATACCAGTGGGACATGCATTCATAATAATACAAAACATATTTATCCCATAGGGCAGTGTTTCCCAAACTTATGACTTTTGTGTACCCTTACTACATTTTTCGTGACGCTGTGTACCACTAAAAAAAATGAATGTACTTTTTTAAAATATGTTTCTTTTTCTTTTTTGGTACAAAGTTTTTTAGATACCAACCATATTCTTTTTTTTTCCTTTCTTAAGATCCTAAGTATGTNATTACAAACTTTTACTATAAAAAAATTGCACAAAAGTTAAAAATCACAACTAGCTGTTGACACCACTAATTATTAACTGTCAACTCTGCAAAAAATAACCTATAGAAAAATACATAATCGTAAATTTTCATGGCTAACTTTGTTTTTAAATAAAAGTTTTTGAAATTTTCGTTTATTGCAAGTCGCATAAGAACGTGTACCCTCGCTAAACTGTTCCCGTACCCCTGGGGGTACGCGTACCACACTTTGGGAAACACTGCCATAGGATTATTTGAAACTGCCTGCGGGACATATATGTCCCGGTGGTAGCGAAAGGGTTAAATACCGTTAATTTTGGCTTTATTGACCAGAATTATATTTTATTTACCGGAAATGACATTATCATAAATTACGGTGATTTCAACACAATTTTTTTCTACGTGAAAAATTTTTTAATTAATTGCTCTGATATTTTAAATTGTGATTCTGCTTTCTGTAAAAAAAAAGACACAAGATACGATATGAGAAATAATTTGCACACTGATAAGAAAAAGTATGGTCAAAAATATCAAAATATGGTAAAAATTTATCGTGTTTCTGGCTATGGGATCACAAAGAAGCTCGATAATTTTAATCGAAGAGCTTTGTTTATGATTTTGGTAAAATTAACAAAAAAAATGCTGTATCAAGAGTTGTAAGTAAAAGTGCATGCAATAAAATTTTATGAATATGGCGAAATTTGGTAATTTTATTATGATACCTTAGAGCAGTGATTCTCAACCACTGTGCCGCGGCACTTTCGTGTGCCGCCCAATTCTTAAAATGTGCCGCCAAATATTAGAAATGATACAATAAAAATTATGATGCTTTTTTTATTACGAGTAAAGTTTAAATTAAAGAAAAGTACTTATATATAATATTGTATATATATATATATATATATATACATTTTATAATTTTGCCACGCTTTATCCGCGTGAACATCTTTGTCGGTAATTGTCTTGTCTCTGACAATCTTAAAATAAGTTAAAATAAGAAGGAAGTGTTTAAAATGTCTTTGACAATTTTAGAAAATGTTGAAGTAAGTAGGAAATTTAATGACTATTAAAATTATTAATTAACAAAGGAAAGCAAGCTAAATATTAACTTTCAAACGGAAATAAAAGCTAATCATTAAAGTAAGCTATGCAATTAATAGTTATAAAAGCAAATTAACAAAGGATAACTGACAAAAAAATAAGCTAACAATTAATAATCAGCAAAAAAACTAGTTAACAAGAAATCGCAAAAAAATAACAGTTAATAGCTATAGAAAACAAGCTAATAGTTTATAACTAGCAAAAGAACTAAATAACTGTTACTAACTAATAAAAAATTAGTTGAAGGAAATAATTAATCCCTTAATAAACGTGCTTTTGTAGTACATATTATTTTATTTCACATTCAAAATTATTATCACAAACTATTTAACATAGTGTATTATAGGTAAGTAAGCAACTTTTAAACTAATTTTTTTCATTGTGTGCCTTCAAATTTCGAAATCGTTAAAAGTGTGCCGCCCCCCAAAAAGGGTTGAGTATCACTGCCTTAGAGAATGGTAAAAAAAAAACATTTATTCGGTTAAATTTATTTTTCAATTTTATATTTTTCGCTGAAGTTGTAGTAATAAGAACTTTGTGGTAATAAGAACTTTTCTCGAAAATTAGAATTGCTGGTAAACCGTTACCATATGAACGGAAAAATTATCTAATGAATGGTTTAAATACCATATAGTTTAGTAATACTGACAAGGATTATAGTTTTTTTTTTACCAGAAATTTTCATTTAAATTCCATTTCATTTTTTATTAAAAAATTAAAGACCTTGATGATTTTAATATGTCTTTTACTGTTTATAAAATTATATTTAGATGACGATGCTTTTTTTTCCACATTTTGCAATCTTTTATTTTTTATTATCTGTAGTGTATGTTCTGTCATAAAAACAAAAACAGTAAAATTGAATAAATAAAAAAATAAAATAAGCTATTGGGAGCCATGCATTGAGAGTCAAAAATAAAAATCTATTAAAAAAAACATGTGTTTACTCCGAAAAAATATGTTTTTATGTTTGATTTTGCAAACTGAAATGTTGCTCTAGTTTATTAGCATACATAAGGTTAGGCTCATAAACCATTAAGACTGCGAATTAGTACTTAAAAATGTTATCAATAGATTAAAAGTTATTCAAGGTGTAAATTTTTTTTAGCACTGTGCTTAAATACAATCTGATGTGCGAAAATGCAAAGCGTGATGTATTAATTAGCAAATCATAATTATCTCAAGCTTATTTTGTTTTCTTTCAGCTAAATTAAATTTTCATGCAAAAAGTTTGAAAGGACATTATTTACAAAAAAAAATAGAAGTTTTGGCAAAATTCTATTTTAGTCCTTCGAGGCAAAATATTTAAAATTGTTGATCCTAAATGTTTATCAACTATTTCCAATTAAAAATGTCCTAACTTTTTATTCATTTTATGCAAAGTAAACTTGTTTTCGTGATGCAACTAATTTTTTTAAAAAAATTCTTTATAAATTATTCATTATATGGACTTTTGGTAGTAAGTCTAACATTTTACTTTCTCTTTTAGGTATGTTTGTTGTCTTTATGAATTATTCCTGTGATTAAAAAAAGTTGCCTCTCTAGATTTCATTCGAAGAATGAAGAGTGTGGCCTACAGCTCATAAATATTTACAAGTATGTCTTGATTTTAAGAATTAAAAATGTATATGTTATGAAATGTATACGTTGTTTATTGAAGAAAATTCCTGTGTTTATTTTTCGAAAATTAATTTATCGCTAAATTGATGATTTAAATAACCTTTCATAAAGGGGATTTAGTTACCGAAGGAACGATGACGAGCACCCTTTATTAGTCCCAAAGTTAAAGTGTTTTGTATAAAGGCAATGGAAAATGTAATAAATAATTTAATCAATTTTCAAAGCAGTTACGATAAACCTGAAACTTTAAAAATGTTCTTCTGCTCTGTAGCATACTATTAAGCATTTTTTTAAACAATTAAATTCTTATTACCTCAAATTCAAACCTTTAGATTCCTCTATGGTGGGTCATCAGAGTTTTTGGAACAATAAAGCTTAAATCACATTTTTCTTTTAATTTTAAACATTTCTTGTCTCAAACCATATGAAACATTTTTTAAAGTTTTTAATCTCGAAATTTAGTTTCATTTCATTCCGCTAGTTATACTTATTTAAAAAATCCCTAATTTTGTTTAAGTCCATTAAATTTCCTAATTTTAAGAACCCATAATTTAGTTTCATTAGACTGCTGTTCCTAATTTTCAAGACCCCATATTTTTAACCATTCTACTGGCCTTCTTATTTTAAAAACTCAAAATTTTGTTTTATTACATTAGTTTTCTTTATCTCAAAAATTTAAAATTTTGCTACATTTCATTGTTTTTTTTTCTTATTTTAAAAACTCAAAATTTTATTTTATTCTTCCGAGCTTATTTTCCTTATTTTAACAACTCGGGGTTTTTAAATCTTTAACAAAGTAATTGTTCAGTAGATGGGATCTAATCAAAAATTTAGTTTCTTTCCGCTACTTTTTTTATTTTAAAAATCAAAAATATAGTTTCCACTGGCTTTCCTAATTTTAAAATCTCAAAATTTAGTTTCATTCTACTGGTTTTCCATTTTTTCTACATACAAAATTCAGTAGCATTCCTTTGGGGTTCTTTATTTTAAAGCTCAAATTTGGTTTAATTTAACTTTCTTATTCTTAAAACCAAAAATTTAGTTAGTTACATTATGACTGTTTTTTTAGATTCTATTAACTAAATGTAAAAAAAAAAATTTTGACACTCATAAAAAAAAATATGGCCGAAACTACCAGAATATCGTAAAATTTCCGGTGTTGCAGTCACTATGGGAACACCAAAAAGCTCTGTAATTATTACCGAAGCGCTTTGGTAATGGTTTGAGTAAAATCAACAGTAAAATATCTTTTTATAATCTGTGATAAAATTCGATAAATATGATAAAATTTGCATTTTGATGAAATTTTATCATGATATCTCCGAACATTTCATTAAAATCATTTTTTTGGTTAAATTTACTTTTCAGTTTTGCATTTTTGTTACTAAATGTGTATTAATAAGAACTATAGTTTTGGAAACCAGAATTTTTCCAGAAAAAATGTAATTATATGAATGGTAAAATTACTGTGTGAGCGGAGTAATGGCTAAAATACTATATATTTAGGTTTTATTATCAGAAATGTCATTACCTATACAGCAGCGAAATTTTACCAGAAATTTTTTCTTTGTGCCCAACCCATCCTTTTAACTCAAGAGTCGATTTTAGGGTTAATTTTAAGCCACAACCAAAAATTATTTATAACGTCCGTATCTAAACAATTTTGTTTATATATTTTTTTAAATTCAAATAATTCATTACTTTTCTGACTGATGCTTTTTTTTCCAAGACAAATGACATTCAGTTCATTAGCAGAACCAGATTTCCTCGCTAATTTCCGTAATTACACATTTTATCTCAAAGATGATTTTACATTCTGCTTTTTAAATCACCTCAAACAAAAAACTAAATACCCTATTAAGTAATTTTTTTTCCATTTTTTCTTTTAAAAAAATCACCTTTTGCTGTAATAATAAACACGTTTTAATGCTTAAACGATACAAAAGGAAACGATACGAAAACAAAATTACCAATTTAGTGTTGAAAAGTCATTTATTTTATGAAGAATGGGCCTTATACAAGAACTTAATTCCAAAAAAAACGGATATTCGTACTAGTGTGCGTACTACAAAATAATATTTTTTTGTTTAAAAAAGCGGAAAAATTGCGCCAACAGCATTGTACTAGAATTCTACTTATAATAGCGCGGTATCATTATCATAACGCTACCCGGCCGCTAATTACGCTAATTAGACCTGAGGGCTCATTTTTCAAATCTACTTTTATTATTTGGGACACGTACTGGAGTTTTTATCCCTTATCTTCTAATATCTTTTCTTTAGAAAAGTTAATTTCTCTTCTGTTTTAATTTTTTTCCCTGGCGTATTTCTTTTTTTATTTATTTCATTTGCTTCTTTAATTTCGAGTAATTCAGTAAATTTAACGTAATTAAAGAGAGAAAATAAAATTTCTCCTGATGGCTTAATTGTGAAGAGCTGTTAATTTCCTTGGTAATTTTTGCTTTTCAATATAGAAACCTTGCGAATCTTATTAAAATGCTTTCTTTCTTTTCTTTTTTTTTTCTTCATGAGATTTTTTGATAAAATCTTTTTATCATATATTCAAACAGATAAGTTAGAAACAATTTTTTTTGTTTACGTTTATTATTTTTAATTAATTTTAAAGATAAAAAAAAATTCTGTTTCATTTCATAATTGAGACATTCACAGTTCATTAAAAATTTTCCTCATTTTTTATGGGTTTATTTTTTATTTTTTGTTCTGATTGAAATTAATAAATTTCACAAACATCAAAGAAAATGTGAATATTAATTGCTTAAATTAAATTAAAAGAAAAACTTTCACCTGCAATTGTATGGTATGATTCAAAATATGCTTTTTTAACATTTTATACTTGTGCAGATTACTATTATAGCATAAACTAGCGATATTCAATTATAAAATATTTTCACTTTCAATGTATTTCTTTGGATATTTTAGTTCTTAATAAAGTTTATATATTTATGAATATTAGAGAAAACATTAATTAAAATAGACTTTATTATTTTTATTATTTTTAAAAATGATTTTAAAACATTTACTCTGTTTTCTTTGCCTTTTTAGAAACGTAAAACTGAAAAACTGTTATGAAATACTGTATAATGAGAACTCTGTATTTAAATTCTGCAAATATATCTTTAATTTAAAAGCTATGACCGCAATAATGACACTAATTAAAAGAAATATACATTTTAGAATCGTATTCATTTATTTTTTTGTTTTTGTGAAAAAACAAAACACAATTCTTAAGAAAAAAAATTTTTCTTTGAACAATTTCGTGCATAAAATCATTTTAAAGTATAAAATATATTTTATTTACGATAGCAAAACGTTTCAAAATAATGAATTTTTGAAGGCTACCGAAACACTTATTTGTTGAAATTAAACACTTAAACACAGAACATTTATTTGCTGAATTAAATTTGTAAAACTTTCCTTCCTTAATTTGATTTTTATAATACTTACGTTTTAAAACAAATTTAGAGTCACGATGACTCAATAGTTAAGACAATAAGCTCTCGTTTTGAAGAACTGTGGCGAACCCCAGTGGCGGCTTAAACCCCACCCAACTTCAAATTGACGAATACCAGCTTATCTGGGAAAGTAAAGAAGGCGGTATGTGCGCAATGCTTACCACACTGCCACGATCAAGCCGATGGTCACGAAATTGTGGAGCTATGGTCCCTCCATAACACCTCAAAAGCACAATGAACTATTGCAGGGATGCTTTACTTTTTAACTATTTTTTAAACTTTTATTTACTTTTTTAAACAAGCTTAACAACTACAGGAACTTATTTTGTCTTTTAAAACGTTTCCAAATATCCTATTAGACTCAAAGAGATAAAAAACAATTTATAAGTAAATAAACTATATTTCAGTGCAATTTCATTAATTATACGGATTTATGTTTCCTACGAATTGTTTTATTACTTAAGTCTCTTATTTTTAAAATTACGATAATGTATCGTTTAAGTAAGATACTTTCGCCAAGGTGACGAAGCATTAAAAAAGATATATTACTTCATGCAAAGGGAATAAATTCTGATAAAATTACTGTACTGTAGGGTAATGACATAATTCTAGTTAATAAAATCAAAATATAAGCTATTTAAAATCGTTCAATAGGTAATTTTTCCATACCAAATGGTTTACAAAAACCGTGGCTTCCTAAAATTATAGTTCCTATGACCATCCACCCATTAAGTAAAAAATACAAAACTGAAAAAATAAATTTAACCGAATAAATGGTTTTTATGCCATGCTCTAAGTTATCTTGATAAAATTACCACATTTACGAAATTTTATCACGTATTATGTAATTAGGGTTTATTTTAATTTTTACAGAAATCATTACTAACGCGCATCGATAAAAATTATCGAGCTTTTTGATATTCCGAAACAACCAGAAACACGTTAAATTTTATAATATTCAGGTAGGTTTAACCTTACTTTTATCTTAGTGAGTGACTTCATTATTTCAATGGAGCTTGTTGATTTGTTTTCCGCAATTTAAAAAAATGAGTTAGAAAGAAAGTAAATATATCTGAAAATTTAATGGAAATAAATAAAATTTGATGTACATAAATAAATTAATTCTGAATTAATAAATTATATTATATTGTAATTTCATTTATGAGACGCATTTCTATTTTACTAATTGTCTTTCTAATGTATCTAATTTCTATAATTTATTTTTATTATTTTTCAAGTAAGATACTTTCAAAAATATGATGAAACGTTAAAAAAGACTTATTAGTTCATACAATTACTTCATTATTTTAATGGAGATTGTTCACTTGTTTCCTGAATTTTAAAAAAATGACGTAGAAATAAGTTAAATAAATCTGAAAATTTAATGGGAATAAATTAAGCTTGACGTATATAAATGAACTAATTATGAATTAATAAATTATATTATATTGTAATTTCACTTATGTGACGCATTTCTGTCTTTATTAATTGTATTTCTAATGTATATAACTTCTAAAATTTATTATCATTATTATTTAAGTAAGATACTTTAAAAAATATGATGAAACGTTAAAAAATATATATTAGTTCATACAATTACTTCATTATTTCAATTGAGATGCTAACTTGTTTTCTGCAGTTTAAAAAAATGACTCAGAAATAAATTGAATAAATTAAATAAATCTGAAAATTTAATGGAAATAAATAAAACTTGACGTATATAAGTAAATTAATTATGAATTAATAAATTATATTATATTGTCATTTCATTTATGAGACGCATTTCTATTTTACTAATTGTCTTTCTAATGCATCTAACTTCTAAAATTTATTATCATTATTATTTAAGTAAAATACTTTCAAAAATATGATGAAACGATAAGAAAGATATATTGGTTCATACAATTACTTCATTATTTCAATGGAGATGTTAACTTGTTTTCTGCAGTTAAAAAAAAAGTTACTTAGAAATAAATTGAATAAATTAAATAAATCTGAAAATTTAATGGGAATAAATAAAACTTGACGTATATAAATAAATTAATTATGAATTAATGAATTATATTATATTGTAATTTCATTTATGAGACGCATTTCTATTTTACTAATTGTCTTTCTAATGCATCTTACTTCTAAAATTTATTATCATTATTATTTAAGTAAGATACTTTCAAAAATATGATGAAGCGTTAAAAAAATATATTAGTTCGTACAATTACTTCATTATTTCAATTGAGATGTTAACTTGTTTTCTGCAGTTTAAAAAAATGACTTAAATAAATTGAATAAATTAAATAAATATGAAAATTTAGTGGAAATAAATAAAACTTGACGTATATAAATAAATTAATTATGAATCAATAAATTATATTATATTGTAATTTCATTTATGAGACGCATTTCTACTTTACTAATTGTCTTTATAATGTATCTAACTTTTAAAATGTATTATCATTATTATTTAAGTAAGATACTTTCAAAAATATGATGAAACGTTAAGAAAGATATATTACTTCATACAATGACTTCATTATTTCAATGGAATTAGTTTATTCATTTTCTGCAATTTAAAAAAAAAATCATTTCACATGGGAATAAATAAAATGAATCCTCAGTAAATGTATTATTGCTCGAGCATGACCAAAAAATATTTCATTTCATCTTCTCAAGGAAAAGAAAAAAAAAACGAAACAAATTATTCCACATCGTTGCTGATTTTAAATACTTTTCTTCTTTGTGATCGTCATTCTTTTTTTTTATTCCTTCATTTCTTGTTCCAACTCCACAAAAAGTTTAGAAAGCGATTTAAAAAACCGTAAAGAAACGTCCGGTGTAGGGCAGATTGCAAAAAGACAAAAAATGATTATGAATAGAATAAAAAAAAAAAATTTCTTTTAACGAAAGAAAGAGGTGGAAAAATAATAATTTTAAGAATTTTCCTGCGTTCTTATTTTTCTTTTGTCATACTTCTAAATGAGACAGTATTAAATGAAGCACCCCCCGTCACTTCAGCTTTTAATGACTGAAGAAAAATTCTAAAAAGAGTTTTCTTCGCGATCAAAAAAAAAGGGGGGATACTTTGAAATTTTCAATTTTAATGAACCTTTTAAACTATTCAATGTGTTTCAATGACGGGCGAAACTGAATGCCTCATAAATTTATTCAAAAATTGGATGAAGTATAATGAATATCTGTTTGAAACTGTTAAAAGTTTTCATTTTTGTAAAAAAATATTCAATGGCCGTTGTCGATAAAATGGAATTCTTTTAATCATCTTAAAAATTCTCGTTAGGAAAATGCTTGAGAATAAATGAAATGCAAGACATTTTAAATTATATTCTTTTTCCAAGCAAACAATAAATGCAATTTGGTACAGTGTGTTAATTAACTTGTGTAACATGACGCTAAATAAGATTGTGAAATAAAGTACTTGATACTTTTTTTTATACAAATTTTAAAATTGTTCAATTAACAGAACTTTCTTTTTTAAGTATCAAAATATTTTGCCACTCGATTTAAACATGCATAAAATATTGTAAAGGAAAATAAACAGAAATACTTTTTTTTTAGATTAGGATTTGAGGTTTATTAATTTATTTGTTTTAGATCAAGACATACAAAATGAAAATAATTATTTACTTACTATACAAACAGAAAATCCGATTCAACATCGAATCATAATATGGATAAATTGAACTCAAACTTGTTACGACCTCATTTTCATTAAAAGCTAAATTATACCATGCTCCCAAGCAAGTAGAATCATAGTATTATCGTATAATCAAATATAAGATAGTTTAAATTTTACGATAATATGGTTTAAAATGGAACCGTATTAGGATTGTGGAACCATGTTTCTGTTCAAGTAGAATTATAGTATTATATAATCAAATATAGGATGGTTGAAATTTCACAATAATATGGTTTAATTTGACACCGTATTTGAACTGTTTGACCATACATCATGATATCCTGTAATGAAATATAAGACGGCAAACATTTTACGATAATATGGATCTAGATGGCATTGTATTAGGGTTATTGAACTATGTTCCCGTTCAAATAGTATCATGGTATCCTATAATGAAGTATAAGACGTCAAACATTTTACGATAATATGGATCAAGATGGCATTATATTAGGGTTATTGAACTATGTTTCCGTTCAAATAGTATCATGGTATTCTGTAATGAAGTATAAGACGGCAAACATTTTACGATAATATGGATCAAGATGGCATTGTATTAGGGTTATTGAACTATGTTTCCGTTCAAATAGTATCATGGTATCCTATAATGAAGTATAAGACAGCAAACCATTTACGACGATATTGATCAAGATTGCACCGTATTATGGTTGCTGCAAATTTACACTATATTGTGATTCAACTTCAAGACTTTTAATTAAATATTAACTTGATTATTGTATATTATATATAACGCATGCATACGTTATTATGATAAATAAAAAACAAGAACTTGTTAACTAAGAAATTTGAACATGTTTAGTACTTCATTTAATATGAGAGGCTTTAAGTATAGTTATTCAAAAAACAAAACATTATAATATTATGATAGATTTTATACCCATGCCAACCACAGCACGTTCTGAAGCACTGAAAATTATATATTTTTTCCAAATACTTTTTACCATGTTCTGCTACATGAACAATTAATTCTTTTTAAAATATCACTTAACATATTCAGTAGTATCGGAAATTAAATGTTTTCAAAATACCAGCTTATATTTTCTGAAAAATTATAAATTAAATGCTTTCATAATAACACTTAACATATTCCGTTAAATAAAACATTTAATTTTTCAAAATGCCACTTAGCATGTTGCGTTACGTTGAAAGTTGAATGTTTTCAAAGTACTTTCGAATGCAAAATATTTTATGAAAATATAGATTTATTTATTTATCCTTCTTTTGCATTGTAAATATTTTTGCAGGAATTGCATAGTATTTTTCAACTAAAATTTTTTTATACTTATTGTAAATTTATTAATTTTCATTCATTTTCTAGTCATTATTTGATATTTTTAAGTTGATCCGCATTCGTCGTTTTCCCGTATCTATCGTTCGTAAAGAATAATTGTGCCTTGAGAAACAATTGATCGAGGTTCTACAGCAATATATTATTTCCTGACACATTGACACATTTCTTAGAGCTCGGTCGAAAAAAGCCTTCATATTCTAATGCATTTAATAAGCGTTATAAAGTATTTATTAATATATAATTCATCTTTAGATATTTTGTATTAAGCCGACGAAATTATTTCAGTGTGCTTAAGAAAATGGACACAGTTCAAAATATGCGCTTAAGAAAATGGACACAGCTCAAAATGTGTGCTTAGGAAAATGGACACAGCTCAAAATGCGTGCTTAAGAAAATGGACACAACTCAAAATGAGTACTTAAAAAATGGACACAACTCAAAATGTGTGTTTAAGAGAATTAACACAGCAAAATTCAAAATCCAACTCGATTTTGACAACCGAACGAAGAATTTCTTCCGTATTTTTTAACACTAAGCCTAATCCTTTCGTGACAAAGTCTCAGGCTTCGGGGTTGGGGAGGCTGGGTATATTACAAATATAACTTTTAAGAAATCTTTTCGTATTCAGAACACCAAACGATTTAGTAGTTTTAAAAAATCTAAATTTGAACAAAGCCAATTTAATACCACTATTATACATTTACAGAACCCAAGATAACCTTATTAAAATAACTGTTGAGTGTTAAAGGTTTATCAAAAGAGTCAAATTAAAGGAAAATATAATAAGTGATTTAGATTAATAGACGGCATTTCATTACAAAGTTATTTTAATTAATTATTTTATTCCTTAAAAACAAAGAACAATTTCATGACAGGAGTTTGGAAAATGGAATAAAGTACTTTGTCCAGTTTCTTAAAACAACTATGTTTATTTTTTTTATAAATACGCATTCGGAACAGTGTCCATTTACTTCGTGCATTTCGAGCTGTAGCCATTTTCTTAAACACGTCTTTCGAGCGTATCCATTTTCTCAAACACGCATTTATTTCAAGCTTTATCCATTTTTGCAAACGCGTATTTCAAGTTATGTCTATTTTCTTAAACACGTATTTAGAGCTGTGTCCATTTTCTTAAACACGCATTTAGAGCTGTATCCATTCTCTTAAACAAGCATTAAGAGCTGTGTCGATTTTCGTAAACACATATCTCTAGATATGTCTATTTTCTTAAACATGCATTTATAGCAGTGTCCATTTTTTTAAACATGCATTTCCGGCTATGTCCATTTTTTAAACACGCATTTCCGAACATGTCCATTATTTCAAGCATGCAAGCTAACGGAATGGTGAGAAGTTTGAAAAATAGAATCAAATGCTTAGTCCACTTTCTTGAAATAACTATGTCTAAATTTCTTGCATACGCATTTGGAGCAGTGCCCATTTTCTTAAGCACTCATTTCCGGCTGTGTCCATTTCCTTAGAAAAACACTTTCAGTTGTGTCCATTTCTTAAAATCACGTTTCCAATTGTGTCCATTTTCTCAAACGCGCTTTTCCAGCAGTGTCCATTTTCTCAAACACGAATTTCCAGTTGTGTCCAGAAAAAATAGCTCACCTACTCTATAATGATGTCGCTTTACTAAATTAAATTTTGTGAACGAAAAAAATAACAAGAATATTTCTTGATAAAGATAATGAAAAAAAATTTATTCAAAGATAACAATAAATTGTTTTTATATGCATAATATTAACTAATTAAAAAAGTTTATTTCAGAATTCAACCGTAACCAGAACTTACTTTTTCAATTACTGCTGTTATATTTAAGAAGTCAAAATTTCATTTCTTTTTATTTTTGAAGCATAACGTTAAGAAATAGAAGAAAAAAAGTTGAGTGCCATCATTATAAGACTTTTTTTTATTTAAACGTAAGAAATAGAAAAAGCCTTTTGCGAGTATTCTGTTTTATATATTTTTTTTTCATTCTTTCCTAAAACTGTTTGTCAAAATGATTAATGACTTTATTCAAATATTGATTCATATTATAAAAGTTTTCAAATTTTTTTTCAAGTAACGTTTTATTTTACTATCCAGTGAAATTATCTGGATAAATTAGTTTTAATGATTATTACTTAAGTAAATATTATTACAAGAATAACTTAAAAATTTATTATTAAATTATAAATTTTTGTTGAAATTATACGAATATTTACACTCTTAAAAGTCCTTTTTAGACAGGATTTATGTTTTTTTTCTGATTCTTAAAAAAAATATTTTAACATAAGTTTTGCTTTAAGTTTTATTTTAATGGAAAAAATATTTGTTTAGTTGAATACTAAGGAAAATCTTTTATTCCTTTAAGTCTATTCTTTCTTTACAACGTGCTTCAAATTCTATTCCATTATAGTAATCGTATGCATATTTTAATGCATCTTAATGCATATTTTCTTACTTCATTGCATTATGTTATTTATCATTCGTTTACATAGTGCTTTTCAAACAGACGTAGTTCTTGTAGAGGATAAAATTAAGAAGTTCTGCTGTTGGGTAGTGGTCAGTTTTGTCACTTTTAACAGTGGCTACTTTTTCAAAAATTCATAGTTTTAAGCGATTAAGATATTTATATTAATAATGTGATTCTTCTCCGATAATTCGTAGGATTCTACGAATCTCTAGACCGTTGCATTTTACGTTGTCTGTTTCAGATCACGGAAAAGATGTCTTTTCCGTGATCTAAAAATATTCCGTATATTCCTTGTCTTTGAATTTTGCGTAATTTGCATTAAAAATATTTCAGCATTATTAAAATATAGTTCTAAGTTTGTTTATGTTGAAATTACCAACCCCATAAATTCATAATTTTCTATTTTTGTTTAAGAAAAAAAAAGACAAGAATTTTTAAAAAGTTGCATTTTTTTAAAAATCAGATCCTTTATTTCTCTCTTTTTAAATATTATTTTGATGTTAGCACCGGAAAACCATAGTTTATATACATTCACTTTAAAATGCATCTATTCATTGTTTTTTTTTTTTTAAAACAAAATAAACTTTTGAATTCCAAAACTCTGCATTAGATAGAATCAATAAAATAAATTTTGTCTCAAATACGCACCTGAACGAAAAGAACTTAAAGTAAATCATGGGCCAGCCTCCACAGCTATTGTAAACTGAAAAATCTAAGCTTTTGATGCTATTTCTACTAGAAAATTTGGAAGAAGTTTATATTTGTCTCGAACTAAAGAACTGGTGCCTTGTTTTTCCTCTTTTATTTAACCTCTGTAGACTTCAGTATTACTCAGTATTACAACTATCATTACTATTTTCCTTGGATATTTTTTGGCGAAGTATTATCACAGTCAAGTTTAGCTTTCCCAAATATTTGTCTTGAATCCTGCCAACAAAATTCGCCATTTTTCATTTTTACTACGGAAGAAATGTTCGTTTATTTTGTCGCTCCTTTTTTTTTCTTTCGTTTTTTTTTTTTTTCTTTCGATTTTTTTATTTTGTTAAACTAGTATTTTCCTGTTCAATGAGTCGAGATTTAAAACGAAAAAGAAAAGAAAAGAAAAAAAGAACTATATTCAACCTTCAACAAGGAGGGATGAATTAAGCAAGCAAGAAGTAAAACTGTTTTGCGTTTAAAGAGTAATTGTATGTTTAAAACAAATAAACGTTTAAATAAATGAGGGATTTTTTTCTGATTTAATATATTGTGAATTGCATTGTTTATAAAAAAAAAATTCTTTTTTTTTTAATTTTTTTTTCTTAGTTTTAGTTTTTTTATCGTAAAACGAATGCTGAAATGATTTATTGAGTTATTTAAGCATAAATTATTTCAATTTGGTAAAGAGTGCGGGTTTGAACCTGGTTCCCTTCATCAGGCACTGACCTAAGTTGGAACTCCAGCGATCGTTGCTGTGTTGATATACAAGTTTATGGTTCACAACCATTAAGTAATGTGGAGTAGACATAACATCTGAAAAGTGAAGCCATGCCTCACGGAGACCACCATATTACGTAGTAGAGTTGGGCTGAACGAATCATCAAAGTTATTTGAATCAATCGAATCAGTTCACTCTGGGGATTCGAATCACTTACTAATTCGAATCTCTACTGATTCGAATCACTTATTAATTCAAATACTAAATAGTTTGATAATGAAATTGATAAAAAATAAGATAAAAATGATTTATCTACTACAAAATTGACTCGTTTTGAAGGGAATGTTGAGGAGTTGTTTCAAAATTATCTTCTTAACTTTTTTACAAATATAGTGCAAAAAATTGAGATCAAACCCTGCTCGCTGCGTTCTCCAATCACCAGAATTACTTCTGTATCTCCTTGTCTAACTTTTAAAGAATAGTGGTATATTTTTTTTTTAAATAAAGTTCTAAAAATATGAAACCTATGCATCCTGTGCAACCTTTGATTCATATAATTCCCGGTGGGTCATAAAAAACACCTGTGGCTTAATACCCATATAAGTATATTATTTTCCCGCAACCACAATTAGTAAAGCATCCCTAGTGTCAATAATAGCCTAAGGAGCAGCGATAGCTCAAAGGATAGAGCGTTCCCCTTCCAATGAGGTGAGCCGGGTTTGAGCCCCAGCGATGGCTGGTCGATACGAAATCCGTACCCGACTCACACCGACCACAGTGCTGACATAAAATATCCTCAGTGATAGATGGATCATGGGTTAACGTCCCCTTGTCGTAGAAGTATTATCGCATGGACAGCTATGGAATGCCTGCAAGTTACTTAGTGGGGGTATCTCGATCCTGATTGGTTGTTGAAACGGGGTATTTCTTTATATTCGCTACTGATTTTTACATTCCATTTCGTGTAAGCCAAGTCCAACAAGTATCAGTTCTTCTAACTGACACATTCTATACTCTTTCGCAAAGATTTTAATTCTTTTAATATATATTTCACTATATAGTATCAGTTCTTCTAACTGACACGTTCTATACTCTTTCGCAAAGATTTTAATTCTTTCACTATGTATTTCACTATATAGTATCAGTTCTTCTGACTGACACATTCTATACTCTTTCGCAAAGATTTTAATTCTTTCACTATATATTTCTTACTTAACATAAAGACAGACACGAAGCCATACAGAACATAAACATACTAATTATGCATCGAAGTTACACAAAGCAAAAATATTACATGGTTGCAGTAAAATATATAAATGATAAATTTAGGTTACGTAAAAGACGTAAACGAGGAAGAATTATATTTCACCAAATTGTATGCGCGATACGGCGCTGTATTTGATTAACTTCACATTAACTAACATTCTAACTTATGTGGAGAAACTTAGCTCAACGTTAACGCACCATTTTGCTTATCATCAGGCGCTGACGTCATAAGACACACGTGTGGGTATCGGTGATCTTCCTCTCCCTGAAGTGCAAACACCAATTATTTGTAAAATCTAAAAAAAATACAGTTTAATCCCTAGCATCCCCGTTTTTTTTGTTGTTTATTTTAAAAAAAGCTCTTTCTATGATTTAATTGATAACATGAGTTTCAAATTTAAATTGTTTATAAAATAATTTTTGTTTATAAAAAAAAACTACGTATGTTACGGGTTTAAATAATCCATATTATTTTATAAATATTATATATTATAATATTTATTTCTATCACGTTTGTTTCTTCTCATTCACGTCTGACAAGTCTTGAAAATGCGAGCCTGTTTTTGAGTGCTTGAAACTTGTCGACTGTTATTTCCTATTTGTATTTTTTTGAAGCGAATGAAGTCTTTTAATCGAGTAATAGGGTTGTAGTTAATTTCAATAGTTTGTGGGAAATAATTATGCATAAAGAAAACATGAAAAATTATACAAATATATCAGCTGTACTCACTCATGGTGCTTATTATTTTTTTTCTTCATTTTTTATTAAGTTATTTAGTTTTCGATACATTGCCAAAATTGGATTAAAAACAAAATGTTTAAATCCCCGGAGATAAAATTTTTAAAAATAAATATCGTTTTTTTATTTGAAGTAGCGTTTTTCATTCTCTTTAAAATTGAATAATTGAACTTCAAATATAAGTAGAGAGTTCTTAAAAAATAAGTTTCTCAATGCCAGGCAAAGTGTCTGATAAAAACATAGTATGCCGTATAATTATACTTTGAATAATTTAATAATTATAAAATCTTAAACCTTCCATTTTATGTTACAAAGGATATTTTTTCCCTCAAAATTCAGTGAAAGGAGATTCATAAACTTTTGAAACAAAAATTTTATCTCATTCATTTCTAGTAGATAAAAATAAGATAGATAGCATGCAAAACAGGCTACCAAAGTATCTATCTTTTCTTAAACTTACTCTAACCAAGTTCGCATCATTTATCAAAATCTTGGCGAGAGTTTGGAGATAAAAATCGCTCATCTTTTTTGATGCGATGCCATTATTAATACTTAAGTATCTCCTACACGAACAATTTTTATACGATGGTAGATTTAATCGTGTCAGTTAAATAAAAGTAGAAGTTATTAATTATTTTTAACATAATTTTGTAGTCGAGATAACGAGATGTAATTGAAGGTTTTGTGTTCTCTTCGAAATCGAGTGGGTGTTTATGATTAACAATGAAATAGGCGACGAACAAATTGCTAAATATCTGAAGATTGAATCTGCAACAGAAGCTTTTGATTTTTGAAATCTCTCTCCTCTTCCCCTCCCTCACTTCCTCTGAATTCTCACTAATTACACTTTCATTTTTCCAGAACTCTTCCTCCCTTTTTTATTCTCTTTTTTTCTCGCAAACAATCTCTTTTTCTCAATTTTTTTTCTCTCATTTTTCATCTCTTTTTTACATACCCTCTTTTAAACATGATACTTTAAACACAACCGAGCAAATAAAATCGTCAAATAAGCGAGGAAAATGCAAGTAAATAAGTTAGTATAAAATCCCGGTACACTGTAAAAAATTTTAGTTAAAAGTACCAGCACTCAGGGTGTCGGCACTTTTTACAGTAAAATCCATTTTTAACAGTAAAATCCATTTACAGTAAAATCCTTTAAGGGGAAAAAAATCAGGTATACCGTAATTTTTACAGTAATAACTACCGTAAAATCACTGAATCACTCTAATCAAATAAATATTACTTTAAGAATTACAGTATAATATTTTATAGTACAATGCATTTTACGGTTGATGCACCCAAAGTGCTGGCACTGTATACCGTAGTTTGATCCAGATTTTTTTGCAGTATAACTGTTTGAATCTGCAGTTAAGAAGTTGTTTGCATATAGATTGGCGACTTGAACCAAAAGACTTTTAATCCAAGTTCATACGAGTAAGTGAACCGAAGGATATTTTGAGCTCGCGATATACAATACGAATAAAAAAAATAATGAATAAATAAAAAACTGGACAATTTGAATAACTTTTGATCTAGTATGATTTGATCTTGACCTACTAACACAGATGTTATTTATAGTGCAGACGTTATTTTAAGTTACAAAATCAGCCCTACATTACCACTTACTTTCTACATTACTGCTGCTTACTACTTAGTTATTAGAAGTTTTTCTACCTTTACATACCTTTTTTACCAACGGATTTCGGTTCCTTACTCTCAAAATAGGAGGGATAGCCGTAATAGAAGAATTCTGGTCCTAATCGTTTGGGCTGGAATGCAGTCTAAGGTTTCGTCCCCTTTATGTTAATTTTACTTCTTGTGTACGCTATCATAAGTCGAGAATCTTTAAGTCAAATCGAAAACTTTTTGCACACAATTATAAAATGTGTTTATCCAAAGATAATTTCATGCAAAAATTATTTTATTTCGCAAAAATCAAAAACATTAATACTGTAAGCTGCACGAGTTTCTACATCATTTTTAAAAAATGTAATTTTAATGACAAAATATCAAATTTGAACGAAATCGATCGAAACGTTCCTGAAAAATCAAATATTAAAAAAAGTCGTGGATTTGAGGATCCGATATCTAAATCCGTCGATAAAAAGGTACGTTTATTCAGAGAAAGTACGTTTTTATGTCTGGTTTCGTAACTGCACTAATTAATTAGCATATTTGAGGTCACTCCTTTAAACTGTTAAGATTGAGTCTCAGTTAGTTAAGATCCTATTACTAGATCAAAAGTCGTTCTGGATAATTTTTTATTAATTTTATTGCGCTCGCTAAACGTATCTCAATTATAGGCCGAAATTCACAATCTCGCTTCAATCCCAATTTTGATTCCCAATTTTGTGATTTAAAAAATATATACATAAACAAAAATGTTTTAAAAAAATTTATCTCGTTGCTTACCGGATATCAAAGAGAATTTTGCAAACCTAATGCCCTTAATTTTTTGCATGACAAAAAGATCCCTTTTAGATTTATTAACTTTAAAATATCAAGTACTAAAAATTCAATTCACTCAGATTTTTACTCTTGCCATTATTTTTATCTGAATAAAATAATTAAATAAACGTTTAATTACTTTAATCACTTAATTATATTCTTTGCATTCACTTTGTTGGAGCGTTTGACTCGCTACCTTATTCAAATAATTTTTAAAAACAACTTGAGATCTAATTTATGCTTTTTCTTTCATGTATATACTCTAAAAACATGAATCCATTAGTAATCGTTACTCCAGAAACATCAGCACGTGAACAAAAGACTCAGTTCATGAGTAGTAATCGTTATTCCAGAAACTTCAATCCATGAATAAACGGTATCAATTCATGAGTAATCGTTACTTAAGAGGCATCAACTCGTGACTAAAAGAATCAATTCATGAGTAGTAATCGTTACTCCAGATATTTCAATCCAGGAATGAACTGAATCAATTCATGAGCAGTAATCGTTATTCCGGAAACTTCAATCCATGAATAAACGGTATCAATTCATAAGTAATCGTTACTTAAGAGGCATCAACACGTGACTAAAAGAATCAATTCATGAGCAGTAATCATTACTCCAGAAATTTCAATCCAGGAATAAACTGAATCAATTTATGAGTAGTAATCGTTACTCCAGAAACTTCAATTCAGAAATAAACGGTATCAATTCATGAGTAATCGTTACTTAAGAGGCATCAACACGTGACTAAAAGAATCAATTCATGAGTAGTAATCATTACTCCAGAAATTTCAATCCAGGAATAAACTGAATTAATTCATGAGTAGTAATCGTTATTCCAGAAACTTCAATCCATGAATAAACGGTATCAATTCATGAGTAATCGTTACTTAAGAGGCATCAACACGTGACTAAAAGAATCAATTCATGAGTAGTGATCATTACTCCAGAAATTTCAACCCAGGAATAAACTGAATCAATTCATGAGCAGTAATCGTTATTCCGGAAACTTCAATCCATGAATAAACGGTATCAATTCATGAGTAGTCGTTACTTAAGAGGCATCAACACGTGACTAAAAGAATCAATTCATGAGTAGTAATCATTACTCCAGAAATTTCAATCCGGGAATAAACTGGATCAATTCATGAGTAGTAATCGTTACTCCAAAAACTTCAATTCAGGAATAAACGACATCAATTCATGAGTAATCGTTACTCAAGAAACATCAATCCATGAATAAATGGCAACAATCCGCGTGTAATCGTTATGCACGATTCGACAAAATCTTTCCTTTTACGATTTTACCAACTCTTCTATACCTCATTTCAAACACAAAACTTCCCAAGATCGCATATTTCCTTTACTTCTTACGATTCAACGAGATAAAAAGAACAAAAATGTCGAAAAACTTTTTTACCCGGTCGCTCAAACACAACTCAACACTTGTCTTGGAAGCGAACTTTGAGAAGCGAGTGGCAATTTTATATATCTCTCTCAACTTTGTGCTAGAACAAAAGGGGTTTGCCTATTTAGCATATAAAATAAAAAAGAAATCTTTCTTATCCATCGGAATAGATTTATATCCAGAAAAGTAGTTACATCCAAAATGGAACTTGGCGCAAAGTTCTGGCGACATCTCCATTAAAAATCGAAATAGAGTTGCACTATTTCGGTGGAGCTTTCTTTCATTGTCAAAATTGTCACCTCTTCTAACTGTAATAAAGGAGAATTGTTGCCAGGATGTATTCTTCCATTTTATCTTTACTTTTGTTCGAGATTGAACCTTGGAAGATTTTTCAGAGCGCCAGAGATGAAAGCAATAATATTTATATTGCAGCTTTGACTCGTTTCACAATCTATAGCGGATTAAATTTCCCAAGTATTTTCAGATTTTTTCCCTCCCCGACGGAGGAGGCCTCCCCCTCTCAAAAATATGTGATGTGAATGCCGGGATTATGACTCGATATCATTCTTTCAGACTCTACCTCACCCCCCCCCTCCTCTCACATCATCATCTTCTTCCTTAGATTTATCATTTTCCTTTACATTTTGAAATGTTATTGAAGAATGTCGAATTTTGAAGTAGGAAAGCCAGGAAATTTTTTTCTCTCTCCCGAACTTGGGATACGAGCTTTATTTATTGCAATTCAGAAGAAAAATATTAAAAATGCTTTTAAAAGCTTAAGTCACACGAATAATATTGTAAATAGGATGTTTAAAACTAACTATTTTTTTTAAAAAAAATACTAAAGTTATTGATTGAAGTACATAGTGGATTATAAAAGATATTGCAGGTGCGTTTTGCTTTTGAACGAGTGTGCACATCCCCCTGTACCGCTCCACCAGCCCCACTACCACTCCACAGCCTCCAAAGATTGCTATGCTATCTTCTACTAAGTTAAATAAATTAGAAATGAGTTCCAGCTTAAAATCTTAATAATTTAAATTAATAATTAAAATCTTTAAAACCAACCACTCCTTCAAAAATTAAATTTTTTAATCTACTTTAACTAAGTGAGATAAAAAATATGAAATTAAAACAAATGAAATGCAATCAAACAGCTTGCAGATTATAATAATGAGAAATAATAACAATTAATATAATTATGCATAAATTAATATAATAATAAGTAATATAATAATGCAGAAATAATATTTATGCTTTGAAAAAAAACATGTATAACGTCTCCTACGCATTCATATGAATATAACGTCTTTCATAACTGTCATCAACGCTTTCATCTGATCTTCGAGCTTGCTTTTTTTTATTAGAAAAATTATTATTAAAATTTATTATAAAAATTTTATTATAAAATTTTTTAAATATTTTTATTATATTTAAAAAACATGACATCATGACTAATACTCATTTTTCTTTACATGCAAAAATTTGTAAACATGTACGTTTATGCTTTCATGCTCATGACAGCTCACGCGCTTGATATTGCAATTTTTTGCTACCAACCCGAAGAAGAATTGAGGCATTTCTTTGTCGCCGGTGAAGACAAATCTGTAGATGAATAGATTAAGACTCATCGACTTCTTTTTAAACATATGAACTCATTACAAGTAATTAAAATTACAGATTGCAAAATTTTTTATTAAATCCTAAACATGTTTTGGTGTCGCATTAGTACACCTTCACCGGTAGGGTAAATGACAGTAATGGAACTTGGGAATGGAATTACCTTGAACTGTATCTGTATCTTTTTAAAGTGAATCAAAACATAACATCTACGTCTTGCCATCCATGACATTGATGAAGGTGTAACAATGTGAGACCGAAACGCGCTAAAGATTTAATAAATATTTTACAATTAAGGATTTTTAAAAGTTGTTTATGCTGAGATTCAGTTCTATCACAAAGAATTACTCTCATAATTTTAGCGCTTGAATAAAGTTTTAAAATAATTTATTTTTAATTATACTTTAATTATTCTTAAATCTGAAATTAATCTACATTTACTCACGTAAAACAACATTATACTTATTTGTATTCGATTAAACCAACGACCAGCTATCAAGAAGAACATTTTAAGTACTCTAGATGGAGCTATTTATAATAATGCTCGACTGCGCAACTTTAAATTTTCCAAAAATACCAGTTAAATACCCAAATAAGACAAACAGACCAAATGTGATTTTTATCTACTTTCACACGAGAAAATGGATCAGTAGTTTCAAACCGTACTGTAACCTTTTTTTTTGTTTCCAAAGACAAGAAACAATTTTTTTCAGCATGCTAAATGGTGTACTCAAAATGTGGGTTTATTTATGATAATGTACGATGGCACAACTTTAAATATCCCGAAAATGTCAATTAAATACTCGAATACATTGTATAAATGTATAAATTATTATAATTGATAAATGAAATAAATATATTAGTAAATGTACTGAAAGATGTATAAATTAAATGCGTCTTTCACATGTGAAAATGGATCAGTTGTTTCCAACCTTTATGTGAACTTCTAGATGTATAAATACCTGTAAATTTAGATATGATAGTCACCGGTCACTTTTTTTCAGATACTACTTTAATTTCTCAAACATTTCGAGAATTAATGTCTGGATATTGTCTAAACAAATTGATAATAGGGCGAAAGTCAGATTTTATTGAAAAAATTATGGGAGTAAAACTGATCTGTTGTTGTTACTAATGCAACTTTCAATAACAGCAAGTCTGCTATGGGAAAATCTGGCGTATTTTCAAGGCAGAAGGTTCCTTTCTAGTTTCTCGGTGGCGCCATCTATGAGGAAGAAAACGACTTCAGCCGCCCACATGTCACAGCCCGTTTTACAGGGAGGACTCATTCATACTTCATTCATTCATTCACAGATCGTAATTTTGACCTGAACCAGAGAACAATCAATCTCCAATTCAGTATCCCCGGAGATATTGATATGTTACGGGAACATGGAGGACGTTGTGACCTCAAAAATCTGATCTGTTACCGCATAAGCAAATAGATAACAGTGAGAAACAATGACTTTATTAATATCTCGTGGTAAAACTGCGTGGATTTTGCGCGAACAAATAACTGGATAAAATATTGAAAACAGTTGATTGATAGCAGGGAAAAAATTACTTTAAAAAAAATTTAAGGGGTAAATTATTCAAATATTACTCAAACAATTCGATAATGCTGAGAGAAAGAGATTTCTTAAAAAAAATTTTTAGGGGATTAACTGTCGAAATATTGCTCAAACAAAAGGATAACAGGGAGAAAGAATGTTTTTTGAAAACATCTCGAGGGTTAAAAGGTGCGGCTTTGAAAGTAAAAAATTGATAAGCTGGGAAGAAATTGTTTTAAAAACATTTTAAGAGGTGAATTATTCAAATATTGTTCAAACAATTTGATAATACTGATAGAAAAGAATTTCTAAAATAACTTAAATGACCGAAACTATCCGGATCTTGCTCAAGCAAATATCTAAATAAGAAACCATACATATCGCTGGTTCAAAACTAAAACGACACATCTGCAAACGTATTATGCCTGCAGATGTGTCGTTTTAGTTTTGAAGCAGCGATATATTGTTTTCACAATTTGACAATAACTGTTAACAACATTTTTTTAAAAAATTTCATGAGATAAATGAACAATATATGAAGTGAGATAAACAGTCCATATATTGCACAATCAGATTTGTAATAGTTTATTAAGAAAATAGAACAATTCACATTCCGAAATTAATATGTATCCAAATTTGAAGACCATGCCCAAGTTTAAAGCATGTTTATTAATGTTTCAGCTATTGTTATGCAACAATATTATAACAACTCAGTTCAAAATATCAATGCTGCTTCATCCCAAAATTGATTTTCAACTATTCTCACGAATTGAAATTTACCAACACAGAACAGTTTCTGACAAATGAATCAATGCCTTGACAGTGTTTCCTCTGTGTTAATGACGCATTTATGAATCAATTTGCTACTCGTGATAACAATCCTTTGGCTCTCCAGTTCTTAATGAATAAATGTTTGTATTCTAAATAACTCTGAAATTTTTATTAAACAGTATAATTATTTAAACAAAAAACTCAGTTAGAGCTATTTCAGCTCTACGCAACCTGAAAGGCATTAAAAGTGCACAAATAAGATTTGCAATAAGTTAAAACTTGCTACTATTATTTTTATTTACTCACAACAAGTAGAAATATTTACCTTTCGCAAAAATACGTAAAAAAAATTTCTTTAAAAGCGTCAAATGTTTCTTCGAAACATTAGAAATTTGTTTCATTTATTACAAAAATGATATGTAATATTTTGTCATGAAAGTCTGTGCTGCCATCTATTTAATGAGAAGCAAACTAATCTATAAGGAAGCAATTCAAAACACATCAATATATAAAGAATAATAATTATTGCAGNCTAAATTTTATTCTTAAACACTCAACCTATGAGATTCAAGAGTAAAATATGGCATTGGTTCAACAGAAGATATTTCACGTTGAGATTTTTTCTCTTAACTTTTGCCTAAATAATATTATTAAGTAACTTTATTTAAGAAATGAAACATGAAGGAGATGAGTATAAGTACTTCAATTTTTTTCCTGAAATGTACGTGATCTATATCCAGCAAATTTGTCACCTCCTTTGTAAACCCCGGAAATGGCTGAAATATTAATTATCATCATGCACTGAAACTGAGAAAGTAGGTTAAAAGAGAAAAGCAGCAACAAAAGAAGAGAAATCCTGAAAAGGTTTCTTCCTGAAAGAAAAAGAAATTTCCAGAAAATGGTTTGATGAATTATGACGACTCAAGTCTCTTTTAAAGCGCGCCGCAGTGAGCAAGAAAAGGCGCCATTTTTCTCTATCCTAAAATTTATTCCATGGTGGATTCTGTTACATGAAATAAATAAATGAATCAAAAAATATACCTTGCTGGTGGGTCCGTGTTACAAATGAAATTTCGAAGATGAATTATTATGGTACCTCATTGGCCATTATCTGGTGAAAAATTCTATGACATGTTTCGCAAATAATCCAAACGAGAATTCTTGAGTGTCATTATGGCCAGACAGTGTTAGTATAAACTTTCAATTGTTGAGTTTTTGAATCCTTCCCCAGATTTGTTTACAATCTTTAATGAAAGAATGATCCGAGAGAAGTATAATTTTATAAACGAATATTTTCTGAACCACAAAAAGAATGCCTCCTTCATTCGGTTGGAATGCGTGATTACCAATTGTTCCAGAAAAAAAATATTGCTTGAAGTCTGGATTTGAATAAAAACTGTTTATTGATAAAATGCTCCATATATGAGTAAAATTTATGAATTATCTGCTCAGAAAATTCCGTTTATGCTTATTAAAATATTGGTTTTTTATGTAACAAAGTTTATGAATTTTTGAAAGGATATTGATTTGTAGAACATGATTTATGTATAGATTAATTAAATTATTTTTTAAACATTCAACTCTAATATATAAAAGAAAATTATTTTATTCCTAATTTAGATTGTTTTCTATTCCTTATTTAATACTGCTACAAGAATTCATAAAACTGGTTTTTCATTGATGTTTGTTAAAAAATTTTGATTATTTGTTCATAAACACGAAAAAAAAATTTAAAGTGGAGAAAAATATACTTTCAGCCATTTCTGCACCATAACAATTTTGGTGCATAGTTATCATCATTTTTGGTGTTGGGGTAAACGAAATGCATTTTTAAGTACAGAATTGTAGTCATCATGAAAACAGTTATATAAAATTGGTGAAGCATTAATTGTTTGAAAAAATTAGTGTAAATATTCTACTTAAAATGCACTTATTTGTTTAAAAAGAAAGTTTTGGTAATGAAGCCATTGAATTGAGTTTTTAAGCGAATAAAAATATGTTATGTCAGTAAATAAATGAATAACTAAATAAAATTATAGCAGTTAAAAAGTAAATAAAAAATGTGAACAAATCCACCGCAAAAAATTTTAGTTTACCTCAGCACTAAAAATGGTGGCAACAAAACACCAAACATTTTTACAGTGTATACAGTAAAAATTTTTAGTAATGCCAGGGTAACCCGGTTGGTAGATCCTGAGTTTGAATCCCGCTAGCCGAAGAATCCCTCTGTGTTGAATGATGACTGGTCCACGTTAAATCAGTCGAAGTCTTTCAAATTCCCATAGCAAATCAATACCTCAGAAGGAGCACTGAATTGGAGATTGATCTATCTCTTGTTATGGCCAAAATTACAAATTGCGGATGAATGAATGGAGTATGAGCGGGTCCTCCATGTAAAACGGGCTGCGGCGTGTATGTGACTGAAGTCGTTTTCCTCCCCATAGATGGCGCCACTGAAAAACAAGAAACGCACCTTCTGCCTTGAAAATACGCTAGGATTTCCCATAGCAGACTTGCTAGTATTGGCAAGTGGCATTAGTAACAGCAGAAATTTTAGTGTATCTTCACACTAAAAATTGAGGTAACTACTTTACACCAAAATAGTGTACTGAAATACCTCAGATAAGTTTTGGTTCTCGGTATTTCACGATACTGAGAACTAAGGATAAGTTCCTACTGTAGTGAAGCACCAAGAATGTTTTTTACGCTACTTGGCGCTATTTGTTATTACATGCACCCCATTAATTAGAAATTAATCATTATAAAAATATTCTTAGACTTAGCGTTATGAAATTTCGTCAACAGATGCATTCTTTATAGCAGTTCATGTATTGACTCTAACTGAAAAACTATACATTTCGAATTTAAATTTACAGAAATCAACGTCTGACAAACAAACGTCTATCAAGCAAAATAACAAAATAAAATAAAAACTCAATGTGTGCATTTTGCCTTTCCCATTCAAAGCGTTTTCGCTGCAACAAAATTGAACATTTTTCTTTTTTCTAAAAATAAAGTGCATCTTTCACTTCAAGTTTTCAGGAAATAAATGCATTGTTTGGCAAAATAGGATTTTTCTGCTTTTTATTCAAAAAAATTTAAAAAACTTTTTTCCAGCGTCGAGTTTGAATATTTGGATTGAAAGACTTATAAAGTGCGCAAAGTGATATTTTTTTTTTTGTCTGGATGCCTTTTAAATAAAACATGGGGGTCGCCGCTCTCGTCTCAGAAGACTCAGAAATATTCGATTCTCCCTTACCCCTGAAACGAATATATTAAACAAATGTGACGATATTTCGAAATGGTTTTTAAAATGAGAATGCTTCCAGTTTCAAATGTAGGAGACAACATATTAAATGTAAAGCATTTTAACTCTGAAGTTTTATGTAATTTTAACGTAAAACAACGTAGCAACGTCATAAAAATTTAGTATGCTTCAAAGTTGCATATTAATGTTAACGTTGCTTTTAAGATCTGCATATTATAAACACGGTATTATACTTTGAAGAATATTATAATTTTGACCTATATGAGGAACGTATCAAAATTGTAGTATTATACTTTTATGTTTTATATATTTTTAACGTTTAATAGCTACATATCTAACACATAGCATTATACTTTAAAGGGTAATATAATTTTAACCTATATGAGGAACGTATTAAAAATATTATTATTTTATGTTTTATTCAACTTTAACGCTTAAGAAAGACGTGTTAAAAAACATAGCATGTTACTTTGAAGGGTAATGTAATTTTAACCAATATGAGGAACGTATTAAAAATATTGGAATTTTATGTTTTATTTAACTTTAACGTTTAAGAGCAACATGTTAAAAACACGGCATTATACTTTAAAGAATAATGTAGTTTTCACCCATATAAAAATGCATGAACATTTTAGTATTATACCTTAATGTTTTATGTAAGTTTAACGTTTAAGAGGGGCGTGTAAAAACTTAGTATTATACTTTGAAGGATAATGCAATTTTAACCTATATGAAAAACGTATTAAAATCGTAGTATTATATTTTAATGTTTTATAACTTTAACGTTTAAAAGTGACACATTAAAAACTTAGCATTATACTCTGAAGGGAAATGCAAGTTTAACCTAGTATATGAAGAATGTATTAAAATCGTAGTCTTATACTTTAATGTTTTGTGCAACTTCAAAGTTTAAGAGCTTGTGAAGTGTGTTATTTACTTGAAATAGTCTTTTATTTATTTCTAAGATAATAGAATAAAAATTTTGCTATCAAATTTTTATCCAATTTAAAATGTGACATAATTACTTAGTGATGCTTGAAATAGTTTTACAATATTTTTTTTTAATTTTACATTTTAAAAATATGCAATTTATTTCCTAAGTTTTCTGAATTTCTTTCTTTTAAACTCTAAGCTTAAAGTAGAGATTTATAAGATGGATAATTCTCTCATTTTACACTGAAATATGAACTAACAAAGCTCACTAAATACAAAATAGAATTGAACGAAGTATAAAATAAGATAAATATGCCACAGTATATAGTTTTCGATAAAATATTAAAATTCTATAATCCCTAAAACATAAAATTAATGTATCAAAGCGCATATTTTCTCAGTTAAACAGTCACATGTTTGTTAAGTATGCAATGTAAATATCAGATAGATCTTCAAAATGTGATTTAAATGGCAAGAAAAGATTTAATCTTTCGAGGATATATTCAAAAATTCGGAACTGTTAGTTTTTAAAACGTGTGCTTTCTAATTTTTTAATATTTGCATATTCCAATTTTTTTTCTAGGGTTCACAAATATTTGCGATTGAAAAATTCTAAAGCTGTTTTCTCACTTTTTTCGAAATCTAATATCTTCTAGACAGCATATTTCAATATATTAGTTCTTGCATATTTTGAATATTACTAAAATTTGTTGAGAGAATTCTGTATCAGTTACTTTAAAACCAAAGTCTAGACAGTAGTTTTAAATAACTAATTAATGTTATTTCGCCCTCTTGGTTTAAGTTTGAAGTTTTCCTGATAATGAGTTTTAAAAATTCAGAATGTTTACGAAACTTTTCATCTTATACCTCATAACCAGAAAATAAAGTTTCGGTAGATGGTATTGATGCTTAAATTTAAAATACAAGTTTCTAATAAATTATATATTTTGTTTGAACACTTATTTTAAAGTAGATTTAATTTCAAGCTAGCTTTTAAAGTAATGTTAAGCTAATTTTGGTTTGAGAATACTAACCCTTTTCACTTTAAGGACTTGTGATAAAAAATTTTTTAAAAAAACTGTATTTTAATTTTTTTGAGTAAAAACCCGAAAAGACAAGACAACTTCTGAATTTCATTTGGGGATTAACAGTTTTTTGTGAGGGATTTAACATCGGCAACTTATGACAACGGCAATTTATTTTGTAAAATGAACTAAAAGCATTCCTTCTCCCAAAAAACGCCTTTAGTTAAGCTTAAGAGTAGTGAAAATCTCCAGTGTTGGTGCTTTTCCACTACATTATGTCGCCGGACACACTTTGTCCGTTTTGAAGCTCTTCCGCTGAGAAAAAGAACAAAGTTACAGTTTAAATGTCGAACACTTGAAACAAACCTATAACACAGCCAGAGCGCAAACTGTCTCTGGCTGTAAAGAATTATCCGGGCTTTAGAATAAACGAATAACTTTAATATTTCAAGTCATTAATTAAAAAGAAAAAAAACACCAATTTGGCGATATTTTTTTCTTCTAGAATGAAATTACCAAATTCAATGAATCGTGAAATGATATCGTGAAATTCGAGTAAATTTTGAAACATCTAAAAATTAGATCGCTAAGACTTCATTTTCACAAAACTGTTGCTTTTCTCTATATTGACGTTTTGCGCTATAATCAGATTTAACATAGAGGGCGCTGTCTAAAGATAAGCTAAATTTCACCTAACAGGCTTGGATAATTGTTACAAACTAACAGCAGTTATAAAAATTGCATATTATTCTCAAAATAGCTTTATTTCTTAAGAGCCTTTGAGAAAGGTCTATGACGCTGTATCAGATAACCGTGTTAACAGATTACCCATTAACTAGTTTCTTCAGAGCTTTTTCGCCAAACAAAATAAAAAAAACAACATTTTAAGTGTCTCACACTTGAAGCAAAGCAATAAACTATATATGACATCTTGCCGTGAAGAATTGTCTGGGCTTCAGAAGGAATAAATGACTTAAAATATTTTGAAAATTATTAAACTTTTTTTAAAAAATCGCCAATTGGGCAACATTTTTTCATCTAGAGGAAAATTGTCAAAATCAATGCCTCATTCTCATATTTACAACTTTTTATGAAATCAAATAATGCAGCATTGGAGTAAGTTTATTTAGAATTAGACCACAAAAGCTTTTCCTTTTCTCCAAACTGTGGCTTTTCTTCATATTGAGGTTTTGCGCCATTTTCATAACAAGCACAGAGGACGCCGCCTAAAGATGACACTTGAAGTAATTTAAACTTGATGATGAGCTAAACTTGACCTAATAGTCATGCATAACTGTTCTAAACTCGCAGTTATTCACAGGAAAAAAACATCATTTTATGCGACCGCCAGTGCCTTCAAAAAACAGTGCGTTGGAGAAAAAAGAAAAATCACTAAACCTTACCTAATTAGCCCATATGTGTTTTTCATCATAAAAAATTCTAACTTACTGACTGCAAAAGCCAACACTCAAAGACTCTACTAGGCAAATTAAGGAATCTTTAAATGTATCCGATCTAATAATTCTTAAATCCTGAAATTCATTCAACTTCTATTTCACCCAATAAAATTCTTGCTCGATTTCTATTAATATAATACGATGCTTCTACAATATTCATTGTCAGAATTATTATATATTTACGTATTTACGAATTATTATGTATTATGTATTTCTCGTATAAGCAATAAAACTACTTATTTTCGGCAACTATAAACATTTATTGACTCTGGAACTTGCGTTATCTGCTTTGCACCCAACTGCAAAATAGATCATTTCATTTAGGCAGCTTATTAAATCATCCCACCAGCGTTTATTTTTTTAGATTATAAATCCGGCTATAAGGGATAAATTACTTAGAAAAAGAGAAAAAGTGTATGCTAAATGACATGTCACATCTTAATAAAGATCGCATAATGGAGAATAATTCCAAGCTTCTTTCTTGAAAAATTCATCGTCATTAAGTATTATACCATCCCAAAGCAGGTATTTCACCTTAATGCAGCCTCTTATCTCCCTTTTTTCGTTTATTTTTCATCAAAATTTTCCACCATTTTATCTCGCACGGCATAAACTAAATTACGCGCCAATTGCTCATTACCCAGGATGCACTTCTTTCCACTCAACTGGGCTCAGAATAGGCATTTACCTTCGCGAACAGAAGCAGTGAAATACAAAAAAAACAAGAACTTAAAAAACGAGGATTACGTCTTTGTTTATGCAAAGGGAGATGAGTTTCTGAATGTTTGAGAAGGATGGTTTAGTTTATTTATGCAAACTACCTTCTAGAATTGTATTGATGGGCACCATTTTGTGAGTTTTGATCGCATTTTTCGGTTGTAAAGGAATGATGTTTGATATGAAAAGGGCACAAAAGGACGATTGCTTTTGGAGAATTAAATGCACTCCTATTTCGATTTGAATTGAAAAGGTGAAATAAGAATTTCTGTGCAGCCATTTCCCATATCTCGTGCATTATGGATGTTACATTGTCTCTCTGTGTTTTTATTTATGCACCTATTTTGTAAGACCTAAGGCGATTCACTGTTCTTTCGTTTCAAGATTTATTTTTATAAGAATTTATTTCACTTCTAAATTGTCGAAAATAAGCCGTATTTCAGTACTTTTAAAAAATCATTCACCCAGAAAAAATTTTCAGCTTAATCGTGTTATGTTTTCATTTAGCATTAAGAGCAACAAAAAAACCAACACTATTTAGTTTAATACATTCTTCGATTTTTAGTATTTCTAATTTTTTTAATAAGTATTTTGGTTATTAATTGGATATTTATATACGGGTTGTCCAATGAAAAGTGGACACGCACACAAAATTGCACCTACTTACTGTCCTTTTAAAAGTCAGAAGTGGACAGGTATTAGACTGTATATTGTTGCTTTCAAGGTACAATAACGATAGCAGAGCCACCTAATTAAGTTTAGAAAAAAACTAAGAATAGTACACGGGAGACAGCGTATAACTGATTAATCAGTTCACGTGAAAACATTATAAGTGAATATAAAGTTGGGTTCAGAAGGATGCATCCAGAACTGAACAATACGAAGTGACTAGAAGGTGATTGCATAGCTCGAAATCATTGCATCTACTT
Source organism: Parasteatoda tepidariorum (assembly GCF_043381705.1). Classification (NCBI taxonomy): domain Eukaryota; kingdom Metazoa; phylum Arthropoda; class Arachnida; order Araneae; family Theridiidae; genus Parasteatoda; species Parasteatoda tepidariorum. The sequence continues at coordinate 68,940,689 of NC_092208.1, forward strand.
GCTCTGGGTCTCGGTTGATCTGATATTGATGTACTATAACGAACATTTTTACTCATTTTTATGACAACCATATTTCCCAGACAGTGCTGACTTAAAAACAGCAAAAATTGGACTATAAATATTTACAGAATGCTCACCATTTACCTCTTAAAATCGCACTACTTCACGTTGTTGTCGTCTGGATACATACATATTAGAATAGATTTACATTCAATTTGAATGCTTTCATTCATCAAAATCAACTGTACGCAATCTGTTGTGGCTTAATTTATGAACTTAATTGAGCGCAGCTCTTGCTACTCTATTTGCGACGTTATCATACTATCAACCCTTTCACATAAATATGAACAACAACAGCTTATCAAAACAATTATCGTTATTACATTAAATACCAAACATCAGCTATTTATAAAAAAGACAAACCTTTCCATTCAAACAATGAACAGTTCTATGAAAACATTATTATTTTTTTACTCTTAATGTTAAGTGATTTATCTCGATGAATTTAAATTTAAAATGTTAAGTTTTGCTGACTTCTAAATATCTATTTCAAGACAAAAAGTCTTATAAAACTTTTATTGGAAACATCTTTTGCATTACATTTGTTTTCCGTGTAGGAAATAAAAGAGGAAAAAAACAACAGGCAATTTGTTACCAAATTTGTACAGCGGATTGAACCACAAACATAACATGGTCGAAGCATACGAGAAATCGACTCAATCAGGGTTAAAAGATATCAAGTAAAAGATAAAAAAAATATAATACCAATATCCAATTGTTTTGGAGACGGCAAAAAAAGACAGCAATTGTTAAAAGGGCGGGTTTGCGATCTACAATATATATAGCAAAAAAAAAGTCCAGCAATACTTTTCCGAAAATGGTTCTTCGTTATTGGTCGATAATTATCAAGACTATCCGCGCCATTTTTTAGTCTAAGTATTTTATTCTTATTCGTTTAGCATCCATAGAACAGATTAAAAAAAATAGGTAATAGTCATAGACAAGAATTTTTTTTTTCCTGAAAAGAAAACAAAGTCAGTCAATATTATTTTCTTGTTGCTTTTGTAACCAGTCTAAATTATTAGCGTGTGCACTTAACTGAAATCTTGGTATTGATTTTGTCATCAGCAAAAATATCGAAATCAGAATTTCTAAATGACAAAAGCATTAAAAAACTGAGCATTTCTAGTGAAATCAATATATAAACTGCAGCATTATTTTATTTTGTTTATTTATTCAATTTATTATTTAATGGATTTATTTGTAAAAAGGAAATTCTGAATTTAGCTTTGTCATGCTTCTTTGTACTTAAAAATGCCTTTTCTTGAGAATGTAATTGATTTTATTAACTTAAGATATCAGAATGAAAATTCGTTAATAAAGTTAAGAATTCGACTTCATATTTACTTTGACAACTCATATTTGTCTATCGGGTTCCATTTGCAGTTAGTTATCATAAATTATCCTCAAACAAAACTTCCTTAACAAAGTTAAATTTCAACTTCCAATCCAAATTTATTTTGACATCCTGATTTTGTTCGTTATCAACCATTCTTTTTTACTGTTAATTACGATAAATTTCGCAACAAAAAAATATCCAGTGGAGTAAAGATTTTAGCTCTGAGTACAAGACATTATTTTCCCTCATTTTCTAGATGTTAAAGCTCATTAATGGAGTTAGGATTTTAACCTTTAATCACTATTTACTTTAGTTGTTCAATATTTATTTATTGTTTGCTTTGGTTTTTTTTATTGTGATTTATCATAAATTTCTTTACAAACATTTTTGACTCTTCATTTTATTCTTTTTATTACTCCACTACCAATCGTTTCCAGCCTTTTCGTGCTAAATTACAGTTTTAATTTCCCACTAGTAAAATACCTTTTTTTATTTTTTCCTAGCACTTCATTTTATTTGATTTTCCACTGCTTCAGTAACGTTTCTAGCCTTCGCGTGCTAATTTTCCACAAGTAAATTACTTTTTTAATACTGTACCAGATTAGTTATCGTTTTTTTTTAATTTCTCTACTAGCAAAACTACATTTTTAAATTTATGCGTACAAAGTAAAAATATTTATTTTGCTCTAGCAAAGTTGGGTCTCTAATTCTCCTATTTACGCCGATGATTAATTTTCATCGCCTAGTTCATTGATTACTACAAATTCAGTTTACTAAAAAATTAATAGAAAGGTTATTTAATCAATTTTTCACTTACAAAGTTACGTTTTTAATTCCCCACTAGCGAAGTAGCACTTTTAATTCTCCACTAGCAAAGTAACGTTTTTACCCCTCAGTTACAATTTTCATTTTCCAAATTAAAAATTGCAATCAAAATCATACAAATTACAAGTAAAATTACGTTTACAATTTCCTTTAGAAAGGGTTTAATTTCCACTAGAAAGAGGCAAATTCATAGAATCTCCTTTAGAAAAAATTAAATACTGGTTTAATTTTCGCTGAAGACTTTCTTTTTTTTTTAAATTTTCTAAACATTGAAAAATTAAAATTTGTTGTTAAAAATTAAACAAAAAAAGCTATAGCACAAACAATTTTAAAAGACTCTATTCCCCAAGAAGAATTTGTAAGGTTTAAATGAATTCCAACAAGCTGTTAGGATAACTTGATGAACAATTGGTTCCTTTGATGGCGGACGTATGTCACGCGGTGACACAGGACTGGTTTTTTGGTGACACTGGAAAAATACATATTAAATTCATTAACAATTCTTTGAAAACATTAAAAAAATACATATTATATGTTAGCAGCCATCATTGTCCGATTCAGAAAAAAGTACGATTAAAATATCAAACATTGACCTCAATTTCATTTTATTGTTGACCACAAACGGTGCCTGCTTTAGGATATTGTACCTCAGCTCAATTTCAAACTGAAATATTTTGAAATACTGTTTATTCGATTTCAATTTGAAGCAAGTAATAAATGAACAGCAAATAGGAGTATAGTCACACAATATAGTTCTATAGTTTAAAATCAATGTGCAATAACTTAAAGATTTTTTTTAATTTTGATTAAAACAAACTAACTAAAAAGTTACTTAATAAATTAATTTATTTATAAATTAGTTAATTTCATTATGATTAATGTGAATAAAGTGGCATTAAATTAATTAATTTTGCTTAATTAATTTAATTTCATTGATGAAAATCAATGTGCAATAACTTAATGATCAGTTTTTTTATTTTTTAAGTAATTAATGAAAATAAATTAATTGATTGATTTATTTTAATTTGATAAATTAGTATTTAATTAATTAATTTTGGGCTATTAATTTAATTTTATAGTTAAAAATAAATGTGTAATGGTTTAAAAATATTTTTTTTTTTTGAAAAAGAAGATTAGCAGGTGGCAAACTAGTGATTCAATTATAATAAATGTTAATTTACACCAATCGAAAAAGTTTCATTATCTCTGTTCTATGGCAACAGTAGTAAGAAATAACAGCAATTTAAAAACAATTTCAGCTTTGTTATATTGCGAAAAAATTACAGAAGCGATTTCTGCTGAAGATTTCATATCTAACTGTGACCTCCACCTACATGGAGGCTTGAAGATTTCATACACATCATGATGATGAGCAAGTCACGTGTCGGGGTGGACCAAATAAAGAAAGGTATCATACCACAACCCGCAAAAGAACACAAGTTTCGCCCATCTCCGTAAGGGCGTTTTTAATATTCTTTTACTCGTCTTCAAAAGAACATGAACTAATTCGTGAGATAATGGTTAAAAGAAACTTGAATAGCAGGTCATGAACAAATGTGAAAATATTTTTCACTATTTATGTTGAAAGAAAGTAAACATTATGTAATATATTTGTCGCCTGGATATTGTGTAAAAATTCCTTTCCTTTCCGTTGAGAGGCGCATTATTTTAAATTTTTTGATGAAATTTAAAGTATTATGGACTTGGATATTAAAAATGCATTAATTTGCACTAATCTGAATTTCGTATAAAAATTTTTCATTATTAGAATTTTGTAGAAAAAAAAGCATTAATTTAGATTTTGTATTGAAATTTGAATTATTTTGGAATTTCATAGATAGTTGCATTACTTCCGATTTTGTTAAAAAAAATTAATTAATTTGGATTTTGTGTAAAAATTTACACTGTTTTATACTTTGTATACAAATTTGAATTATTTGGATTTTGTGTAGAAGATTGCGTTATTTTTTGAATTAATAATTTTAGAATTAATTTGCATAATATGTTGGCAGGTTTTTTTATTAAAAAAATTATGCAAAATCCAGTTAATTTTTCACTTTATTCTACTGTAAAACCGATTTTGATAAGATTTTTCATTAGAAATGAACTGAATTATTTTGAATTTTTTTGTGGAAATTTGCATTTTTATATTTTGTATACAAAAAGTGTAGAAAAAAACTATACATGAATTAGTTTTAAATCTTGATAATGCGTTTGCTCTATCAGCATATCCACCCAGTTATTCATGTAATAAATATTTTCATACGCAAGTATACAATTTGTAAAAAGAAGTAGTAATATCGCAAGTAATTAATTGCATCTAATTCTTCCTAATGATGCACAAAGCCCCATCAGCATAAACATTTTTAAAATTCTTGTTGCCTAATATATTAATACTAAATCTAAATAATAATATAGAATCCGAATCCTAATACTATAATTATAATATAGATTAAAAAAAAAAAGAAACGTTAATACTAAAATTTAAAATTTTAACGAAGAGTTAGCATTGGAGATTTTTATGTTAAAATCATTTTTCATTAATTTAGAGTCACGACATCATTTGATTAAAAGTTTAAATTCACATAAAATTAATATGCGCATCTCTATAAATATAATACAAGCATAAAATGAATGCGTAACACAATAAGTTGTGGTTTTAAAAACATAGCAATCAGTGCATTCCGTAAATAATGGGTTGAAATTACCCTTCGACCTATCCGAGATATTCCTGCTTCAAATTCAATATTTAAAAAAAAAAGAATTGTTTATATTGGGTAGTTCGGAAAGTATTTTCGTTTTCAAGAACAGAGAACTTAATTAAATTTTCTCACTTCACACTAAAGCCGCAAAATTATTATATATTTTTTGACAGCTGACTTAGAAGGGCTTGCTTGTGAAAAAGTTCGATTGATTCTTCACAGTGGTTTTGTTGGTTGATGCCCTTTCAAATATAGAATGTGAAAAGCAGAATATTCGGGGATATTTCCCTATGATGATTTGCGAGGTCAATAACAATTGCCAAGGCTCCAAATTGATTTTAAACTGGTAAAATTAAAAGAAAATATTTAGAAGTTTGCTGGAGGGTGGCTGCGAGTTATATCCTTCGATTTGGTCCCTTTCAGTGCACTCGTGGGTCCCTTTCCGTGCTTCCGTGCACTGTCCGGAAGTTACCAAGACTTGGCGATTATTCTGCCACAGATCACGATACGGAAATCTTCCCGAATATTAGACATATTTTAAATTTTTACTATCGATAAGGTAAAAATATTATTCAATCAAGAAAAAAAATAATCCGATGCGTATGGAGGAGATGTATTGGCAATACGCCAATGCCAAAACGTTTTTACAAAAATTCGATTAAGATGCGCGAAGATGCACCACACGGATTTAAGCTGATGAAGACAGAACAGATGCATCAATTGATGCAAAGCAGCAAAAATAAACTCATTAAACAGCTGAGAGATTAAATTAATCGAATTCAATCGTTCGTGATAATTTGAAAAGCCAAAGGTTTTATCTCAAAGTTCCACATATAAGTTCCTTATGATCATAGGAAAAGAAATTTCGGCCTTCTCGTTGGCGTCTGTAATTTGCGTCTCAAGCATAAAGAAAATTATCCATTTTTGAAGAGCATCATCCCGAATATTAGGCATATTTTAAATTTTTACTATCGATAAGGTAAAAATATTATTAGGAAAATGAGTTATCTAGATTAGAACACTGTTTCGTGCAGAGCCGTGATGGCTCATGGGATAGAGTGTTCGCCTTCTGATGAGGTTAACCGGGTTCCGACCGCAGTGCCGACGTAAAGTATCCTCCGTGGTAAACGGATAATGGGTTTGAGTCCCCTTGCCGTCAGGCTAACCATGGATGTTTTCGTGATTTTCCTTTCCATGTTACGCGAATGCTTGTTAGTTCCCTCAAAAAGTCCTTCAAAAAGTCAAATTTCTCCCAATATTTGATCCAGGAGTTCCCTTGTCTTCTGAACTGGGTTCAAAATTACATGACTACGAAAAGAACTCTAATAGTCGTAAACCCAAAAAATTGGGACTGTTCAACTGGACAAGTTTTTTGTCAATAAAGAACACTACTCTGAAAGAGATGACAAAAGGTATTGGACCAGAATAGACAATGTATAATTCAATAAAATATTTATACACTATAAGAAAAATCCCCTTTCAGTTTCAAAAAAAAATGAGCGAAATTATTTTTATATTAACCCAATTAGCAAAATAAATTACAGCTATATTTTATTAATGCGAATATTGTATTATTCTCTCTCATATTAACCTCAATTTATTACATCTTACTTATTAAATTATTTTCTATTTTGCGTCGTAATATAATATTTTCACCCTAATTAGAAACATTAACTTTACCATAATTTAAGGAATGAATAATTGTTTTTAATCAGACATTGGAGTTAATGTGATACCATACATAGTACACTTATACAACGTAAGATAATGCTCACCATGAAATTAATCAGAAACAAAATGAAGTTCTAAATCATTTTTGCTACTACTTTAGCTAATTAAAGAAATGTCTCATATCGCCACCGGCTTCATGTGTTCGAAAACAAAAAGAAAACGCTCCAAGACAAACACAATGTATCTAATATAAAGAATTTCGAATTTGATCTTTTTTTTCCCCTTGCATGAAAGGTATATTTTTTGAAGCCAAACCAACCACAGAGGTATTTTAATTAGTAAATGCCGCTTAGTGTTGCCAACTCTCTATTTATTGTCATCATACTTCATTTTTGCTTGCCAACCCCCCAATATCAGCTTATTAGTAAATACACAGCTGATTAAGATAGGCACCATCTAACGGTTCTTATCAAATCTTTATTTTTTTGATCTCGCCTCTTAATTCTTTTGTTGAACCGGTCTCATTAGCCTAGGAAAAAAATTTCCAAACGATAAATAAAAAGAAATTCATCGCGGAGGAAAGAAGAAAAAAAAACGATTTTGAAGCACAGTTAGGAAAACCGGTTTCTTCCTTTTCGTTTTTAATTAATTAATCTTTCTGTACCGTCCGCCCACAGAAGATAATAATATGATTACAAGGTACGATATAAAAAGAAAGTGTTCTATAACTGATACACCTGTCCAATTTATTTCTCTTTTTTTATCATTTGGTTTTTTGATCGGTGATAATTTTTCAACAACACTGCTTCCTGCGATACAGATATAACTCATTTTTTTCTTTTCTTTTTTTTACAGACGCCCAGATTGTTTGGGAATTATTAAATTTACCTCTTTTTTTGTGACTTCTGTTATCATGATAATGCTTTTTTTTTAGTTTGTCTTATTAGATTAATAAGTTAATTTAATGTCGTTCTTGTCGTTCGTAAAGTGTAAATTTGGTGAAGTTTTGTTGTGAAAAGAGAATATTAAATTCGTGATGTTTACTAAGTTAATTTTCTTTCCATAAATCAATATTTTCCAGCCTAACTCACAAAATTTTTGTTTCTATAAAAACTGACTTTTTTTATTTTATTGTTTAACGAAGAAATTTTTATCGTCTGATTATATTTTTGTCATCTGATATATTACATATTATTTTGATGCTTTTGAGAATAATTTTATCATTTGCTTTTGAATCACTAATTCAATTTACATTTTTATTGTTTAGTTAATTAAATGATAGAATTTTCTAAATTGTGTTACTTTTGATTCATAAATTTAGATTTTCTGATGTAGATTTAAATTGCTAAAAAACTCCATATGAAATTTATGTTGTTTCGAATTTCATATGAAAATACAATTAACAAACGGTTGTAAAACAAAATAAATAACAACCTGTTCTTTCAGGATTTTTCAAATAAATAATGAAACCTGTATGAAACATTCTAAAATATAGTCCATTCTTATATTTTAAACTCATTTTATTTCCTTTTAAACTGTTATTGAGAAACATCTCAAATTTAAAAACGCAATGTATTCTTATGATTAAGTATAAATTGAAAAATATTATCTCAAAATTCTAAACGCAAGGCATTTTTATAAATAATCTATATTAATGCAAATTATATTTTTCGAAATTTTTCAAACAAATTTTGATTTTAATTTTACAAAAAAATTCAAAAGCATCAGTTTAATACTTTTAAAATAAATTATTTACATTGATAGTAATTAATTCATTTGTTTAAATTATTAATCTAACAGCAGGAAGTGTTGTTGCAAATACGAAATTAAAACAGAATATTGAGAATAATAATGACTAGAAATGAAAGTAAAGCAAAAAAATGTCTTAAGTAAATGAAATTTGTTTATTTTAAGCAAAAAGTAAAAAAGATTTCCTGTATTTTACGTCATAATTAATTTAAGTCAGTCTGAGGAAATTATTTTAATTTGTATATTTTTGAAAGAATTTAAAACACGGAAGCTCTAACTATCAAATTTATAAATTATAATGTATGAAAAAAGGTTATAGTTAGTGCAAGTGAAAAAAAAAATTTGCTTTGCAATTTCTTTTAGATGCAGGAACTTTCTTTAAATTTAGAATTTTAATGTGTTATTTGCTTAATTTGATCCAAGATCAATTTTTTTCGTGTTATTAAAATGAGACAAAGTAAATATTTTACTTAATAAGCGAGTTATGCTGATCTTACTATGGTTAACTCTAGCTAACCATGTGGTGGGTAGGATTGATAATTTCAATTTTTTTCTTAACTAATTATTTTGAAACTGAAATAACATTTCGCCAATTAATCTTGTCATTTCTTCTTCAAATCTTGTCATTCAATCATCAAATCTTGTGAATATTGTCTTCATATCTTGTCATTCCGTCTTCAAATCTTATCATTTCATCTTTAAATCTTGTAATTCCGTCTTGAAATCTTGTCATTCATGAATCAAATCTTGGGAATATCGTTTTTATATCTTATCATTCCGTCTTCAAATCCTATCATTTCGTCTAAAAATCTGGACATTCCGTCTTAAAATCTTGTCATTCCGTTTTTAAATCTTGTCAATCCGTCTTCAAATATTATCATTTCATTTTTAAATCTTGTAATTCCGTCTTGAAATCTTGTAATTCCGTCTTGAAATCTTGTCATTCATGAATCAAATCTTGGGAATATCGTTTCCGATCATTCCGATTTCAAGTCTAGACATTCTATTTCATTTCTAATCATTTCGTCTTATAATCTTGACATACTTTCTCCACCGCTGGTAAATACTAGTAAAAAGTAAACGATGCTAAAAATATAATAAAAATAAATAAAACAATAATTTTTTTTTAAATAAATGAAAAAATGTAATGTTGCTAAGGAAAAGGCAATCAAAATTTCATAAAACGCTTAAACGCCTAATTAATTTGAAGACATTGTTGCATTTATTTTCGTAATAAATAAAAATGTATTTAATGTCAGTTATTCCTTAGTTATTGCTAAATGGACGACAAATAAATTATTGAGCCTACCTCTGTTTACTATTCTTTACAAGAAACAAGTCTAAGTTACAAGTAAACTGTAGAACGACAAATCATCTTGAAAAATGGTTACAAGAAAAACGCCAAAACACACGATAGGGACGATAAAACATGAAATAAGAACAAAAATGATGAACATCTGGCGGATTCAGGAGCAACAAAAAAATCTCCGATGGTCCCTATAACAAAGAAAAATATCGTACATAAATCCTCATCTTACGATGAGGCTTTCATGTTTTTAAGAACCAAATAGTCATTGGCGACAACTACCCTAGTGGAATCCTACAGTTAGAAATGGCTTTTTTGGCTAAATAATTCAAGCATTGTTGAGAACTTCTGGAGACAGGGAAAAAGCAATGCCCGTGTTGTTTATGGTTGGGGAATTAATGGGGAAAAAAGATGAGGAACACAGAATCACAAATCATAATTTAGATGGAAAATTCCAGGAAATGCTAGTGGTAATGGGTTAAAATAAAATGAACATCATTCGCTATGTTTATTACAAAAAGGAGTATAAAAATACATATTTTAGAATCCTTTGAGAGTTATGAACAGAGAAAACGGTAAACCAAATGGAATAATCCGAAAGGAAAAAACTGTAAAATGAATATTTGTTAAGATAGTCAAGGTGTTTTAATTAGTGTTTAAAATATAATTTCTCTATTGTATGACATGATTAATGATGCGTACAATGTTTAAAAAATGCGCAATTAACAAAACATTATGATTTTTAAGGTAATTAGTTAAAGAATTAAAATCAAAAACTTGAGAAGTTGTATACTGAAGAAAGAAAATATGGTGAAAACTACTAGAATATGGTAAAATTTACAGTGTTTCTGGAAAAGCTCAGTAATTTTTATTAAAGCTCTTTGATAACGTTTTTGGTTTTATTATTAAAAAATATTGTTTCAAAATTTGGTGAATGTGGTAGTAAAACTTGCTGATTGTAATGATAACTTAGAACAAGGGCATGAAAGCCAATCCATTCGGTAAAATTTACTTACCAGTTTTATATTCATTACTATATGCGTGGTAATAAGAACTATAATTTTGAAAACAAGAATTTCCGGTAGACAGATACCATATGAAAGGTTTATATACCATTTAATATGACTTTAATACCAGAACTATGTTGTGTTTGTTGTGTTTCATTTTTTTACCAAAATAGTCTTTTCCGTGCAGTTTCGGTAATTTCAACGGAATTTTTTTCTTCGAATGGATTCAAACCAAAAAGATATTTTAAAAAATTTACATCATGCAAAAACGCTTGTTTATATCCTTCAGAAGTATTTCAGAATTTTTTTTAGATTTTAATACCGGTTATAAGTACTTTTTGCTTGACTCTTTGTGGTACGAAGGAAAGGATTTCGAATCATCCTGTCTATAAGATGCATACCAAAATAATTATGCATAAGGGAGGAGCTATATTGGATAAACTTCTAAAAAATAGCTTCATTTTGATGCTCATAAAAGTCATTTCTATTTTAGATTAAAACTAGTGTATCTCAGGCCACTTTCTGTTTGCCAAACAGAGAACACCACAAATTAGACACGTTTGGAAAAACAAAGCACTCATTATATGTTAAGATTCTGTGTTTCAAAATGAACAAAAGATGGCGCGGTCATACTTTTAAATCAAAATTAATTTTTTATTTAAAAAATTATCTTTCAGCATATGCGTTATCCCTTGTGCCCAGTATTCAATGAAAAATGTGAAAATTGCCAATACTTATGAAAGAAATTTGGCTTCCACTAAATTAGATTTCATGACAATATTCGTCATGAAATCTAATGTCCATCCAATAAACCGTAAAATTTACGGTAAGGAACATTTTTTACCTTTACAGTTTTGAAATCGTCTACAACCAATATTAAAAAAAAATATGAATACTTAACTTTTTAATATTTCAACCATTTACAGCTAGCATAGTTTCAAAACCGTGAAAAAGAAATTTAACTGAACATTGGAGCTAGGCTTATAGTTAGGTAGTGAGAATTGGAGTCAGATTGTGGCTGAGTTGCGTTTCATCAAATGCACCGTGGAATGTGGTTTGATTAGTTTATCTGGTTGTTTCACCTATCATAAGAGATGGGAGATACTAGGCTTTTCTTTTGTTAAGCAGGCTTACGGTGCTGCCATCTATGCGTGAATGAGAGTATCGTATTCTAAGAGTCCAGGATCACAAATTGGGGAGTGCAAGACACTGGAAGGTCTTCATGTGTTGAAGGGTATGGAAAAAATATAGTGTTGTCAACGCTGTGAGACTCTAACCTCCTTTCTATCGGTCATTAGATTGTCATATTAGCCCCTCGGCTATAAAATGTATCCAGATGCACGGAACTTAGTAACTTCAATAGATGGGTCCTGTTGATGCGATAAAATTCTGGTTACTTAACAATGTTAGGTGAAACCACTCAATACACAGTTTTTCTCAAAGTTAACAGTTTGAATACCACCTCATTCATGATAATTTGACTGTTTTGTTTGAATCCGGTAAAATCACAATTAAGTGAATTGTTATTTATCCATTTTTTTCCGAGAAATTTCTAACTGTGCAATAATAATTAAAGGAAAACACTTTTGCATATTGTTAATAGCAGCAAATAAGTGATAAAAAAAATTCATTTTTTACTCATACATTTTAAATTGGAGCGATATAAACAATTAGTTCAAGAAAACGAAATTCTTCCTGGCACATGTATGTATCACACAAATTATAGTAATAATTTGCACACAAATTCCACAAATTATACACACTTTTCCACAAATTATAGTAATAATTTGTGGAAAACTTACATTTTCGAATAGTTGTAAATAAATAATTTGTTGAAAACTTGAGAAAAAAAGGCTTTTTTTTTTACTTTCTGTTATATTCTTCAATTTCAGAAAAACACTTTATATGATTTAAATTAATTAATTACGCTTTAAATTAATTTAATTAATACAGCAGTCAGAATAAAAAGTTGTGTTGCCGTACTATATTTAATTTGATATTACAGCAAATGTACATTTTCACATAAATATTATTTAAATTATTTTGATTATCTTAAAACCTATCTTTTATCATATGCAATAGTCCTTTCGTCCAGAGTTCAACAAAAAATTCTATAATGGACTGTGCGTAGGGAAAAAAATGACTTTCACTAACCCATATATTTCAGCGTTGTTCAATATTTTTTCCCACACATATACTTTAAATTATAGCAATAAAAAATTTGTCAAAAACGTCAGAATATTTTTTTTTGGTTAAATTTATTTATAATATTTATTGCGTCGTTATTTTACCCCACTTCAATTACACCTCATCACTCCATTACTCATTCACTTTCCCTGAAAATTTAATCGAAAGTTCTATTCTCGAACATTCTCCCCACCCCGTTTACCCCACGCACTTGAGCCCCGTTCTTCAAAATGACTGATATTATTGTCTGATCTACTTTACCCGGAAATATTTTACCCGACCTACCACAGTCAGATGAACATTAATTATCTGTCGAATCTTCATCCTCAACTTCCATCCTAAAAGGGGTGACAAATTCCTCGTGACGATAAAATTAAACTAAGAACAACCCTAGTTTACACTACTACAACAGTTGCATAAAATGGCGAATCAAATTGTGCATAGCTTTTCAGTTTAATACGCAATATTTTCAATTGCAAATATACATGCAACGGAGACTTGTCAGTTGATTGGACGATATTTGTAGAACGATAGGGGGTGAGCGGCAATGGAGCGTGAGTTGATCGAACTTACTCAGTCGAACAAATTGAATTTATTACAGAGCATGGAAGGTTCCTGGAATAAATTAGATTTACAGATTTTTTTACCCCATTAATTGGAAATTCACGGTACGGAAAATGTTATTGTTATTTTAAACATAAATGATTAAATGCAAACAAAGAACTCTGATATAAATGGTACAGTAGTCAAAGTGAAAAGTTGTGTTGCACTACAATATTTGATTTGGTAATTCTTGTGCTTCTCTGAAAAGATGACACAGTAAATTTTAAAATATTTGATTACATACAGAGAGATTTGAATTTTAACTCCATTCTAATTTGTCTGATATCGATTGCACTAAAGTATTAAATTGCGGCTTCCAATATGCAAATTAAGAATTTTATATATATATATATATATATATATATATATATATATATATATTTTTTTTTTTTTNTATTTGAACGATATATTATGTATTAATTTGGGATGAGCAAAATATAAATATTTTTTTAAGGAAAAAAGTATTCAGCAAAGTATTTAGCACAAATATTTCAGCACAGTCGATTTTATTTTCTCTCGTCGGAATTGTTGCTTTTAATTACCAACTCAATCTAATTTTCACACTGTCTAAGAGTGAGAAGGAAGTGTAAAATTTTTTAGAGCAAATATTTTTCTTACTTATAAGGCCAGCTCAATAAGCGTTTTTCTAAAAGTAACTTATTTTCAGTTTTTTCCAAACTTTAAGATTTTGAAAACTATATATATATATATTCACAAATTAAGCATAGCATTAGTTGCTTGATGTAGTTTTCTTTAGTTTAACTATGTCATATACTATGATATACTGATATTTTCGCAAAGATTGCCCTTAATATGTATTTTTATAATTCTTATCAAAAATTAAACGAAAAGAATTTGCATATTAGCAGCCGCAATTTAAATATTTTAGTGCAATTGAAATCAGACAAATTAGAGTAGAGTTAAAATTGAAATCTCTATGTTTTCTCACGCAATCAAACCTGTCTTGTTATTTGCTACAAGACAAGTACCTTTCTGTAGTGTGATTTCGATAGCATTTTTGCTTTATTTGTCACACGATTATTAATTTGCTACTCGTAATGTGTATACTTTATTGTTTACATTTTTGTTAAGTAATCTTATAATACATGCTAAGGTAGTGCTTTTTATTGGTACATGCCATACTCAATACATGCTATGCTTTATAGTTAATGCATATCAAGCTCTATATTGAATACCTTCCATGCTCTATATTTAATACATACCATACTCCATATTTATTACATATCAAGGTCTATATTTAATACATATTATGCCGTATATTTACTAAATATCATGGTATAACTTTCATACATATCATGCTCTATATTTATACATATCATGCTTTATATTTCACGTTTATCGTGCTCTATATTTTATGCATATCATGCTCTATATATAATACACATCAGGCACGATATTTAATACATGCCATGCTTTATATTAACTACATATAATGCTCGATATTTAAGACTCATACATAGGATCATGTTTTATATTTAATACATATCGTACTCGATATTTAATACATATCATGTTCTATATTTAATACATATCATGCTCTATACTTTATACTTATAATGCTCGGTATTTCGTACATATCATGCCCTATATTTGACACGTATCATGCTCGATATTAAATTCATAGCATGCTCGATATTTAATTCATATCATCATATCATGCTCGATATTCAATATATATTATGCTCAATATTTCGTTCTTATCATGGTCGATATTTAATATTTCTCCTGCTTTGTATTTGATGCATATAATGCTTTATATTTAATACATAACATGCTCGATATTTTATATATACTATTCTTCCGTATACTTATTCTGTTCTTCTTCTACACTTATATAAAGATCTAGTCTAAAACTCTTTCCGAATTTATAAATAAACATATTTGACAAGATTTAACTCAAAATGTTAAACAAAAGATACATAAATAGTTTCAATATTTTAAAAGAAGTACGTTTTTATTCACACGAATACATCTATAAATATATCACTCGAATTTTTTGGTTTCATTCTATTTCAAAGCTTTGTTTTGGGTTTTTTTTTGTCACGAAGATAGAAAGCATTTTAAAAAATTCGAAGAATTTGTTTCATTCTACTTTTTTTCCGCCGTATTGGCTAAAAAATTTTCCAATATAGAAAAAAATTGATAAAAGGTCGGAGGACTGGAAAAATCGAAAAATAGGACTGAAGATACGGTACGCCTTATCCCTTATTCTTAGTTTATGCGAAAAGAATAAAGATTTGCCCATGCTTTAAACAAAATTTCCTTCAGATTCCTCCCTAAGAAATATTCTTGGCTTGTGAATATCTTCTGGCCAATCACGCCGAAATGAATTTCTGATAAAATGCAAATTTTATTCTCATATTAAAACAAGAAATTCTATTGGAGAATAACTTGTCGAATATAAGTTTAAAATTGTTCCTAGACGTAAAAACCGAACAAAAATTTCACCGTAAGCTGTTTCTTGAGGTGAATTTTTTGCGATTATTTGAACGATATATTATGTATTAATTTGGGATGAGCAAAATATAAATATTTTTTTAAGGAAAAAAGTATTCAGCAAAGTATTTAGCACAAATATTTCAGCACAGTCGATTTTATTTTCTCTCGTCGGAATTGTTGCTTTTAATTACCAACTCAATCTAATTTTCACACTGTCTAAGAGTGAGAAGGAAGTGTAAAATTTTTTAGAGCAAATATTTTTCTTACTTATAAGGCCAGCTCAATAAGCGTTTTTCTAAAAGTAACTTATTTTCAGTTTTTTCCAAACTTTAAGATTTTGAAAACTCAATTCTAATAATATATTTCATTCGTTTACATGGTCATAAATGAAACTACAAGCCAGCTCGACCTTTTTTTTTTTAATTAAAATTTCTCGAAGTTATTTATATGTCTTAACTGTGAGAAAACCCGTTTATTAACTGCTTTCACCTAATACGGTTAAACAGCTAGATTTCTATCTCACAACTAGACCCACCTAATAAAGCTAAATAGTTCCTAGCAGATTGGTACATATTATAGCCAAGAGGGCTAATTTGTCATTTTTATGACTGACTGACCAGGAGTTCGAGTCCCTGCGCTGACACCACACTATTTCCTCCATTCTCTTCAACACAGGTACAGTTTCCAGCGTCCTGCACTCTGCAATTTGTGGCCTTGAGCTATTAGAATACGATACTTTTATTTACGCATAGATGGCAGCACCATAAAGCTGCTAAACTATCTCCAATGTCGAGTTAAATGTTATTTTTACTGTTTTCAAACCATGCTAGTTGTAAATGGTTTAAAAACTGCATAGTTTTGTATTCATGGTTTTGACCATACTAATTGTGAACGGTTTTAAATCTGTAAAGGTCAAAAATTTCTTTATAGTAAATTTTACGGTTTATTGGATGGACAGCTGTCGGTTATTTTACCATAATTTTAAAACGAGAATTTTCACAGTGAGCTTATGCTCTATTTTAGAAACAAGTATTTTTAGATCCAGTGCGTCCGAACTGTCACCATGCGTGAAATTTTAATTTTGATATTGAAGTAGAGTAGCTAAATTTCCAAAACCTTTTCGATTTAATTAAGTTACTCAACATTATTAAAACTCTACATCTCATCTTAAGTTCCAAGCAAAGAATAATGGGTTATGACAAAATAAAGTAGAAGAAAATGGTATTTATATTGTTCCGTTGGTAATTAATTCAGGGATTTATTTTCGTTTAATACAACGACATTGCTCAAGAAAATTCAATTAGCGTTTATTTTATCGCATATTCTATTTCGGAAAAAAATAAGGTACAAAGCTGCGTAATGAAATTTTTGACTATTAGTATTTTGCGTTCAATGCTTTTAGAAAGTATTTAGTTTTGCAGTAAAATTAAAACGCAAGAATAATTGTTAATTTAATAAGCGAGTTCATACTAACTTACTTTCTTTAAGATTCAAGGGATAGACTAGTTATTTAATGCTCACTATTGATTAAAGAATGAATCTAGCTATAAAAACATACATGCTTTGAATAAGGTTTATTTTTATTTATTTTTTAAATTAACATCTAAGTCTTACCCGATTAACAGATAATTTTTTTTCTTTTTTTACGTAGAGCATAGTGCAAAACATTTTACTCATTTTATGACTTGTAATTTTTGCAATAACTAAACACAGAACAAAAACTACACGTTCTTTTTTACAAAATTACCTTTGATCAGCGTTATTTAGAATTTTAAAAGATATTCTTACTTTTTTGGTTGGATTATCAATTACCAAATAACCTAATTTATTGAGACAATTTACTTTTCATATTCTACTATAAATATTGGTCACATCACGAAACGACCAATAATTATTTCAAAACCGGAAATCTTTTGGCCACTTAGTCTATTAAAATAAATAAGTACAAATAGTTTCAAGTCGAGAGCATATCAAAAAATATTGTAAAGACAATTCTAAATGACTATTTTCACAACTTATATGTTTAAACTTTGTTAGCAGTTCAAACCTACTCTCTAACCTATTTTTGGAAAATTTCAAACCTTTTTTTTATTTATTTTTTTTATTGACCGAACATTACCTTATTTAATCTCAGTTGAGCAAAATTTGAAAACCAATTTATACCAATTCCTGGCAAAAAAAAGTTACATTGTTGCAGATTTTTCCTATATTTAAACCAGAAGACAGCAGCATTGCTCTTAGGAAACAAAATAAGAACATTTGATGTAGTAACAAATCATTCGAGAGTGCCCAATGCTGAACACGTAATGTGACATTTGGAATTAAGAAACCAGCAAAGTTTCATTTCCTGATGAGGCAAACCATGGAGTGATCAGCAAACGAGGCGACATTTTCGTCTCTTCGAAATTTGTCGCATGAACGTGGTCTCCAGGATCAGACAACAAATCTTGGATGCATCCGGATGTATAATATGAACTTCATTTACTGCGAGTCCCCGGGTGGTAGAAACCGGATAACGGACAAGGACCGGCGCCCGGACAAATCGGAAAGTTAATGGGCCCACTGTCCTGGCTAGATTCCAAAAGGGGCATTAACAGAAAAGGTTATCGATGGATAGAATTCGTGTTTCTTGCAGGAAGCCAGTACCGCCATGTTGATTCAATTTATAAAAATTTACTTTTTTTGTAGAGGAGTCTTGGATAAAACTTTCGTTAATAATTTGAGTTGCTTTTCTTTGAAATATTACACTTGTCATTGATGTATTAGAAATGTTCAGAAAAATATAACAAAATAATCATTTGCCGTATCTGCTTTCACAATTAATTGTGTAAAACTAGATTGTTTCTTACCAGAAAAAAAAATATATCATAGTTGAGAAGTAATTAATTAATTGTGAAGTTCTTTTTGGTAAAACTTACAATATAGGAGTTTTACTGATTTATTATACTGCAAGAGTTAAGAGAGGCTCTATTAAATTAAAAATCGAGCACTTTTTATATTGACTAAAGCAAATAATAACAAGACTCCATGTAAGTTAAGAGTTTAATGTTTTGTTAAAGTTTTAATAATTAAAAATTATCATCTATCACAATTTAATAATTATTAATTTCTACATCTTTATATTATGACTTTTAATATCTATGACGCTATCGTTCTAGTCCTCTCCCTCCCTCACAGCCTCATTTCTAGGGAATGATATAGAACATACGTTCAATGACTTAAAAAGTTTTAAATTAGATTTTAATTTGACAAATTTGTGTATCATGCATGTTTTTAATTTAAGTTAACCCTTGGACGTTGTTGGGACATCGGTCTCCCTTTTATATATTTCTTATCTAACGCTCTAATTACAAACAAAAAATGTAATTTGGTATTTTTCTATAATAAAAAACAGTTAAATAGTTACTGAAAAATGTTTTTTTTTTAATTTTGTACTTAAATAAAAATCCAAAAAAAAAAATTTGAGAATTTTTTGCCATTCATATTTAAAAATTTATCAATAAGTGATTTTGAAAAATTAAAAAAACTTTAATGATGTTAAATTGTTTCTCTTAAGTCAAAATAGCTGCCAAAATATATAAATTTAAAAAATTGTTTGGAAGTAAGCCGTGTTTGGAAGATTTCATTTTTCACGCAGAAAAAGACGCCGGTATTTCATGCTATATTTAATTATAATAAATTATTGAAATGCTGAAAGTAATAATTCTCACTTTAAATACAAAATAAATTCAAAATTAATACAGAATTAATGCAAAATAATGAAAAAAGTATGAAAAATATATTTAATAAAAGTTCTACATCTAAGGGTTAACTAGTTGCTCAACCAGAATTACTAAAGTTCTTCAATGCTGGCCACTAGCAAGTACTTCCATTTTGGGAACTGCATTCATATTTGCTTTATGAAATAATAGCAAACCAAAGCCAAATAATGTTAAACAAATACCTTCTTGATCAACTTTTAATAGGTAGATTTAATCTTGACCAAAAATAACAGATTAAATTTTTTTTTAAAATTTTGACGAAATTTGATGGGTTTCGCTTCTTTAAAAAATTAAATGTTGAATTCGATGCACTTATATGTTTTAAGTACATTCTTTTATTCTTATGTTAAGAAATTTGCTTTGAAATAATAATAAGCAAAAGCAGAATAAATAATTAGAAATTGTTGATCAGCTTTTTATACAATTTTCTTTCCTTTGTTGATCAACTTTTAGTTAACAAATTTATTTCCAATTAAAAACAACAGATTTAATTTTTTTTAAGTTTTCTTAAAATTTGTTGATTTTGTTAAAATAAGACAATGAAATAATTTATTAATAATTTTAGAAGGCTTGCTTACCTTACAAATATACTTTTAATCTTTAAAATTTGAGTTGGCAATGTGCTTTAGAAAGTAATGACAAACAAAAGCGAGATAATAATAATCTAATCCTTGTTGATCAAGTGTTGATTAACAGATTTAATTTTGTCAAAATTTGATTTGCACCACCCCTTAAAGGATAATGAAACAATCAATAGATAAACTTCGCAGACGTTTATACCTTACGTATATTTCTTAAAATTAACCTTGAGAATGTGCCTTACGAAATATTAATAAACAAAAACAACATAAATAATAATAAACTAATTCATTTTTTATTCCCTATTAATTATAAAATTCAATTTTAATTAAAAATAAAAGATTTAATTTTTTGAGATTTTGTCAAATTTTGATTTCTCAAGATAATGAAGCAATTTAATGCTAAATTTCACAAACTTTATATTCCTTGAATCTTTAAAATTTAAGTTGACACTATACCTTATAAAATAATAACAAACAAAATCTGTATACTGCTTTAAACTCTTCATCCGTTTATTCTGCATAAAATATTCAAAAGTTTCTTCTCATAACGCAGGTTTAAATTTATCACATGAAACAAAGGTGATAAGAGAGAGAGAGAGAATTTCTGCGAACTTCACGCATCCCTGACACCTTCTTGTTTCATGTTCTATCCTTCACTTTTAATTAACTTCCAAAATTACTCTTTTAACATCAACATGAAGGATTTGAGAAAGTTCTTCTCCTTTCTAAACATATACATCTTCTCAGAACATGTTTATTTGCTAAAATATATAGTCACTATCTCAATTTAAATTAACTTTTATTAGGTGAATGCACCCTTATGTATAAAAAGAACTGTAATAACTTAATGAAAATACACGCAATTATTTATATAAAACAAATATGTAATTTTAGTTGTATTTTGAGTTATGTTACAAAAGTAGAAGTAATTTTTTTTTTTTTTTTTTACAAAAGAAAATTCCAAATGCAAAGTAACAGCATAAATCTTAAATATTAAATAAGGTAACACCAAGAAACTGAAACTGAAACTGAAAATACGTAAAACTTAATTGGCTTTAAAAAAATATATAAGATGGTAATAAAAATTTATATTTTTTAAGTGTCATTCAGAAGACTTCCGAGATCTGAATGAAGAAAATAAAATTAATGTAATATGTAAAGTTCCCAACGAAAAATCTAAAATGAAACGTGAAAAGCAAAACCAGTAAAGCCACGATAGCCGAGAGCGAAGCAGTAAAGTAAATAAATATGAAAAAAAACTTAAAATAAACTGCTATGGCCCAGAGAGGCAAATCAGGGCAAGATGCATATCCACGTGCTATGGTGGTTGAGGAACTCATATCACTAATTTTGGACATAAATTCAATTTCGGCTTTGCCAAAACTATTTTCACTCCTGTCACATCAACTCAGCTTGATGCCCTGGAATCTTGTTAACCGTATGAGTTCCTCACCAACTCATCATAACACGTAGAAATGTGTTTTGCTCTAATTCGCCGCTCTCAGCCACAGCGGTTTTTCCACTTTTGTTTTTTCTGTGGACTTTGTCCCGCAGTGGATTGATCGTAAGGACATGGGACCCGTAGAACAATGAAGTCAAACATGTTTGGTTGCTGTCAGTAAACGGGTGGGTGACCACTTTGTATGTGGGTCGTATTGATCCTCATTAAATTGTTCTATCGCTAAGTTCTCTACTTCACGCTGGTGGAGTGGGGAGTCATCTTCTCTACAGATTATCAAAATTGTGATGTTAATTCTTTGAATCAGCCTTGAGGACGTTTCCCAGATCGTCACCAATAGCCCATTGTGCAGCTCTAGAGTGACGCAAATAAACTTCTACTACTACTCAACTTTTTATATTTTTCTGTTTCACTCTCGGTTACCATAGTTTTTCTAGTTTTGATTAGCACCTTTATTTTCCATTTTTCATAGGCAACTTCAAATCACTTATGTTTTTCTCATTCACGTCTCACAAGTCTTGAAAATGGATGCCAATTTTTTTGAGCTCTTGAAGCACGTTAAAATCTTTCGAAATTTTTAATCCAGCATACAAATAAATATTTTCCTGGAATATGTAATTGTACGAATATAGTTATTGGTACGAATAGAGTTATTTGTACAAATATATTTATTTGCACGAATTACTACCCCAATACGAAATATTATGCGATTTATATTTTATTTTAGTTATGATACGAAATGAAGAACATTTTTTTGTTTATGCGATACGGATATAGTCGATATCTCTATTTTAGATTCACTCTAATTAAACAAGTGCAAATAGCTTTTTTTATTTTTTTTTATTATTTATTTTTTTATTTTATTTTATTTTTTTTAATATTACAAAGAATAAACCAATAACTTTAGTTACAAGTGTATCATTCCAGATACTGATTTTTTTTTTATTCTACATTTACCAAGAACGTTGTTTACTACAAAATTCTGATTTTTCTTGGCTTTAAATAGATTATTAATAAATTTCTTGGCTCTAAATAGATTATATAGCGTCACGATATATTTATCAGCTTTATCATTTAGATTCAAAATATTCTTAAATTCAATATCTCAATGATAAAATTAATTTGCGGACTTCTGGAAAGACTGGCAACCTCAGTCTTTCTAAGAATTCCACAGAGTAGCTTATATCACAATTGAATTTTTCATTTGAAGCAATATATAATTCCGGATTCGTTAAATATTTTATTTCAAAATATTTGATTCAATTTATGATTTGGACCAAACCAATTTAAATTACAACCTTGAACTGATCCGTTTGATTTGTATCTAGATTTTGACACTTTTGGATGAATATTTTACATCTCTAGTGAACTGATTCTTTTGATTGGAATCCTCCTTATGTATTTGTTTTAGATTTTAATCTAAATTGGAACATATTGAATTTGCTATGAGGAAAGATGCACTTGTGAGCAATTTTACCCAGAAGTACATAATTTCTGGTGTAGAATTTTTCATTTAAAGAATTAAGAAATATTTAAAGAGCATTTCTCATTTCTAAGTTACATTCTACACTACAATTAATTAATGAATTTCATGAGTTTTCATAAAATAACATCATTCTCTTCAGATTTTGCATTTATAAAAATGTTCTTTTTGGGGGGGGATTAATTTACGATTAAAATAATAATGTCAAAATAAGATCTTATGCGCAAAGTAACATTGCTTTAAATACTGTTCTAAACGCTGTAGTTCAATGCGTAAAATTAATTTGTCAACTTGGCAACTTCAATTATTCAAATAATTCAACATAGCTGCTCATTTCTGATTGAATTTATCGCCTGTGCATACAATGTATTATCGCTTTAGGGTTAAGATCATTTTTCATTTTTTCGGAATCGTATATCCAAAAGACTGAACACTGTATCTATGTTTTGAATGGCTTGTGATTAATTTAATATTCAATCATTAAGTATTTAAAGTGTCCGTTATTGTCATTTAACGTAAAATATTTAGGATCTAAGCGCCATTTAGTACATTTAGTTTTCAACAATTTTTAAGATTGATTTAAAGTTTATATGTAAACATTAGAAATACCTTTCTTAATTAAATAATTTTTATTTGTTTATTTTAATCTAATTGTTAATTGATAATAAATATGAAGAACTTTCGTCAATGTGAAAAAAAGTTTCACTTACAAATCGGGCCAGATAGTCCCTCATTTATATGAGTGTGACGAACTTAGAGTAATATAGTGGTCAAGCAAGTAGGGAAAATCAAAGAGTTATGAAAACAATTTAGAATTTTAGGGAAAATTCAGAAGTTTTAGGGAAAATAAAGAAATTTTAGAGAAAAGTCAAAGAATGTAAGGAAAACTCAGAATTTGTGGGAAAAATCAAAAACTGTAATAAAAACAAAATATAAAGGTTTTTGGGAAATATCAGAATTTGCCAGGGAAATTCGAAATTTTGAATCAAAATTTCAGAAATTGTAGGGAAAGTTTAGAATTATTACAGGGGAAAAAACACGACACTCCAAAGTCTTCCGTTCAAAGTAACTCTCCTGGACAATGTAAAAATGTGAATAGCATTGTAATTGTCTATAGTCAAATCTTAACTCTTATATTTAAAAATATTTATTAAACTTCAGTAGACTTCGAATATAACGTTAAACTGTAGTTCATTCATTATATTTTTGAAGTTACCCAATGTGACAATATCAAAAGTTTTTTTGGCACTTTTCCTGATTTTTCTTATTTATTTTCTTTTTTTGGCATCTTTCTAAGGATAGCTCCATAACCCTGGGAGACACAGACTCAGGATAAGATGTCATGGAAAACCTGACACATACTCCCCCGATTAAGGAAGTCTTTACTCCGTATCCCATGCGTAAATGAATCGGGAAAAATCGAGACTTCGGACAAGATATTTCCGGGAAAAAAATAGGGAGAAAAAAAAACAATTTCTGTACTGGGAACTGTCAACTAATTTAGGGATGAACATGTACAAATCGATGTCATTTTTGCTAATAACAAAATGCTGGACTAGTTAGACGATTTTGTTTGAAAGTGACCTTTTTTTTTCGTTTGCGAATAAGAAAATGTCTTTTTTTTGTTATTGTATTTCATTTAAGAATTTGACATGATAAAATGCGATTGGAGTTAAAATTCCAGAAAATCCTTTTTACTAGTACTTAGCATGCTTTTGCATAAATGGTTAAAAATCTTTCTATTTTAATCACAATATAAAGTAAAAAGTTCATTGAAATATAAGAGAGTTTATAAACTGAATTGTTTAAGATGATTATTAAATACTTTATAAAATAAACTTTTTAACT
Organism: Parasteatoda tepidariorum; assembly: GCF_043381705.1. Taxonomy (NCBI): domain Eukaryota; kingdom Metazoa; phylum Arthropoda; class Arachnida; order Araneae; family Theridiidae; genus Parasteatoda; species Parasteatoda tepidariorum. The sequence continues at coordinate 68,965,730 of NC_092208.1, forward strand.
TATTTAAAATGTATAAAGGGCCCAGTGGTTTGTGTAATCACTAGTTAGAAGAATCAACTGCTTATTATCATCAAAATTCCCTGAACGGAATCATTTAAATATGATATCGTCGTTTACAACTAGTGTGGTAATAAAACCATGAATACAAACTATACGGTTTCTTAACCATTTACAGCTAGCTTACCTTCAGGCACCAATGCGATCACATTACAATAAACTCCGAGTACAGTAGTAATAAACTGTCATTTAATTTCATGATCAACATTCATAAAATGATGTTATTTTTATTAATATTATTTTAACTAAACTGTCAAACAGCATATAAACTAATCTAATTCTTAAACTTTAAGATTGTCATTTTGTAACTAGTCTCTAAGTATAAGACAAGTAAAAAAAAATTGTGTGCCAAAATATTGTACCATAATAACAAAATATTTTCAAACCTCAATATTACGAACTTGATCGAAGACATTAAGAATAATTTTAAAATCGAAAATTCGAGATAATGAAAATAAAAATTTTAATATTTTATTTAAATAATAACTGCGACGACATCTGAATATAGAGAATTATTATTTTGTAAAAATAATAATTCTCTATATTCAAATTACTATTCGGCCTATAATTATTTCCTCTGGTAGGATACACTAGTATCCGGTAATATAATGCGTGGTCCAGTGTGAATATTATGGGTCAATATTAACGGGAGATATAAGGCCATGTTGAAATACAGAAATATAATTATTTTGTAAAAATAATAATTATGTTGTATATTTAAATATTACAAAAATATTTAACTTCGAAATAAAACATTTTTCTTATGAACAAACAGTTATCTCATTAATAAAATAGCCTCCATCAAGTTTTTTTGAAGTCAAATAGCTTTAAAATTCTTTACTTTAAGAAAATTCTGGATAAAATATTAAATCGAAAGAAAATGAAATCATTAAACAAATTTTGCAATACTACGTCATTTTTGGTAGCATATTTTTACTAATTTCATCTTTAAGAAAAATACACGTGCTGATTCATTCCCTTTCTTAAATCGGTCTGTCTTCAAACATTTTTCCGCTCGAAGGAAGATCATTTCGAAAGGATTAATTAATCGGAATTTTTTAAGCTACGAATAAAATGATAAAAATGAGAGGAAAGTTTGTCTAGAGAAAAAAGCAGCTCAAATTTTTTTAAAAGGCTTATTAAATCTTGAATATTTTAAAAGCAATTTCACTAAGAGCTGGTTGTTAAAAACTTTTTTCTAACTTTCAGCGGAGTTTTAAGAATTTTCCAAAAATATTAAATTCATTTATTTTGAAATATTTATTTTAGATTTATTTTAAAGCTAATCATAATAGCTTTGATTTCAATTTTTTTTTTAATTTTTATTTAAAAATAGACAAAATTGTCAACGAACTTGTAAAATTTTAAAGTTTGAAATATTCTATCATTTCATGAAACAAAGTAAATATTTTACTTTAATATAAAATTGAAGTCTTTTGTTTAGTCATGTTCTTTTCATCTTTTGATTAGTGATTATCACTGTTTATATGCATCAAATTAAGAAGTTAAAAAATTGTAATATTTGGCTTTTCAATATTATCTTTGTGAAGAAAAATAATAATCTATGTTACCTTTAAAAACATTAATTTTTTTTTTAAAATTTATTGCTTACTAGCTGAATACCCGTTCTTCGTACGGGGTGAATTAAAAGAAAAAAGAAAGAAAATAATCAATAATTCAGTACTTAACAAGACTAAGAAATCATACAAAAAACTGAAAGGCACATATCGGCAGAGTTAATAAACATAAATAATTTCAATTATGTTTTTATTTATTATTATTTGTTGCCCTTTCCGGTGACTTTGCGTTATTAAATTACGCGTTTTTTTGTAATTCATCTCATTAGAATAGAGATTGACTACATTCAACATAACTTAGCATGATGCTGTTGCTCGCGTTCAACAAATGATAGTCAAAATTTACATTATCATGTAATTTTCTCTGGTACATGATCCTTTCTGGAGGCCACAGGACACTATTTCCACGGTATTGCTATTGAAGCAGCTCAGTATTGGTGGAGTCTCAATAATTATTTAATATGCAATATAATATTTTAAACCTTTATAAGCATATTTGGTATCTGTCTCACTACTCTTCAACATTTGAGTTACATGCGAAATAGTATCAGAGGTAGCAAGCTAAAGTTGATATTTTAATGACAAATAGAATTCGTATAAGACCTTGATAAGGACTTTAAGGCTTGATTTCCCTCTCTGGCCTTTAGTATGCTGTTTGAAATATTTAGTTGTGGAAAAGTTCTATCAATATCTAACCTTTGCAACCACTAGAAGAATATCTTATGAAACTACAGAAAATTCTTTGTAAAATTCTTATTAAAACTGCACCAATTACATTTATACTAATAATATGCATTACCGAAATTAATTAAGCGTCCTCTGGGTCAATACTAGTATAACAATTTTCTATGGTTCCCTAAACAAATAAATACCTTTTCTCAAATTACTTTATGGTACATAGGTTAATTTTTTTTGTTTTAAATTAATACATATTATCAGCATTAATTAAGCATCATTGGCGTCAATAATAGTATGGCGATTTTTTACGGTTTCTCTAAATTAATTCTTTCAAATCCATTCCGATTCCTCTTGCATTATATCGTACATTAAATTGAGATGTAAACATTTCTCAATACAACGAACTGGAAATAATCATCATTAAACTAAATTAAATTATGTAACATACTGGAATTATTTCAATCAGACTCAATATCAACATTACATTATTATAGCATCCAATAGACTCTAAGCCTCATACTGTTTGGCATGTAAAATATAAATCATTAATGTCAAACAGTACTATTTTTGAATTATCTCATTAACTTCATGTTTGATTAGCAGAAAGACATTTAATTTTGCGCCATATTCCTCGTCTTTATAAAGAAACTGGAAATATTCATCAATAAACTAAATTATATTATGTGACATACTGGAATTATGAATCAGTCTCAATATCAAAATTATATTATTATAGCATCCAATAGACACTAAGCCTTATTCCATTAGGTATATAAAATATAAATCATAAATGCCAAACAGTTTTATTTTTCAATAATCTCATTATCTTCGTGTTTAATTAGCGAAAAGACATTTATTTTTGCGCTATATTCCTTGCCTTAATATAACGAACTGGAAATATTCATCATTAAACTAAATTAAATTGTGTAACATACTGTAATTATTCTAATCAGACTCAATATCAACATTACATTATTATAGCATCCAATAGACTCTAAGCCTCATACCGTTTGGCATGTAAAATATAAACCATAAATGCAAAACAATATTATTTTTGAATTATCGCATAATTATCTTCATGTTTAATTAGCGAAAAGACATTTATTTTTGCGCCATTTTCCTTGTCTTACTGACAGACAACAAAATTAAACATTCCATACATTTTGATCCATAATAACGAACTAATCAATCCATATTTAGTTCTTAAGAATTATTTCGAAATAATCGGCTTTTACTGCTTAGCAATCTCTACTGTAAAATGTCATGCTTTCTTTGCATGATTTAACACGAGTTGTAAGCTCGCGGGTTGGCAGAATTTCGCATGATATGAATAATCTATAATTCGCGTGGTTTGTATTGAGTCGGTTGGATTCGGTAGCCAACCTCGGAATGTCTAATTTCGAAGTTCGCCTAGGGGATAATGTTTCTAAAATCGGATGAGAAGTTGAAGTTTAAGCTGAAGACGTGACAGAATTTTGTGATTTGAAGCGAAGATGAAATTCTTGGGGTTGGAAGGTTTTAAACTTCCCGTCTGCAGTAGTTTATCACAGAATTTATTAAATCATTTGATTTGAAGTCTTAGAAAAGGAGTATTTAATGCTATCTCATTGAATTCTGCTCTTGATTAAGAAGTGCTGAATTGAGGCAGATTGTCATCCATTTTAATAGTTTTTGCATATTGTGAATAGATCGTTAGCTGATTAAAAATCTAGCCCTTTGTAAATGTTATAACTGTTTTAGAATGCGAGAAGCTAATTGGGAAAGTTTCCAGTATTTCCTATTCAACCTGATATTTTTGAAACTTATTTAAATAAGCCAATAAGCTTTAAGGCAAATTAAAAAAGGCATGAAAACTTCTCCAATCATCTTGAATTTGAATTTTATTTTATTTTAAAACCTTAGTTGAACAGCCTACCCAATTCCAGATTACAACTATCACTTTTCATTGTAATATTGAGCCCAACGTAGAAGACAAACAAATCCTGAATTGGGACAAATTAGCCTTCCTCCTACTTTTTGATGAAACTAATCCACGTTTGCGTTACATGAAGAGGAAAACCTCTCCCTTGACAGCAAAAAATGCTAAGACAGCAGCTAACCCATGATCTGTCTACCACTGAGACTATTTTACGTCAGCACTGTGGTTGGTGGGTTCCGGGAGAAAAATTCGCATGAGCCAGCCATCGCTGGGGTTCAAACCTGGGTCACTTCACTGAAAGACGAACTCTCTATCCCCTGAGCCACCACGACTCAATCAGCCTGAATTGTAATACTTTCTGTATTTCGTGTATATATGGTAGGCTAATTAAAAAAATCCGCTTCTTTGCTAAAATCAACGTCATTTTTCAAAGCATCAGACTAATTATAAAGTATCCAGCATTTTCTATTCAACCAGATATTTCTCAGGCTTATTATAATCGGTCCATATGCTTTTAGACCAATTAAAAACGTATTAGCTTGGCGCATTGCATGTTCACAATAGCCTTCCTAAACAGACAGATTTTGTAGCTAGCTTACGACATCTATACAAACCGAAACTATTGCAATTAAATCTGATTAAATAAGTCTCCAGTGTTTCCTGTTCAACCTGATATTTCTAAGACATTACAATCTGCTCATATGCATGTGAATGAATTGAAAATGCTTGAAGATATACTCAATCAGCTTGTATTTCAATAGTTTCTGTATTTTGTGTATATAAAGTAGGCTTATTAAAAAAATCTGACCACATGTGACCACATGTATATAAAGTAGGCTTATTGAAAAATATGACCAAAAATCTCCCATGAATTTCGCTGTGTGGCAAGCTATATAAAAAATTCTTTTATAATTTCTTCTCAAACGGCTCTTCTTTAAAATCAGCTCGCATGCTCTAAACCAATTAAAAATTGTTCTACGATTTACTTATTCATTTTGAATTGGCCTTAACAGACTTACAGAAATAAATATTATGTAAGCATTCCCACAACAATCCAATTTGGGTTTTGGGGTCATAATGCTTAAAGTTCTGCAATGAGTTAACAAACGATATGATTGTAGAAATTTGATCGAGCATTGCTCACATGCTGCCTTTACTTCCCTAAAAAACTAGTATCCATTGATTTGAAGGTTTATAGGTTTAAAGCCGCGACCGAAGTTCGAACCCCTGTTCTTCAAAATGATAGCTCCACCTTTAACGAGCATTAAACCTTATTTTATGAAAATACTAGCTGAATATCCGTTCTTCACAAGATGTGAATAAAAAATAAGTGAAGAATTTATAAATCAGTACTGAGAAATACTGCAAAATTATGCCAAAAACTGAAAAGCACATGCTGACACAATCAAAGAGCTTAATGAAAGAACCAGGTAAGTGAAATTTTTAGAAGGATTAATGATTCGGAGAAAATAATAAAAAGTGGTTGCATCAATATGGGTATGTTTAATCTAACGAAACTGTTTTGGGCTTCCCCTTGATCAAATATAGTTACGTGCAATAAACTATTTTTTTTATCAAATTGAGCTATAAGCTAGAAGTTATCACTGATGTTATTCTTAAAATATGTGAAAAACTGAATTGTCTATATTTGAGAATGACTAACGTTTAACCAATCAAAAAATTCCATTCTTTTTTTCGCTCATTTCGTTCCAATATCAACAGTGACCTTCCTCGTGCTTAAAACTATCTGTATGCCAAGTTTCTTTGATTTTGATTGGATGGTTTAGGAATCTATAAAGGANTATATATATATTAATTAAATATGGCTGTATTTTGAGACATAGATAATAATGGAAATATCATTGTTTATTTTTACTTATTATCTCATTATTCGCTCAAAACCAATACGCGTTTTTTTTAAAAAAAGATATCCCATTTACTACCAATAAAAATAGCTATTAAATTTAAAGCTATTTTTTTTAAAAAAAATTGCATGCATCGTTACTTTACAATAAATTGGTAAAAATATCCGAACAGAATATTATTTTCAAAAAATTCTGACAATTTTTTAGTTTGAAATTGAATCTAAAATTTACTTCAATTTCATAAAAAACTCTTTTCGTCGTTACATTTCCTTATGTATTTAATTGAATTTTTCATTCATAAAAAAGGTATTTTTAGATTTATATTCATGCAAAGATATTTATTACAAAATAAATTAAATTCTCTTTTAGAATGCAATTATCGTTTTTTAAATTAAAGTAAATAATATTAAAAAATTCCGATTTTATTAGACGAAAATATAATTTAAATTCATTTTTTAGAAAAATATTTTTTAGAGTAAAGTTCCTAACAAAGAAGAATATCGATATCGAGAAAAATACCAGCAGCGCATTTCCACATAACAATCTTATTTTTTTAATCTTGAAGCAAAATGAAAGTTGATATCTGGATTGTTTTGTGCTTTACTTTATAAAAAAAGAGAAAATGAAATGATAAAATACTCTTTAAAGGCAATTTTTCAATATTTCTATAAACTATGTTTAATTAAATTACTTTTATAGAAGTATTATAACTGAAATAAATATTTAGTGCGAATGCATGTTATGAAACTTATGAAATTTTTACCTTAAGGGATTGAATTATTGCAATACTTATATTTTTTCCGAAGTTTCATTTATTTTAGCGTTTTTGTAAGATAAATGTTCAGTGGTTAAGTATTTACCATGCATGTACTCATTTGAAGATTATTAAAAAGTAAAATAAAATGGCTCTTAAGTTATAATAAAAAGCCATCCTAAAAAAATTATTAAAAGATTGAATAAATCGTCCAATACTAATTCAAAACCCAAACCTTTTGCCACTTGGAAATTTCACCCTGCTATGAAACAAGTTTAAATAATTGTTGTTCATTAATTAAAGCTAAATACAAATCAATCAAGTCAAAAATATGTTTAAAAAATCTGAGCGATTTTATTAAATGATCGAATTTTAATTTACTAGATTGCGAGTTTTAAAATTTGAAAAACACACTTAAAATTTTCTTATTATTAAATACCAATCATTAATTAAACTATTATAAAAAGCACAAAAGCATACTTGTATTTGCATAAACTTATCCATTTTTTTTTCTTTTTTTTTTTCTTTTTTTTTGATGGATTCGGTTGTCAAATGATGAAAAAACATCTTTCGTCAAAATTCGTCACCATACTACAATATACATATGACGAAAATTTATCATTTGCACATTTCAGTAAATAATTAATCATTAAAAAATGTCTGCATTTGATCATTGATGATGCAAATAATGCTCATTAGCTAGTAGACTACGAACTTGCCTCTCTTCGATTTAAATAGACGGCATAAATGGACAACTCATTGACGCAGAGTTTTCTCTGTCAACGTTTCAGTAAATACTGTTTTTACTTAGAAAGTTTTTAATTCACTGTGCAGCTTCTTTTTGGAGAAATCAAGATCACTTTTTACATTCATAATTGAAGCAAATAATTTCCATCACATAAAGTAACAACTTTTTTTTACTATATTAATTTATTCGAAAATAAAATTTCTCATCAATATCCAACAAGAATCTTCACCTACTAATCTTATTATTGTAAGCAGGAAATGTAAATAAGTATTTTTAATCACGGTACATTGTTAATCATTTCGATCAGAATTCACGAATCTAACCTATCTTATGTCCATCAATCAGTAATTTATAAATAATTCATTCTCCGTTCCAATAACCTTTTTTTGTTTCAAAAATCCTTCACGAATTGTGCCTGAAAAAGGAAACAAAAAATTTATGAAAGATTCAATAATCATTCGATGGCGATAATTCAACTTTTTCCCTACTAGTAACCTTGTTAAGATAGACAGGAATGGTCGTATTTCATTTTACTATAAGTTACATTATTTGTTTTATTCTGTTTTAACCTTTAGGCATATTTGGCGAATTAAATTCCATCGATATAAACAATGATCGTTTTCCCGTCCTTTGTTTTTAGAACAAAGGAAAGAGTTCTCATCGTGATATTGCTTTCAGGCATGTGAGCCCCGTAGATTTTTGGGAACTCACGTTGTTCGTAAACGCCCAGAATCTCAACTATAGTACTCCATCATTTAATTCGTGATCGTCGTGGCCTCTAAGTATCAAAATTTAGCACAACAAGTGGTTGAAGACATCGATTTTTGCCGATAATCGGTGGGATGTCTTGTCAAAAGAAAACTGCTTAACTCATTACTCATTAACTGATACTTTAATTACTTTATCAATTAAAAGTGATTGTCCTTGACGTCTTTGGTGTTTGCCGAAATGACGTCTTGCAAACATGTCTTTCTCTTATTACATGTTAAAATGTGTTAAATTGGATGTAATTTCAGTGCGAGACATGTAATTATTTGTTTTAATGTCAGTGATGGTAGTTGACGAAGAAGGATTACAAAAGTAATGATATAATTTGATCCCTTATATGGAAATTAAAAATGGCAATTTGTTAAGAATCCTTCTTAAATTTTTTTTTCTCTTAGAACCACATGGAATTTATTTGAAAGGGAAAAATGGAAAAGAGTTATTAATTTTACAAAGCCAAAAAATCCAAACCTGTAGCCATTCCTTTTCTTTTTCTGAACACTGCGAGGAATTTATATAAAATAGCGAATCGAAGTTATTATTCATTCTAAAGCAACAAAAGCTTTAAACCTGTGGTCATAGATTCCATTTTTTTTAACACTGCCAGGAATTTGTATAAAGGAGCGAATCGAAGTTATTATTAATTCTACTGCAACAAAAGTTTTAAACCTATGGTCATGGATTCCATTTTTTCATAACACTGCGAGGAATTTGTATAAAAGAGCGAATCGAAGTTATTATTCATTCGACTGCAACAAAAGCTTCAAACCTATGGTCACGGATTCTATGTTTTTCATAACACTGCGAGAAATTTATGTAAAAGAGCAAATCGAAGTTATTATTAATTCTACTGCAACAAAAGCTTTAAACCTATGGTCATGGATTCCATTTTTTTCATAACACTGCGAGGAATTTGTATAAAAGAGCGAATCGAAGTTATTATTCATTCGACTGCAACAAAAGCTTCAAACCTATGGTCACGGATTCTATGTTTTTCATAACACTGCGAGAAATTTATGTAAAAGAGCAAATCGATGTTATTATTAATTCTACTGCAACAAAAGCTTTAAACCTATGGTCATGGATTCCATTTTTTCATAACACTGCGAGGAATTTGTATAAAAGAGCGAATCACTCGAAGTTATTATTAATTCTACTGCAACAAAAGCTTCAAACCTATGGTCATGGATTCCATTTTTTTCTAAACGTTTATTAAAAGGAAAAAATCAAAATTATTCTAGATTCTAGTTGTTTCTTAAGACTGTATGGAATTAATGCAAGGCAGAGAATCGAAATTTTTTTTCATCTTACAACGCCAAACCTGTGGCCATTAACATTTTTTTTAATTCTGCACTTATTTTCATCTAAAACATCAGATTGTGACTTGGACTAATTTGAGCCTCCCTTCTACAATGCATGGCATTAAAGTATTATTTTACTTTAGAAAACCCTTAGAATATATTCGCATTATATTTGCTTTTATTCCTTCTGATGTAATCAAAACTGTTCAATGAAACAACCTACTGAAAATCAGCATCCAAACAACCTAATATTTGTCGGTGTTTTTTTTTTCTGACCTAATAAAATAATATGGAGTAATAGAGTTAATCAATATTAAATGTTCTCTTAAGAATAAAATGTTCCTGTACTAATTTGAAATAGAAATGTATTTCTTAATTCAACAGATTTTGCATGTTTTAGTGCAGTAATAGCACATAAAAAACCAATTAAAGAAAAGAAACAACCTTACTTTTTTAAATTTTCCAAAATTTAAAAATATTAAATACCCATTCAATACAAAGAGTGCGCTTAAGTAATTAAAAATGTTATTAAATGAGTTCAGTGAGTTAACGTTCATCATTCTACATTAAACGAACTCAACGAAATGAACAATAATAACATTTCCTTTAGAATTCTTAGTCTGAGGGTTCATCAAATAATCTTGAAGGTGGAATTTTCGCAAAAGCCGAGTTATGAGGGACCTTGATTAACTAAATTTAATTTAGCGGACCTAACTTAATTAACTAGCAGAGAATACGATTAAAACGAGTTGACTTTCGCAATCCTGCTAATTAATTTGAAGATAACTTAATATGAACTTTATTAATTTAGAAATAAAGAAGTTTTCAAGAAAATGGGATTAATTCCAGCGAATGTCATAATTTCTTTTAAGATTGCTTTCTCTATTCTTCTTATAATGTATTGAGAATTATACAAATGAGGTACAATTAAGTGAATATTTCCTCTATTCTAATGAAAAATGAATTAGGGAGACCGGAAAGTAATGTCGTTTCGGTGCATTTGATGTTTGTTATCAAGATTTCATTTTTAGTCAATAATGTATTCACCCTCGTTAGCAACTACTTTTCAATGCCGGGTCGAAAATGAATCGAAATGGATCGAAAAAAATTAATTGGTTTTTAAGACTAACGAATATTTAATGCATCAAAACGACATTACTTTCCGGTCCCTCTAATATTGGGAAATAGATAATTTAGATGGAATAAAGTAAATGAGTAACTTTGCACAAATGAATGAGACAGGAAAAATAGTGTTAGAAAGTTTAGAACGCACTGAACTATTCTTCTTAATAATAATAATATTCTTCTTAATAGTATATTTCTTCTTAATAATATTCTTCTTACTTGCGTAGACCTAACTTTGAAGCATATTATTGGGCTTCTTATCCCTTCGGCCCCACCAAGACGTATATGCCCCGCAAACGAAAACACCACTGTCCTGAACATATTTGTCCGGTCCAAAAACCTGGTGGGATATATATCTATGCTCAAGCCAAAAAAAAATTTTTTTGCATAAATAATCAATTATTTTTATTTTCTCTTGGCAGAATATTTTCAATTTTAGCCTATTTGATGTATGAAAGAGATTAGAACTTTTGATTAGAAAAGAAAAAAACTAGTCTGGTGGAAAAAATGTAATTGAATTACGTTACAGTTCAATTTAATTGAAATCAAGGTTTAATGGAGCCCACTATTAAAAGTACAGCAAATTTACACAGTTCATCAACTAATAATTATATATGACAGTATACGCCACCATAGCAGCGATTATATTTAAAATTTCTACAGTCAATTTAGAAAAGATCAAGAATAAATCTAAATAATTACTTCGTAACTAAGTTTTTACTTTGATAAAAATACAAAATGTTCTAAATAAATGCTAAACGTGCAATTAATTAATTAACGTAACAATTAACGTAATTCATCGCTACTTAAATTATTACTTAAGATAACTTAACAAAATTAATAATAACTATAGTGTTGCCAATATATAGATAAATATCCGAGTTTATGATGCCACATATATATGAGTATGACGTATATATGAGAAATATGCATATAAATAATAATTGCTCATTTTTTGTCATTTTGTTTTAATATATGTGAAAAAATGCACAGAATAATTTCAAACAAAAAAATTTGACAGTTAAGTAGCTCTATGTTTTATTTTTATCTCTATTGTTTATACCTTGCACTTGAAACTAATGAAAGTAAATTTAAATTAAGTTACTAAAAAGTAATATGATCTTTTAGCTATGAGGAAATGAAAGCAATAAAATTTGCCGATTAAAAAGGTGTAAAAGATCCTAACAAAAACTCTAATAACGCCACATATAAGAAATATATAGAGAGATTATAGTTTTGGTTATCATTTTGTTTTAATATATGTGAAAAAGTGCAAAGAATAAATTCAAGCAAGAAGTTTTGACAATTAAGCAGCTTTTTACTTAATTTTCATCTCAATTATTTACGTCTTACACTTAAAACAAACATAATTTTTTTTAAATTAAGTTAAACAAAAAAGAAATACGATCTTTTTGCTATGAACAAATGATAGCAATAAAATTTGTCACTTAAAACGGTGAAAAAGATCCTTATAAAAATTCTAATATGAGAAATATATATAAGTTTGGGTTATCATTTTGTTTTAATATATATGTGAAAAAGTGCAAAGAATAAATTCAAACAAAAAGTTTTGACAATTAAGTATCTTTATGTTTTATTTTCATCTGAATTATTTGCGCCTTGCACTTAAAAGAAAGAAAAGTAAATTTAAATTAAGTTATTAAAAAGAAATACGACCTTTTTGCTATGAGCAAATGATAGCAATAGAATTTGCCGCTTAAAAAGGTGGGGGAAAAAAACTTCTAATGAAAATCCTCAGAATGCAATCAGAATTTGCGATAATTAGGAAGCGCAGAAATAATCTCGGCTCGGTAATTTCCGCTAAATTATTTTTTTCTTTCGTTTGAAGGTAAAAGTTTTATAAACGGTGAAAGTTTCTGCTATGAACAGTCTGTTTATTTCTCCGATGATTAAGAAAATAAATTTGATAAGAAAAACGCATAGAGAAAAAAAAAACTCTGAAAGTTGGAGAAAAAAGTGGCCGTATTATGATCAATTTTTTCCAACGTCTTTCATTTCTTAAATGAAAGAGATTATCACTAACAAAATAAGATAAGCTTCACTTCTTAAGGATTTTTCCTCATTAAAATATAGATGAGGTTGCGAGTGCTGGTTCATCGACATTCTGTGGATCCTTATTTGTACGCAAGTGGAAAAAAAATAGAAAAAGAATTATAAGTAAAAGAAAAAAAGGAACAAAATTGTTTTAAATACTTTCGAAAGTATATTAGTATGCTTTTGTTATGAAATAAAGTCCTAGTTTTTTTTATAAAAAAAAATTTATTTTTTCTTCCAAAATTACCTTGATCTTAAGAAGCATGTTCTATTTTTTTCTTCAATTTTCGCCTAATAAAGCAATTAAGAAAATATGTGCGACCGCACTCAAGTTTTTTACATGTTATTTTTTTTATTTAATTTGTTTTGTTAATTTGCAATCAAAAGAAATATGATAAACAAATTTAGGGGCAAAGGGTTGATGCTGCAATGAAGGCTGAAAACTATTCTCTCTTATACAAAATTGCGAAATCTCCTTTTCTGAAAAATAAAAATTAATTACAAAAAAATAAATAAATAAAAGAGGAGTTTGTTTTTGTTTTTTTAAGAGATAAAATCTCTGATTTTAAAAGAAAAATTACATTTCTCTTCTAAAATTACACTGATCTTACCAAGCATGTACTATTCTTTTTTTCCATTTGGTTAATATTTTTTTTGTTATTTATTAATTTGTTTAAATAATTTAATTTGTTAATTTTCAATCAAAAGAAATATGATAAACATTTTTAGGGGCAAAGGCAGGTGCTACAATAAAGTCTGATTACTCCCACTTCTACTCGCATTCGAAATTTTTAAAAGTGATTTAATCTTAATGGACTCGATTTCCCACCCCAATCTCCTGGAATCGAAATGGGAGGTAACTTTGAAATCTTAAATATGAAACCCTTTTTTTTAAATTGAAGATTCGGATTCTCCAGAAAAATAACCTAATTGGAATTTTAGTTTTATAAAACTTTGCTTTGCCAATTGGTGGTAACCAACAAAAATTAAGATAGAGTACAAGCTGTTTAAATTAGTAATATCTCAAGACCTATCAGATTATAAAAAAAAATAGAAATATTTTAGTATTTTGTTTTCAAAATTTTTTTTAAAAAATTAATAGAAAATTAAACATGACTATTTTTATGTTCCTAATCTGGCGAGTCTTAAAATGGAGATATCTCGAGATCCATTTAAATTTTTTATGGATTTTTTAAAATTGTTTTTCGAAAATAAAATGCTAAAATATTTTTATTTTTTTTTATTTTTGAAAAAATCTGATAGGTCTCGAGAAATCGCCATTTTAAACAGTTTGTGAACCCTCTTTTAATTTTTGTTTGTTACCGCCACCATCAGTGAAACAAAATGCATAAATTTATGAGTCGAATCGGGTTATTTTTTCCTAAAGAAGCTGAATCTGCAATGAAAATTAGGGGTTCATATTTAAGATTTCAAAATTGCCCTCATCCTTTTTTCAGGCGGAGTGGAAAATCTTGTTTTGTATCATTAAATAGCTTTTAAACAACATTGAATGAAGTCTATTTTCATTTTTTCGGTCCCATATAAACTTTTCGAGGCATTTGACCATTTCCAAACTTTCTTTACCGTGTTTGTGTATCATTTTTTTTTCGCTTCAAGAAGTAGATTATCCTGACTAAAACAACGCAACCATCAGAGATGATTAAAACATTCGATAATATTATTTATCTTGTGTGGCACTTACGAACATGTTCCATAGAATCACAAATACCGTCGACTTATAATAAAATAATAATTATCAAAATATTACATAGGCTATATATTATGCATACTAAGCCATGGTGGCTTAAGGTAGAGAGCGTTCACCTCTCAATGAGGTGTAGGTTCGATTCCCAGTAGTCGCTGGTTAATACGAATTCTGCTCCCGGATCGCACCGACCACAGTGCTGACGTAAAATATCTTCAGTGGTAGACAGATCATGAGTTAGAATTCTCTTGCCATCAGACTAACCGGGAGACCTTACACTTCATGTATTAAAAATGTGGGTTAGTTTCATCTGAAAGGTGGGTTGGTCCCGTGCTTAATCCTGGAGTTCCCTTGTTATCTAGGTTAGGTTTAAACGAAAGAACTACAAAGCTGAACATCAGTAGCCATCAACTCAGAATTAAATCTGCTGCTCAACGCCTATTATAAAATAAAATATTATAAATACTATATAATGTACATACAATATATTATATACACCGAAGAGCCATTACATTATGACCACCTTCCATCTATAACAATGGGCTCGCCCAGGTTTTCATGGTTTCTCGCCCAGGAACAATGTTTTTATGGGCCACATAATCCTCATAGGACAATCCCTGACGTCTGTAAGCTACTGAAACATAGTTGCAGACCAGGTTCACCCATTCATGGCAACAGTTTTTCCTGCGGGGAATGGTGTTTACCAACAGGATAATGCACCATGTCATAAGGGTCAAATCGTCGAGGAACATTTCAGTGACTTTGAAGTCTTGCAGTGAAGTCATTCAGTGACTTTGAAGCCCCCAAATTCACCTGACCTTAATCGAATAGAGCATTTGTGGTCCTACTTGGAAAACCAAATTCGTGCTGCCACGCTACCCCCTCGCAATGTGAGGGAATTGCAGGACCAGTTGGNGAAAAGAAAGACCAAAATTTTAAAAAATCCGGAAAATAAAAGATATAATCTTTTCATCAGCTCACACGATTATATCCGCAAAAAATAGTGTTTTCTAATATTGCATCAATATAGCCAAAGCAAAATATATCAATACAATAGTGTGAGAAGCACTCAAAAAATTTTGCAAAAAATTACAGCAAATAAAATAGAACACAATAAGTATAAATATCACGTAGAAACAGGAAATAAAATATAAAGAATATGCTATATATATATATATATATATATATATATATTGCATATAATATTTTAAAAATATTGCACATGCTTTTTAACAAGCTATATGTGACTACACATATCACTGGGAAATAAAAGCATCCAAGTTAAATAAAGAGTAAAGCAACATATTATATTAAACAGAATCTCAAAAGTTTCAGAGTTAACTCTTAATACTGTTACCAGTGTCACCAAATCACCGAAGCGGGAAAAAAAGACACTACACCATAATGCCACATCGTCAAATTTGTCGTTCTCTCGCTATTTATCTCATCGCTTTTTCTCCTCAAAAGATATGAAATGAAATATCCTGATTAAAACGACCCAACCATCAGAGATGAATATGACATTCGATAGAGCTTTTTATGTTGTGCGGGCACGTACCGACATGTTCCGCAGAATCGCAAATGCCGAAACCAAGGCATATAGCCAAGGTTTATCTTTTGGTCAACCGTTGGATTCTGACGGATTAAATCCACGGGTGCGGCTACCCTCGTAAAAAGTAAATACTGCCAGTTCCCTACTATCACGCTATAGTACGTGATCTGCCTCTGCAAAGTACCAGCAAAAACTATGACTTTTCTTGTAAGGTCTTAACGCCTTGTTTCGAATTTAATATGTTACATACTTTTTTGTGACATTGCGCCATTTTTTTTTTTTTTTTCAATTGTGGTGTTTTGTTTCTTTTTTTATTTTGACTGGTCGTGATATTTCACGCTTTTGAAGTAACAAAGAAAAGGAGTAAAGATGAATAAGCTTTATTATGTTGGTCGTAATAAACAACATAGTCCTGATACTGTGTATATAGGGTGTTCCAAAATGACTACCCTTAGTATATATTTTTTTTTAAATTCTTGCTAAAAATACGGTAAAATAAGTTCTTAGGGGTAATTAACACCTAAAAACAAAAGCAATATCGAAATCTGGAGAACTACTATATAGAAAGAGGAAATAGTAAACTTTAAAATAAGCGTTTTTACCGGAGAAAATAGGAGATGAAAGACCATTTTTAGAAACAATCAAACTGGTATTGATGGTATCTGCTCATCTTTCTCCACGTGTTTTTCGTCAGATTTTGACACTGCACTTGTTTTTTCTTTGGCGTAATGAACAATTTATCCCCTTTCTTCTCGCTGACGTGAAAATGACGGGTGAGGTTTCGCCCTCTATTTCTCGCTTCCGTGATATTTCCGGGCTGGAGTGTTCAGTAGTAACGCGCCAATGAGAATAAAACTAATTCATTTCTTCTGACCGGAAAACATTTTATTACTCATTTTACAAACCAGATGGCAGTACCAGGATATTTTTAAGGGTATAATCAGAAGAAATGAAAACAATAAAAGATATAGGAAGGAAACTTAGTACTACTGTCCAGATTGTGACGTTGGCCTCTGTATCTCATGCTTTGAAATTTATCACACAAGAAAAAAATTACTAATGTTTATTTATATTATACGTAAGTTTAATAAAATTCTTTTTTAATGTTTGAAGCACATATTTTTTAAATTTTCCTTGCTTGCTGGAAAACCAACATTAAGTCAACAACATTTATAATTTTTTTTAAAATTTCAAGTTAAAAAGAAATCAAAAATTAAAAATGAATAGATATATATTGTTCATACACATATATTTATATAATCCTCATTGATAAAAAAATTGGCACTTTTATGACCGTTTTCTTGAAAATTAACCGATCATTAAGTGGTTATAACCTTCTACACTCTTTTTGACTGAAATTCTGAATATATTTATTAAGAGCGGTTATGTACATCATTTCATCACCCTGGTAGAAAAAAAGAATTCTTTTCCATGTATGAAGTTAATCATAACACGTTTCTTTAGTGAGCAAAATTAAAAACGCACCATCCTGAATTACTTTTGATCTAATGATCGGATCTTTACGTTCTAAGACTCAATCTTAATAGTTCGAAGAGTCGACCTCAAATATGCTAATTAATAAGCTCAGACGATAATTTAAGTTACGAAATCAGACACAAAGACGTACTTTCTCTGAATAAACATACCATTTTTTGCGTCGGATTCAGATTTCTGAACCCAAGATGTTGGGGGTCGCCGCAATCAGGGAAATATGATCTCGACAGTTTAATTAGTAGAGTGGTCCAAAGTTTGAAAACCCTTAATGCTAATTTTACTTTGTGCGTATTTCCCCCTATCTCGAAAGTAAAAAATTTTTTATCACATTTTTAAGAATGTAATTTCTTTTGGCAAAATGCAAAGTTTGAGAAAAATCGATCGAATAATTCCTAAGAGATCGATTTTCATGTAAGTTGTATTTGTTAAATTCGATTTCTCGGGAACTATTCGACCGATTTGCTCAAATTTTGTCTCTTCTCATGTAAAATTGCATTCATTAAAATTATGTCAAAAACTTTTTATCCCTTACAATTCAAAATTTCTTTGACAATTATTAAATAAAATAATAAAAAATACTAAATATTTATTAAAAACTATTTTTTGCATAGAATTGCATCTGGATAAACGAATTTTAAAATTGTGTGCAAAAAATTTTCTATTCACTCAAAAAGTTCTCGAGATATAGAGATATACGCAAAAAATAAAATTAGCATTCAGGAGTCTAAGGCTTGGACCGTTGTCCTCACTGAACTATAGGGACCATATTTCTCAGACTACGACAACGGTATTTTAAGAGTCAAAAATCCCAATCCGTCGGAAAAAAATTGTATTTTTATTCAGAGAAAGTATGTTTTGGGGCCTGATTTCATAATTCAAAATATCGTCTGCTCTAATTAATTAGCATAATTGAGGTCACCCTTTCGAACCTTTAAAATTTAGTTCTTGAGAGTGAAGATCCGATCATTAGATCAAAAGTTATTTAGGTTGGTCCGTTTCTTTATTTTTCGCACTGAACATCTAAGAATAACATTTTGATGCATAACATTTCATCGATCTGATAGGAAATAATTCTGTACATACGCATGCAGTTGACAATAACATGTTTTCTTATGCATACCATAAAACCCATCTGATAGAACAAAAGCTATTCTGTACATACAGCTGACCGTGACATGTTTTTCTATACATCAGAAAATTATCTAGTTCATGAAAATCCATATGATAACATACATTTTTTTATGCGCGCAACTAAGTATAACATTTTTGTGCAAAACATCTCATCAACCTTGTAGGAAAAAAAATTGTTCTACGCATTTAGGTAACCATAACATGTTTTTAAACAATAGTTTAGTATTTAAAACTTCATATCGAGTTCTATATCAACAATAAAAGACCAACACACGTAGCAAGTGCGTCTCATACAGTATTCAAAACCATAACTTTCTTTAATAGCTGTAAACATGGCTACAGAATGCAATGTAATCCAAAAAAAAATGGCAAACCTTTAACGATAACTAACTGCATAGACGAGAATTAAATTCTAACCAGTAATCTTAGGATATCTTGTATTAGCAATCCAATTATACAATTTATCACTTGGTATTTCTTAATGTATGTTTTACGCCATTGATAATTACTGTACCATAAATTCTGTGCGGGGAAATTGTATTGTTATCTCTAATAAGTTGAGAATGTCTAACACAATAAACTCTATGAATAAATTAAACTTCGCGGAAATTTTATAACAATTCACACAAGAGAATTGGGTGTATTTTGTGCCATGTGGAAATAAGACAAAACATTTTGAATAAAACGTAAGCTTTTATATCTCTATTAACGCTATTTTATTTAATTTTATTATTTTTTTTTCGCTTAATATAATTTACTTACACTGTAAAAAAAATACGGTTTAAAGTTCCGGCACTTTAGGTGCATCATCCATAACTTCCATTTTAGCTTAAAATTTATTTTTACCGTCAAATATTATACCGTAATTTTAAAATTGCGGTGCATCAGATATTTTGTCTATAACATGTTCCGGTAAAGATGGATTTTTGCGGTAAAAAGCTACCTGAGTATCGGTATTTTTTACCAGAATTTGATCCGGAATTTTTTGCAGTGTTCATTACAAGATAATAGCAAATATAATTGGCCATTTTATGTACACAAAAGCATTCTTACATTCACTCAACAAAGAAACAATTTAAGCGGTAATCTGTTATACTTAATTACAAATGCTCACCACACAAATTTCCTCACTAATGAAAAAAAATAAAATAAATAAATAAAACTAACCTTCTCCTACACTCACGTGACATCGTAAATTGTGTAAATCTCACTCCTTGGACAAAGATTATTACCATCGGTAATTGCTGCTAAGAAACTTTGAAACTACACGAGGCATCGATCAGGATTGCGTGTCTTATATTTATTACAATTTATGAATCTTAAATAACATCACCTAAACTGATATCGTGGAAAGTTTGGCAGGATTCATCAGCTTTCAATGCACCCCCCACGCCAGAAATATTGCGTGGTATGCGCATAAGCTTTGATTGTGCATTTCCTCCCAGAAAACTGCCATAAAATATGCGCACTTCTAATTCAAAAGTTATCTTTATGACTTTTATGTCGCAACAAGCTTCCCTGCTTAGCAAGTCCGCCCTTATCTTATGTGTTATTAAAATGAGCGACTAAGCCTAAATTATGATTTGCTGTTGTTCGCCACTCCTAAAAGTATATTATAAAAAGATTTGGGCAGTTTTTATCGCCATTATGTACTTTTTCAATTAGATTTTGTTCTTTTTTATTATCAGTTTATGAAATAGTGTGAGATTACTTTTTCCGTTTAGTTTTCTAATTATTGGTGTCATCTTATTCATTAATTGACAATATCAAGTTTTAAATTTTATAAAATTACACACTGAATTCGGTATTTTTAATTAATTGCATACCATTTCACTACTGATTGAAAATTATACAAGATCGAGTTAAAATAGTGACGATAGAAATTATGCAAATATTTTTTTAATATACATTTACAACTGCAGAACTTGTTAATTCATTAATTAGATATAATTTAGTTAATAAATTACATGCTATTTTACTACTGATAAAAAATTAAACATGATCTAGTTAAAATTGTGACGATAGAAATTGTGCAAATATTTTTATAATATACTCTTACAACTGCAGAGCTTGTTAATTAATTAATTAGATATAACTTAGTTAATAAACCTTGTAATATTAAGACTTGATTTACTACTAATAACAGTNTAGATTTTGTTCTTTTTTATTATCAGTTTATGAAATAGTGTGAGATTACTTTTTCCGTTTAGTTTTCTAATTATTGGTGTCATCTTATTCATTAATTGACAATATCAAGTTTTAAATTTTATAAAATTACACACTGAATTCGGTATTTTTAATTAATTGCATACCATTTCACTACTGATTGAAAATTATACAAGATCGAGTTAAAATAGTGACGATAGAAATTATGCAAATATTTTTTTAATATACATTTACAACTGCAGAACTTGTTAATTCATTAATTAGATATAATTTAGTTAATAAATTACATGCTATTTTACTACTGATAAAAAATTAAACAAGATCTAGTTAAAATTGTGACGATAGAAATTGTGCAAATATTTTTATAATATACTCTTACAACTGCAGAGCTTGTTAATTAATTAATTAGATATAACTTAGTTAATAAACCTAGTAATATTAAGACTGGATTTACTACTAATAACAGTTAAAAAAGCTATTGATAGTAACTGTTGATAGTTGAAACTAACTGAAAATCGAAATAATTACGATAGATAATTAGTTAGGTTTAATTAATGAATTTACGATACCAAATTTAATATGTACATTTTATTAAATAACACATTGAATTTGATATTGAAAATTGATAAATTTTAGAATTACCTATAATTATCTGCCATTGCACTCTTACGATCGGTAGATTGGGACTTATTAATTTATGTATAATTAATAAATTTACAATGTCGAGTTCAGTGCATGTATTTTATTATTTCTTCTGTTTAGCATTATAATTCTTTGCTGTGTCTAATTCATTAATTTATAATATTCAATTAGACATATAAATATTATTAAATTTTTCACTGAATTGTTAGTTAATTAATTAAATGTTATTTTACTACGGATAAGAAAACAAACAAGATCTAGTTGAAATTGTGACGATAAAAATTATACAAATATTTTTATAATATACTTTTACAAGTGGTAGAGAACTTGTTAATTAATTAATTAGATATAAACTATTAATTAGACTAATAAAAATGGAAATATTTAGGCATTATTTCACTACTTATAGCAATAAAAAAATCTAAATAAAAAAACACATAATGACGATAAAAATTGTGCTAATCTTTTTTATAATATGCTTTTATAATAATCTTTTTTATAATGTGCAGTGATTGGTTTAATTAATGAATTTATGAAATCAAATTCACTATTGAACATTGAATTAGACATTAAAAATTATTTAATTTTGAATCAGCCATTAAACTTTTACTATTGGAAGATTGGGATTTATTAATTTATTCATAATATAATAAATTTACAATTTCAAGCTTAATGTATATTATTTATTATTTTTTTCTATTTAGTATTAAAGTTATTTTTTGTATCGTTGTATGTAATTTATTAATTAACCATAGCCAGTTGAGTAAATAAATTTTATTGAATTGCAAACTGAATTTCATATCGTTAATGAATTAATTAAATATAAATGAGTAGTTGGATTAAATATTGAAATATTATAAACTATTTCAATACTGATAATAAAAAACAAAAACAAAATCGAATTGAAAAATGATATATGGGTTATAAAAATCTTGATAACATTTTTATAATTTACTTTTATGTTTTTTAGATAACTGTATTATGTTCAATTAATTTATGAAATTAATTCAAATATGTACATTTTATTAAATTACTCAATGAATTTATTATTACTAATTAATTAATTTCAGATTTCCCTATAGTATTCTGTCAGTGCACTCTTACGATAGGCATATAACAGGTTTATACCTGAATGAACTTATATCTTCAAATTCAAAATACGAATTCAAACTTAATTTGATAATTAATTAATTTTAGTTTTAACCTATTCTAATCTGTAACTCTTAAAAATATTTTAGAAAAAGATTTGAGTAGTTTTTATCGCAATCATCTCCTTTTCTAATTAGATTCTGTTCTTCTTTTTAGTATCAGTATCTGAACATCGTTAATGTTTATTTTTCTAAGTTTTGGCTGCATCTGGAAATTAATTGTATTATAATGACAAATTCTAGTAAATATTTCTTTTTAATTTTAGATAAACCAGTACTTCGAGTTACTTTTTGGAGAACTAAAAAACAAAGAATATAATAATTTTTGGCTAATTTAAGTTTTTAAAACTGATTATAGCGCAAGTCCGAGATAGAGTATATAGTATATAGAGATTAGAGTTTTAAAATTTTTAATGTAGACAGTCAAAACTCTGTGATACATTAAAAATAACTTTTTTGGATTTTAAAAGACTAATAAATTATTTTAGTTTCAATATTCTGAATTAATTAGTTTCTCACGTTTGATGTAAGTGAAACTACATACATGTTTTATAAAAATTTAATTTGTTATAAAGTTATTTAACTTTACATATCTTATGACCACAAATTGCTTTATATCATGATTAAATGAAAACTAAATTTTTGAATGAAACAAAAGTTATTTTTTTTAAAGTTATTTAAAAAATTATTTAATTTTCAGAGTTCTGACATATTAAAATTAATCTATTGCTTTAAAAGTTCAAGGACATAAAATGTTTGCGAAAAATTTCTCTGTCAGAAATTTGATTGATTTTTATATAAGCTATCTTTAAATGTTTTGAGGAATCCATAGCATTCTATCTTTCATTTAATTAATGACATGTATTCTCAAAAGAAAAGCCTTTAAATGTTAATGTTTTAAAAAGCTGTTCTTTTTTAATATAATGAATACTCCAAGATATTATATCATTTTTAGAGTTAAATATAATATATTTGCAGAAAAGACATTTTTCAAACCCTTAACGTTTTAAAGAGTCTAAAATATTCTTTCATTTTTTTAAACAAGTATAAGATACTTGCAAAA
Organism: Parasteatoda tepidariorum; assembly: GCF_043381705.1. NCBI lineage: Eukaryota > Metazoa > Arthropoda > Arachnida > Araneae > Theridiidae > Parasteatoda > Parasteatoda tepidariorum. The sequence continues at coordinate 68,989,474 of NC_092208.1, forward strand.
CAATTATTTTGTAAATACGTTTAATAAACTAAAAAAAAATATTAAACTTAAATTTAATTTAGAAATCAAAGTTATTCTATTTTCTTTGTAATGAAAGCTATAAAATATAAAGCAAAAATCGCAATTAACGTAACGTATTTCGTATAAAAAGCAAAACTTAGAGAATAAAGCACTTTGGTAAAAAAAAAAATTGTTCCTATAGAGCTAGAAATATGGTAAATTTTACAATAATCTGGTAGTTTATTGACTATTATTTTGTTTCTCAGGGCAGTATTGATTAACGTTTTTGAAACAAGTAGCTTCAATATAAGCTAAAAAAACATCATTAAATTTAATTAAATTCAATTACCAAATCGTTAGCACCTGATAGAATAATTAAAAGTGCCATAAAGGTGATAATATCTGTTCATATACATGAATAAACTATTTAAAAAAAATAAGCCACACTTCAGTAAAAATACTCCTTTCAGACAATACATCAGACACAAAAGATAAATGTGATTGGATTTCATAAATATCCCCGAGTACGGCTTCTCCATAAAAATATTCACTTACCACTCGTCTCTAACTGTTCCTCGTTAATTAGCGATGCCATTCGCAGAATTTAAATTATCCATTATGGCTTCCCAGAAAGCAAAGTGTTTTCTGTGAGGTCCGAATAAAACCTCTGATAGTAAAATGTTGATCACGTAATTTTCAACCTGACGTCTTTAATCGCTTCATTATTCTAATGATTTGTTCATTAACTTGGTGTTGGTGGGATATGCTGGTATTAGTTTGTCCAAGTTTAACCATTAGCATTTACTAGTAAATGGTTTAGAAACAGACTGAAATGAACAATGCTTTATCAACTCTTAAAATCGTGATGTTATTTGAAATGTATAAATGTTTTTGTTTGTTTTTTTTAATTTGGAAAAAAATATTATTATTATTCGTAATTGTGCAGTTGTTGGTGTTTGCCACATTGAACGTCGGCATGTAAATTTATGTATTGTACACTCTCAAAAACAAAGCTCTCACATTTGACGATTCAGCAATCTTTGAGCTGTATTTCGTCAATTTTGGGAACCATCTCGTCCGGAAATCACGCGATTTGTACCGAAACGCGAACTCTCTAATGTATGACGAAAATGGTTCCTGAATGTCGAAACCTCATTTCAGAATATTGAGGGAGATTAACTAGAATGACGAAACTGAAATGAAGATTAGACGATTGAAAATAAAGTGACGATAAGGCTAACCAGGGGGCGTAGTACCAGGCCAGGGGGGGACCAGGCGTAGTACCAGGACCAGGGGGCGTAGTACCTGGTACGTGGTGTAGTACCAGGAGGATGGCCCAGCACCAGGAAGATCAAAGGTTCGAATCCCGCTTCGGGCATGGGCGTAATTTATCTCCTTGTTCTTTCAATCTTTCTTGTGTTGTTTGGGCGACATTGGCCCACATATATAGTGTCCACGATAAAGTCATTACTAGAAATGTTAAATGCATCAAGTATTATTAACGAGGGTTTTTTTTTTTTTTTTGTGAAAAAAATAGAATGACGAAATTTGTTTCCTTCAAGAAGTGAGGATAGTTATTTTGTCACGTTGACAATATTTTTGCTCGGAGTGAATACCAGTAAACGGTTCCGTCAAAAATGAAGAAAGTTTCATGAAATTTGAATATCCATTTTTTACAGTGTAGAAAAAACAAACTTTTATTATATCTATATTGCTTTAATATTATTATTATTATTATATCCCATAATGGTATAATTTATATAAAAGTAAATCTATTTTTGGATTCTTTGCCAAAGATATTTTAAATTGCGCTTTGTTGCCAGTGCAAACATAAAAAGCGTGTATAAGTTTAACCATTAAGTTTTACTAGTTAATGTTTTTCAACCAGACTGAAATGAACAATGTTGTATTTACTTTTAAAATAATGATGTAACTTGGAATGCAATATTGTTTATTTGTTTTTTTCATTTGGAAAAAAAACTTGTAAGAGATCCTTAAAAGTGAAATAAAACATTTTTACTCACAATTATAAAGTTTGTTTGTCCAAAGATAATTACATGTAAAAAAAAATTTAGTAAATATTTATTATTTTTTATTATTTTATTTAATAATAAGCAAAAAAATTTTGAAATGGAAGTATACGACTTTTTACATTATTTTAAAGTAATAAACTTTTCATATCTAGGTACAAAATTTGAACGAAATCGGTTGAATAGCTCCTGAGAAATTGAATTTTAAATATACGTCCTTCTTAAAATTTAATTTCTCAGGAACTATTCGACTGATTTCACTTGGATTTTGTATTTTGCTATGTAAAATTATTTATTTAAAAAAAATGTCTTTTCAATTCAAATTTTTCATTTTTTTATAATTATTAAATAAAATAATTAAAAAATAATACATATTTGCAAAAATTTATATTTGGCATGGAATCTTTGGACAAATGAATTTTATAATTGAGTGCAAAAAAATTTTCAATTAGCTAAAAAAGCTCCCGAGATAAGGCGAAATACACGAAAGTTAAAATTAAGGGTCATCAAACTTTGGATCGCTTTTATGACCCAACTATGGGGACCATATTTGCCAGATTGCGACAACCCCTTATGCTTTGGGGTTAAAAACGCAAATTCTTTGAAAAAGATATGCTTATTCAAAGAAAGTACAATTTTGTATCTGATTTCGTAATTTAAAATATCGTTTGCTCTAATTAGTTAGCACATTTGAGGTCGCCCCCTCGAACCATGAAGATTGGGTCCTAGAACATGAAGATCCTATCATTAGATCAAAAGTTGTTCAGGATGGTTCATTTTTTTATTTTACGCACTATACATTTAAATTTAAAAATATCAGTACCTTTAAAATATTCATGTGTCATCGTGCATACTTTGTTATGAATCGTGCTTCTATCATAACCATGTTTTCTTTTCTATAGTACGTTTACATAAAAATTACCCATTTTCTTTAAAGATACAAAACCTTGTGCAAAATAAGAAAGGGAAAACAAATTGATTATTTTCTTTCTTTTTCCAGGTAAGATATTTTCTTTTCATTGTTCATTTCTTCACTCCTTCTCAAGGTAAGTTTCTCTCACCTTTAGTTTCACATTGTTTTCTCATTAGTACCAAAAAAAAAAAAAAATTCTCATCTGCAAACCTTTAGGGAAAAATCCTCGTCGCTTCCAGGTTCTCTACTCATCTTAACAATTAGAAGTGAGACAAAGTAAATCTTTGACTAAACATTCCCACTTTTCTTATCTTTCAAAAAACAAAACAAAAAATTCAACAAAAAAAGAGAAATTAAACCCTCAGGAAAGTTTAAAAATGGGAAACTAATTAAAATTATTGGTTTTTCTTAATTAACGCGACGTGACTCAGTTATTTATTCCCTCCAAAAAGAAATAAATTTCACTCTTGTAAGAGATACTTCTCGAATTCCGATTTCGAACTAATGAAGTTCGTAAAAGCTTAAAAAAATAAACTCGTTTTTGGATGATGTATCTTTCGTTGAAGTTATTTTGAAACTGGGTTGTATATCTTTAACCATTAACTTATTTGGATCTTTAATTATTCGTTACTTTATTTAATGGTTTAATTTGTTGTAATTTTTCCCTTAAATGAATGCTGCTGATGCTTATTAAGTTTTTTGACTTCTTCTTTTGCTAAATTATTTTCCTGTTCTTCAAATAAAAGATGGTGCTTGTTTTTTAGTTAGTCGTAATATAAATTATCGCTTTTCATGAAATATTTGTCGCTACCTTAAATTTATTTAAAGAAGTGATTAATGTTTTGTAGCTGTCTTAAAAACGGTTCTTTGAAATATGTTCGTTTAGTGCCATTTTAAATCTTAACTCCAAAAATAAGAAGAAAAAAGAAGATCGGCAAAATTTCAATTTAATATTTTTTTCTTTTGATGTTTAAATTTAAAGAATAATGAATTAATTTAAACATATTAGGTAAATCTTTAAACCTCAAATTTATTATATAATATAGATTATAAAAGATTAATAAATGTATTAGATTTAAAGATAAATGTATTAGATTTAAAATACAGATATAAGGTTTAAAGATACAAATGCAGGTTTAAAGATAAATAGATTAGGTTTAAAGATTATTATAATTATTAAAGATTATTAAAGTATTAGCTTTAAAGATAAGAATTTCAGGTTAATTAAAAAATATTTAATTTAAAAAATAAATATATTTCGTTTAAAGATACAGATATAAGTTTTAAAGATAAAAATATTAAATTTTGTTCGAAACATCTATATTATATAAAACGCTAATACGTACGTATGCATGTATGTATCAATAAAACCGATGATATTTCTTTTCTCGCGCTGGCAACAGTTTTCATTTTTAATTGATTGGATTCGGCGCGCAAGAGCACGTAGTGAGCAACCAGATAACAATAACCAGAGTGAGCATTATCAGGTTGTTCAATTCAGATTCATGCACTAAAAACATGACAATATTTAATTTAAACTCAATTAGGAATTAATTAATTAATTGAAGTGAGAATGCTTTAAAAGGCCGCTGTTGAATTGATATTTTTCTACTGGGAGCTACCTAAACGTCTAAAAAACGTTTAAGTGTTTGTATTGAATGCATTGAATTTTTTTATATTTCGCGTTTATTTATGCATTGAATTTTCACGCTTTAAAATGCAGAATATTAGTGAAGCAATATTTGATAATTTATTTTGCTAATATGTTTCTTATTTAGCTAATGTTTTGATTTTTTCACCATGTACAATCTAAATAGCTAATATACTTTTTTAAAAGCCAATAAGAACATTGGTAGAATTCTTCTACATAAGTACAATACTATGTCTTTGATGATAAAATACTATGTCTTTGATGATAATATATTATGTCTTTGTGCTAGAACATTGTGTTCATTGGCGAGCGAGCGCAGCGAGCCATGGTTCACGGCGTGAACCACATAGGATTGCGTAGCAATTCTCGGGGGATGGCGAGCGTTAGCGAGCAGGGGGCGGAGCCTCCTAGTACTGTTATAAAATTATAGTATTACATTGTTTTGTGTTTTCCATTACTTTCATTTAATTAAAAAAAAAGGTTTCTCTGAAATGTTAAGGTACCCTAAAGTGTCAAGATACCAAAATGTAAGAAATATTGCTTTAAAAGAATTTTAAATCATAGTTTTGGCAATAAATATTATAATTTTTTTTTTTTTGTAAAAGGTGAAAAAATATTCATAAGTGATTTATTTTTACTTTTAAGTGAATATATTGTAGTTATCGAGTTAGAAAGTGCCAAGTGTATTTGTATGTATATGTTAGCAATGATTGAAACCTCCTCAGTGGTACGTTTTTTATTTTGCACACAGTTCATTTCATCAAAAAGTGGACTAAAAATGTCATTTAAAAGAAACTGTAGCTTGGGGGGTGGAGAAACCAATTGCAGAGTTGAAATCAGCGACACGAAAATATCCAAGATCCGCTAAAAAAATCTCATGTAACCGAAAACAAAAAAAAATAATAATAAATAAATAAATAATGTTTTCCAGCATTGTATAGTATCAAGTATTAAGGCAAAGTATTAAATGTAAGAATTTGTAGGTACATTTCCCAGGTATTGTATTATGAACAGTTATTATATATTTTTATAGACATTGAATAAAACAAGACTTAGGAGTTAAAGTATCAGTTAAGGAGTCGTTATCGTTTTTTCAACTATTTATATTTTGATGCCAATACCTACAAACTCAATGCTTTAAATAACTATGTTTATAATAATAAAACTATCTTGAAAATACAGAGAAAAAAATAGATCAATAAAATTTTTTGTTGTGAAGTAGATTATTTGGTTTGCCATAACTGCAAACTAGCTTTGGTTGTTCGAGAAATAAAAAATAAAAATAAAGTTTTAAAAAAAGTATTAAACGAAGTGAAAGCAAAATAAAATAAAAAATATTTATATCTTGAAACATTTATCTTCTGCTTAAATCTTCCACTAGAAATTTGCCTTCTATTTTTAATTATTATTTTTAGGTTTCTGTTATCGTTTGCTTTTACGTTCAATAAAAAGTGATTATAAGAATTATTAAAATTGATAAATTTCGAATTATGCTAGCTTTTTAATGACTAAAGTTTTCCTGCTCCAAAAGATAGTAAACTAATTAAAAAAGTAATAAACCATGGTAATTGGCAACTAAAAGTGTGAAGTTATTATTTCCAATCAATTTCAGAAACATTAATAGTGTAAAATATGTTCCACAATTTTTTTCACAAGTAAGCACGTTATAGAAGTCAAAAAAAAAAAAAACTTATGTCATCATGGTTTTCACTGTGCATATATATTTTCATGCGAATACTAAAAATTAAATGCTTTAATTAATCATATTGATAATGATAAGGAACCTTGAAAATATAACAAAAATAAATAAAATGAAATTCCTTGTTTAGAAGTCGATTCTTTGGTTGGTTGGCCGCAACTCCAATCCCAACAACTAGCTTTGGTTGTTCAAAAAATAAACTAAAAAACACCAATCGCAGTGAAGGTGAAATAAAAAATTTATTATATCTTGAAACATTTATCTCCAACTTAAATCTTCCACTAGAAAGTTGCCTTCTATTTCTGATTACTATTTATCGGTTTCTGACTCATCGTCTGCTCTTACGTCAAGCGCAGAAAAATTTTTCTTGCCATTTTTTGAAGATAAGCTTTCTGCCTCCCACTAACTTAGCCTGTTCATTATTATATCTTTCTCTTTATTCTTTCTTTTTTTTTATTATTTACAGCGCCTGGGTTTTAGATTTTTGTGTGGCAGCTTAAGCCTGTATTTGACGAAGATGAAAATTTTTTAACTTTCTTTTTTCCTCCTTAATGGCTCCAGCGAGAAAAATCGAGCTTAAAAGAAAAAATATATTAAGTAGGTAAATGTGAGGATATCAGAGGAGATTATCTGTGAAATTTTTATCGCTGTCAAAAAATCTCTACTCTTTTAATATAAGCGTGGGATAATATTTGCAACGTAGAGCTTTTGCTTTTTTTACACATTTTTTTCCTATTTTGATCCAGAAAAAATAGAAAGAAATAATTGAGTGAATAGTGAACATAAGATAAAAGGGACGTCTAGCATTGATTTTTATTTCATTCCACTGATTTTAATTTCTCTCTCTTAAGGCTAATCACAACATCAGGTTCATCGCAACATTTTCTTAAGGCTCATTATAACATCATAATAACTCTCTTAGGACTTATTACGATGCTAACTTCTCCCTTACTCCTCATTACAACACTATCGTCTTCTTTAAGCCTATTAACAGCACTCTCTCCCTTAAAACTCATTACAACTCCAAAATCTTTCGTAAGGCTCATTGCAAGAATATAATTTCCCCTAGAGCTGATTGCAACATTAACAACTTTCTAAGAACTCATTACAACGCTTACGTCTCTCTTAGAGCTCATTATAACTCTAATATCTCTCTCATGGCTCAGTACAACACTATCAGCCCCTGTTGAAGCTATTTACAACACTATCCTCTCCTGCAAGGCTCATTACAACTCTAAACAGTTAATTAAGGCTTATTGAAACATTAATATCCCCCTTGGAGCTCATTGCAACATTAATATATCTCTTAGAACTCATTACAACATTGACATCTCTTTTATAGGTCATTATAACACTGATATCTCCCTGAGAGTTCATTTTGTAGGGCTCATTACAGCACTAAATAATGGTACATTTGCTTTTCATTATTTTCTCTCTCTATCTCTCTCTCTCTTTTTTTTTTTTTTTTTTTTTTTTTTTTTTTTTTTTTTTTTTTTTTTTTTTGCTAAATACCGATCTAACGATCCCAAGATGCACCAGTAAAACAAATAATTTATAACGCCCCTTAGAAATTTTTTATTGATTTCATAGTACCATGCTCGTTTGACACTACATAGCTGATTCTGAATCGTGTGCTAATAATTCTACATCCAATAATATACCTTGCTCACAACACTTTAGCATTTCAGTAAAAAGTTGTTTTTTTTTTAAATTTAACTTTAATATTTTTTAAACAACTAAACTTAAAATGAAACTAGTGACTAATATCTTTTAAGCAACTAAAAGTAGAAATAAATTAACCCTATTGTACTTTTTAAGCCTTATTTTTAACTAGAATTCTAAATTTACATTTTAAGGGTGGTTATTACAGTACAACTTATATAATTGCAAATGAAGTTGTAGTTAGGGTAAGACAAAATGTTTATTCGGAAAACCCAGACAAAAAAATTTTTCGATGTTTTTCAATAATCACTTCTACACTGTTTGAAATTTTGGAACTTCTTTTGCTATATCATGGTTCAAACTTGCTTTAACCTTACTGAGCCAAATTATCATATTTCTTACATTTGTTTTCAAGATACTAGGAATCAACTTGAACAGATACATGGTTTAATTTAACGGCTAATTCAATCACTGCAAATGTGCACTGTACTATGGTTCAATGCATCGATATTATGAATCAAAGTACCAATAGTGCAGTTAAAGTTACCGACATTATTGTTCTAGGTATCGATATCAAGATTCAAGATACCGATCACAGTTCAATGCAACAAAGTTATTATATGTACCGATATTATAGATCAATGTATGGACATTATGGTTAAAGGTACCGACATTATGGGTAAAAATATCAATACTTTGGTTACAGGTATCGAATTTATTGTTTAAGCTACCAAAGCTATGGTTAAAAGCAGCAACATTATGATTCAAAGTACCGATATTATGTACGAAGCTATCAATATTATGTTTAAATGTGCCAATACTATGGTTAAAAGTACCGAAATTATGGTTCAAAAAAACAATAGCATGGTTAAGTTACCGATATTATGGTTCAAGGTCACAATACTATAACTGAAAGCACTGATATTATGGTTAAAGATATCGATATTACAGTTAAAGTACCGATATTATGGTTTTAGGTATCAATTCTATGATTAAAGATACCGATATTATAATTCAATATCGAAACAATTTTTTTAAGAGTGTATTCATTTTTAAACTTTATCAAATATCAGTAACAATAAATGAATTAAAAAATGTTTGTTTTCTACAATTCTACTCGAAATATTTTTATTGCTTATCTTCATTTTATTTGCTCTTATTATTGATCCTATTATCACTTCTTAGTTTATAATGAGTGTAACAAAATTTTTATCCCTTAGAATGTTTGATTTTTTTTTACTATTTTTTAACAAGCTAATTAGTTAACTATTAGTAAAAGAAATATGATTTTCCATTTCTTATTGAATATAAAAAACGTTTTATGCTTTGTTAAAAATTTAGAATGTATCAAAGCTTTTAAACTTGCTTTGTAAGTCGCTAACAAGCTAATTAATGTTAAAAGAATATTTTAACATAAAAAAAAACATATTTTCAGCACAAGTAAAACCCAATTTACAAAATAAACATTATAAATCCTGTTCTTTTCTCTCTTTAAGCACGCGATTTAAATAGATATTCAATAAAATTTTGTATTTTAGTGTAAAACTATTTAAAATAGATAAACAATTCGTAGTTAAGCTTATAATATTTTGCATATTTTTGTAAATGCAATTGCAAAACAAATATACGGGTTTATTTACTTGTCATAAGTATTTTCAAAAAAGGAAAAAATTTTTGATAATTTTTTTAAAAATATTAACAAAAATATTAATAAATTGTTTAGATATATTTCATAATTTATTATAATAACAGTGTCATCTTAATAAATTATTAAACATGTTTTATTATACTGCAAAAGTTGATGTCAACATTCAGATCCATAAACTGAATCAACTTATAATAAGTGTGTTTTTTTAAGATTGTAATTAGTTTTATTTTAACCTGAAATAACATGTTTCGACTTCTAATTTCACACAATTTTATTTATTTTTGCACATTGTACATAACTGTTGCACAAAACTATCACATTGGGCTCAATCAATTACAATTATTCTTAGGTTATATAGCTTGTCTTCTGAGTAAGAACAGAAAATTCCCTCAAATTCCCTTCTTTAAATCAAAGGTTTATACAAATAGTAGTATAGCGTTATTTTTATTTTATTTTATAACCGACGTTGAACATCTGATCCAGTTCTGAGTTTACGACTATCAATTTTTCCTCTCCACAACCTAGTAATTTTGGACTCAACCCAGAAGACAATAGAACTCCTGGATAAAGTATTGGAACAAACTAGTCTTCATGTTAGAACTTTTTGAAGACATTTGTGTTACATGGAGAGGAAAAACCAAGGAAACTTACCACGGTTAGCCTAACGAGAAGGAGACTCTAACCCATGATCCTTATACCACTGAGGATATTTTACGTCAGCACTGTCGTCAGTGTGAAGCGGGAGCAGAATTCGTATCAACAAGTCACTGCTAGGGTTCGAACTTGGCTCACCTCATTGCGAGGTTAACGCTCCATCCCATGAGCCACCGCAGTTCGATATATCGCAGTTCCAGATTATAACAATCGTTGAACAGTTGACCTAATTTTGAGCTACTACTATTAATGTTCAACTTGGTAATCTTCTAATCTTGGAATTTAATCCAGAAGACAAGGGAATTCCTGGATCAAGTATTGGAAGAAATTTGCCTTCGTGGAAGACTTTTTGATCTAACTAACCAGCATTTGCGTTACGTGGAGAGGAAAACCTCGAAAACCTCCCACGGTTAGTCTGATGGCATGGGGACTCTAACTCATGATCCATTTAACACTGAGGATATTTTACGTCAGTGCTGTGGTCGGTGCGAGCCGAGTGCGGAATTCGTATTCACCAGACATCGCGGGGATTCCTTATAGCGTTTTCCTAAAAGATTGAGTTACTTTGGAAGCTAATAGTAATTTTAATATGTTGTAATTTTGTCCACTCTTTTAAGATCTGTTCTCAAAAACCATCCTATGTACTGAACAATCAACACTAATATTATTATGATACAGTTATCAGTAAGCAATAAACATTTATTGAGACTAAAATCTTGAAACAAAAACGTTATCTCTTTCTTAAAAATAAAATTTTTGTTTGAGAGCATAAAAACGTTAAATAATTTTAAGGTAAAGCATAAAATAAATTACAAAAATCTATAACTAGGAAGTTAAAAAAAATGATCAAAATTATTTTAAATATGTAAGTTAACCTAACTAATAACCTAACTAAAAGTTTAATAGTGAATATGTTGTTTAAAAAATTTAAGAGTAATTTTGTAGTTGACTTGTATATTTACTGAGGGATTCTTTCACACAAGTGAAGGAGAAATAACAAGAAAAAGTAAGTTCAATAAGAAAAAATAGTAATAATAATTAAAATTAATCATTAAAATTAAATTAATAATGTAGCACATTATTAGGTGAATACGGAGTTTTCAAAACCATACTTAATAAACTTCATTATTCAGGTTTGTCGGGTTTTAGCTAAACGAAAAAGAATGTCTTCTTCTTTTTCAAATTACTCAAAAGAGACCAGTCAAAATTTTTAAAAAAGAGGATTTTATTAAAATTAATATTTTTATTTCGAAATATTATAAATGGGGTATAAAATTTTTAATTAATTACTACATTTAGGCAATGGTAAGGAAGCATTTGAAGCATCAACTATATACTTTCGAAACAGTTGAATCAATTGCTTTTACCTTAGAAGCGTTACGAACCGCCTTTTAAAACTACTTGAAACCATAATTCAATATCAACTCTTTCAATTTAGCACAGTATATGAATAACACAAAATTAACTACAATTACATATTGATCAACTTTATAAACAAAATAAAGAATTTCGGACAAATCGTGTACAGTCTTATTAAAAATACATAATTTGTAGAGAAAAAAAATTAACAATATTTTTTTAAGTAAATATTATTCTGAATCAATTTAAATCACAGCTAGGATGAAACAGAACCATGTTGAAATAGGTTTGCAGCATTGTACCAATTTCGGACGAAAATTCTAGTTTTAAAGCAAATACGGAACAGAAATTATATCATTAAAATTAATAAATTTTTATCTGTTTATGGAATAAATGCTCTCAAGAGAAAGTAGTATTAATATCATAACATATTTTACTTATATTGTTTTACTGAATAGTCATCAATAAAATAATTTAAATACGTGTAAGTTTATTTTGAATAATAAAATGTAAAATATTAAAAAGCCAACAAACCATCGGCACTTTTTTTCAACTAAAGCTGTTTTCTTTCTAGTAAAAACCAGGTTTTTGTTAATAAAAACAGGACGGCCAAAAAAGACAACTTTCTTTCAACCATTCCAACATACCACGATTGCCAACCAATTTAATGAGGAATTAATTTTCACTTTTACAATCATTCCAGAAGCGATGCGGTATGAACTTAATTAATGTTTTGAAATTGCTGAACTAGAACCAAATGTTACCAAAAAAATACTCGATAACGTATATAATTATCAGACAGGAATTACTAATTACCAAGTCTGTTACATATGTTAGTATTGGATCATAGTAAATGGTCTACTAGAGCGTATTTCCTCAAAGGCAGATTCGTTTCTTTTCTTTCTTTTTTTTTCTTTTTTTTTTTAATTTTAATCAAATTTTTTTACTTAAGTACTCTCACCTTCAAGAAGAAGTTTCTTTAATTTTTTTTCTACGTAATTCCAAATTGTTTGAAGGAAAATTTACAATATGTCAGTAAAATTCAGATCTCAAAATACCTCATTTAAAAGATGGTAAGAAATAGTTTTTTTTATTAACATCACAATTTACCCGTTTTTATTTACTCCATTCGCCTACCCCCATAATTGCTTTTCATTTACCATTTTTTTTAAATTATTATTATTTGTTTTTTTTCTAAACGTCAATATTTTACACAAAAATCCAGAGCATTTTGTTTATGTTTCAATCGTAACGAAACACGCGATGACATAGATTTATAAAATAATCAGCTGTGAAAAGAATTAAACTAAGGAATACAGATTTTATTTTACTTTATAACCACCGTCGCCAACTCAATTTTCGGCTTACGACTAACAATGTTCAACTCCGAAACCTTATAATTTTGAACCCAATCCGGAAGACAAGGGAATTCCTAGATCAAGCATTGGGAGAAATTTTGCCTTCGTGGAAAACTTTTTGATGGAATTAACCTGCATTTGCATTAGATGGTGAGGAAAACAGCGAAAGCCTCCCACGGTTAGCCTTACGGAAAAGGGACTCTAACCAATGATCCGTCTAACACTGAGGATATTTTACGTGTGTGGTGCAAGCTGGGGGTGGAATTCTTATCGATCAGCCATCGCTAGGATTCGAACCCGGGCTACCTCATTTGAAGGCGAGCACTCTAATTCTTTAGAAATTTGACTGCACCATTTTAAATTAAACTTCTATGATTATTTATGACTGTATTTTTAATATACACGCTATTCATCTTGCAAAACAATTTTTTGATATATCATGCAATATTCAAAATATATAAAGCACGGAATATTATTTTTACTTTACAATATAATGTTGCAGTTTTATTTTTTTGTTAATATATAAAAGTATCTTATTGAAAGCTACATTTTGATTTTTATATTATATTTTATTTCATACAATATTTTAGTTGCAAAGCAAATGCCGAATTCAATATATTTTTAGAGTACGTATTTCATAATGTTATATTGTAATTTTATTTATATATACATTTTCACAAATCAAAAATGCCTGATTTCAAATCTAAAGTTTTGATGATATTATTTTATGACGATATTTTATTTATTTATCATTCACTAGTTTTCATTTTTCTAAGATATACAGCCTTCTCTGAGCCTTAAATCAAACTTTGCGAAAAAGAATACTACATAAACCATTGAAATAATTCATTTTTGAAAGAACCTCTCTTTACGATTCCGACTCAGAACGATATTTTCTTTCATATTTCTCGAAAGTTCTTCTTACTTTGAACTTCCTAAAAATCTTATTTCACATAAACAAATAAGGCGATTTTATTGGATCTCTCTAAGACACTCGAAGACGCCAAAAACAGACGATATTTTATCTTAATCTAATTTAAACCCCCCACTTTTTTTTCCAAAATCCCAAACGATATAGCAAAAAAGTCGAAGAATATTCACCCGGATTCATTGAAAACAACCTTTTACTTAAAACCAACCCCCTCAGTGCCGGTTTCGAAGTTTTCGAAGAACTTTTTTTCGTACTTATTTCAACATTCTCGCCGCAAACGCAATAAAAATGTCACAACGAATATATCTTCACCAAAAAAAGAAAAAAAAAAGAACGAATATTTATGGCAGAATTTTTTAAAAATATCTTCTACATAGTCGATACCCTTACTGCGATGATCAAACTCCATATTCCTCCCCCCTCCCTATATATAGAGGGGGTTTAAAAAAAAAAGAAAATATAAAACGCGTTGATCGAATCGTCTTTGGGAATAAAGTTCATTCGATCTGCCGATGAAAAAAATTGTCGATGGTATATGACAATCCCATTTAAAGCTTTGGCTCATTTGAATAGTTCTGCGTTATCTCTAAACAGCGTTTGGGAGATGGCCGTTAACGTTTGCTAACGTTTCTTTTCCTATTTCGAACACCCTCAGCATTTGGAACATTTCTTTGGTTTCTTTTGGCGAGGAATGGTATTTGCATTTATATTGCGTCTTTCGAAAAAGATCACTCTTGAAGATGAAGAGAAACCTCTTTTTCGGAGAAATCTGGCTTCCCGTAGACCTAGCCAACCTGCATCTTGGCTATATTTTGAGACTTTTTTTTTCCAGGGCTGTTTGATATTTCTTTGGAGATGAAATGCTCCATTGAAAAAAGAGCATTTCCAAAGATTTTATTCGATGCAAAGTTATCTCAAATCATTTCTCATCTATTCAGAAGAATGCTTTTTTTGCAAATCGGTTGAAGATGTCAGTATTTTTCAAGCATATGTTGTAAAAATGTTGTGCCACACATGCTGCGTCATATGAAGAATGGGTTAAAAGTTTTGCTTTCATAGTGTGCGTGTATGTTTCATTTACTTTCTGAAATATGTTTTGGTCTCTCTAAAGAAATGTCGAAAGCCATTGATCAGTAGTGCTGTTTGTTAACTTGTTTTTAATGTATGAGCTAAATTTATACCTACTCAATATTCCAACTTTGAAAAATAAAATTATGCAGATTACCTATATATAACTCTGAATGGAGCATTTAAATATTATAACTTTATTTATTTATATATTTATTTATTTATTTTTATTTATTTATTTATTTATTTATTTTTTATTTATTTATTTATTTTTTATTTATTTTTATTTATTTATTTATTTTTTATTTATTTATTTTTAATTTATTTATTTTTTATTTATTTATTTATTATTATTATTTTTGAATTGAATTGAAAACATGGTGACGAAATCCTGTAGGGAGCTCTTCAGCCAAAAGTTCAACATGTGTAATACAATTTCTATTCGAAATTTGTAAAGTTCACTTTAAATCTGTTAGATCGATATTGAGGGTTGCCTTTCTAAACGGATTTGGGTAACATGAATCATAATAAAGTTCGAATATGCTGAAAAAACCTTTGTACCTGTTACTTGAACCCTACTATTCGTCGAATTTGTTGAAACCTTTGAAAGCTGTTAGGTTGACACATACAGTTCCAAATTAACCATAATATCTTGTAATCATGTTTAAGAAACATGATAAAATGGTTCGATTTTGCACCATATTAAGGTTGCAACAAACTTCAATGTTTCAAATTTTTAAATGTGTACCTTTTCTATTTGTTGAAATTAATTAGACTTAAATAGTTTAACTAGGCATTAATTCTCTAAACCAATGATAAAGGGAAAATGTATTACAAAACTAATGATTTACCAATATTTATCCATCACCCGTCCATTACTTAGTACCCTGCCCCGTTTTAAAGGGCTCTAAATTTTAACGACCACGGTCAGAATGCCACTGAATTTTGATCCCGGTCGCATATCGTGGACAGCGCCTGGGCTGATACCCCTTTCTCCAAATTTCCAGACCACAACCAGTGAG
Organism: Parasteatoda tepidariorum; assembly: GCF_043381705.1. Lineage (NCBI taxonomy): Eukaryota > Metazoa > Arthropoda > Arachnida > Araneae > Theridiidae > Parasteatoda > Parasteatoda tepidariorum. The sequence goes on from NC_092208.1 coordinate 69,005,469, forward strand.
AGGACTTTCAGCCCCTACAGATTTAACGTGCACCTTGCTGCGTATTCACGCTAGTAATTCAGTCGACTGCTAGAATCGAACTCGCGATCTCGAGCTCTCCACCAGTGGATGAAGCGACGTTTTAGCTGACTGCAAAACCGGAGCTTACGGAATTTTGGAGGTTATTGAATCTTAATATTGTTCAAATTTGTTGCATCTTCAATAAAATTCCAAAGTGAATGACTTCAAATTAACCATTTTTTTTAAATATCATATGATATAATACTGTGATTCAACTTGAATAGCAACACTGCTTACTGTTACACTGTTACACTGTTAAAGCATTATTAAGATTGCATGGTATAAATTTGCTTTGTATTGTTGTTCAAACTACAGATATTTTTCCGATTCGTAGGAACCAATTTCTGTAGTTGATAGGAAGAACGTATCACAAAGCTAAAAAGTGTTAAATATTTAAAAAATTTCGAAAGATTTGAGCTATTACGTCGTATAAATTTGCTGTGACATAGTACGGTGTCACTTTAAACAATATTTCCATACAAATAAAACTTTTTTTTGAATGAGATTGTACAGCCCTTGAAAAGTTCAACTTTCAAGGAAACTCAGTTCAGTTTACAACACTTTAAAGTTGCGACAAGGGATCCAGCGTAAATATCATGGTAATTAATTATCTGTCAAATTGACTGAAAGTTTAATATGTTGTAGCTCAAAATTTTCTGATCAAAAGTTTTCATTTACACAAAGTCCAAAAATTTGTAGTTTCCTAGACGCGAAGCCTCTAACATAAATAGTAATTCTCAATTCTCCAATACAGTCATGACATTAGCATTAACCAAAGTGCACCACATGGAGTTTGTTGGATCGGATTTTGCACATGTTATAGCCCTTATGAGGTCTGATTGCTTAAACAATATGCAAATATACATAGTAAAGGATAAACATAACTAGTCATCAATTATTTCAATGTTATTTACATTTTGTTGAAAAAGTCGATTAGCAGCATGATAGATACATTATTGATGGATAACATGATGCTATCTCTATACTGTGAATTTCCTAAAAACCATACAGTAATACTGTGTGCTAGAGCATTTCAAACACCTTTCACCAGTGACCATAGCCTACATCTCTCATGTTTGAGGCTCCCTATCTCGGAAACTACGCATTTCTGGACAATGTCAATGATAACTCACTTATAATGTTTTAAACTACAACATATTAAATTTTCGGCCAATCTGACAGAGAATTTATTCACATGAGATTTTTTGCGAAGTCCTTTGCACAATAACGTATATAGGCACAGAAAATTTTTAATTCTACACCGAAGAGCCATTACATTATGACCACCCTGCTAATAACGTATAGGACCACCTTTAGCCCGCAAAACTGCTAGCACCCACCGTGGCATTGATTCCACAAGGTGCTGATAGGTAGTCTGAGGTATCTGGTACTAAGCGCTCACCAACCGGTCCTGCAATTCCATCACATTACGAGGAGGTAGCGTGGCAGCACGAATTCGGTTTTCCAAGTAGGACCACAAATGCTCTGTTGGATTTAGGTCAGGTGAATTTGGAGGCCAAGACATGACTTGAAAGTCACTGGAATGTTCCTCGAACCAATCCATGACGATTCGACCCTTATGACATGTTGCATTATCATGTTGGTAAGCACCATCCCCCGCACGAAAAACTGTTGCCATGAATGGGTGAACTATGTTCAAGTAGCTTACAGACATCAGGGATTGTTCTATGAGGATTATGGGTCCTAATGTGCCCCATGAAAACATTGTTCCTGGGCGAGAAACCATGAAAACCTACGGGAGCCCATTGTTATAGATGGAGGGTGGTCATAATGTAATGGCTCTTCGGTGTATATAGGCACAGAAAATTTTTAATTCTACGTTGAACTGATCTATTTGAGAGAGTAGCAATAAGACCAAAGGAGAATAATATTTAACTTTAGACAAAATAGTAAATAATATAAATAAAATCTACCTAACTTAATCTAATATATAAACTTTACCATCAAATTTCTCACTACAAATCAATACATCATAGAATTTTAATAACTTTAAGAATTATTCAGTAACTTCGCTTCATGCAAACAAATATTTTAATTTTTGATTGGAAATCAGTGTTTGCAAACTGAATTATCCCTCACACTTTGCATTTCAAATCTTCCAACCAACTTTTCCCCCAGGAAACCATATATGCTAGAAAGAGACGCGTACATAAACAGTCATCTACACTTATCTGACGCTTTTCTCAATCGTAAAACCTTGCACGTGTCCCAATAAACAAGGGACCTATATGGTTCGCAAGTGTTGAAAGACAACTGGAACAGTCCTGCCTTTTGCGCCCTCGGCGATGACTGAGAAGATAAATCCATAATTTCTGTTGTCGTAAACTCTCCTCGCGTTTAGTGCACTGGGACGGAAAGTAATAGAGATGTTTTCGCCTTGAGTTTTGGAAGATAAACTCAGCTTATATCACAACCCTTTCGTAAAAGAGGTTATTTTGAACTGGACAGCATGAAGTTATGGCTAATATTTTAGGCTACGCTGAGTGATGAAGACATTCTTTGTGTGCTAAACACTGGGGTAAATTGGTGCGCACTTGGATTAAAGGTGGTGTAAAGAATTAAGTGGCTTAAAAAACATTAGAGTTTTTATGTCTGGAATGTTGTTTATAAATTCGTAGTAATGACTAGTTGTTTTTGCGTTGTTTAATTGTTTTTCCATCCAACCAAATCACAGCCTGTTTTTATTGATTTAATGAGTCTAAAGTTTAAATATTCAATCGATGCAAGTTATTCAATTTTTATAGCGCTTCAGCACTTTCTTCTAAATATACAAATTTTTATGCATCAGAATTATATGTTTTTTATTGCCTGTCTGCATTTTATTAAAAACATTTGAGCAAAATTTTAATTACCCTCGCCAATGCCCTAAGCTCTACGTATTTTGCAGATATAAAACGTAAAACACATCCTTTTTGTAGGTTATTTTTGGATTAACAACACAAAATTATGACTAATATTTTACCTACGTGAATTGTGACTAATGCTTAACCCAAAGAGGATTATGACTAATATTTTACTCAACATTGATTAGGTTTAGTATTTTAGTCGAGCAGATTATGACTAATACTTTAAAAAACAAGAATTATGACTAATAATTTAACTTACGTTATTTATAACTCATATTTTAAGCAACGTGGATTATAACTAATATTTTTGCTAAAGGAAATTACGACAAATATTTTAACCTTCATGGAGTAATAAAAAAAATTTATTAAATAAATACTGAAATAAAAGTTTCAAATTTCAATTAAGAGTTTCAAATAGTTAATTTATAGGAGGCATAAAATTACCTCTATAATACCTGACGCTGAAAGTTAAAACCTATAAGCGACAACCACTTAGTGCTTTCCTTAACCCTTTTACGTAGACGGGACACATGTATCTGTATCTCTTTTATGTATCTTTCTGAAGCTCTATTTACAAGCAAAATACATTTTGGTATTTTTAATTTCCAAAAAACAGTCTAATAATTACCAAAAAAATCTACATTTGTACTAAAATATAAAGTTAAAGAAAAGTGCATTAAATATTTTTTCATTCGTATTTAAATATCCATCACTAATTGGTTGCATAAATTTAAAAAAATTCTAAGTAGAATAAATTTTTCTCTTACACCTAATGAACTGCGAATAAGTGCAGATTTGAAAAATTATTGCTTATAGTGAGCTGTGTTTGGAAGATTTTACGTCGAAGGCAAAAAGACACCAGTGTTTCATGCTGTATATCATAACAATAAATTATTAAAATGCTAAGTATAATATTTTTCACTTTTGTCCTAAATTAATACAAAATAGTGAAAAAAACAGTATGAAAAATATGTTTAAAAAAATTTTGCGTCAAAGGGTAAATTATTCCAAAAAAAAGGGAAAAAAATGAATGGAACCACCCTTTAAATTTTCTTTAACAAATAAGGGTATTGTTATTTCAAGTTCGTTTCTACGGTGAGGGGCTTATTAATAACTCATCCATTTCTTCTTCAGGCCTAAACAGACGAAACCATTTAAATTAAATACTTACTATGACCCTTTTTTTACTCAACGTGAATTATAACTAATATTTTAACTTCCGTGAATTATGACTAGCATTTTCACCAACACGAATTAGAATTAATATTATTTAACCTATGGGATTTACTAATTAAGAATTAAAATAATATGAAATAAAATACGTAAAACGAATTTTTATATACTTTGTGATCGGGAAACATTAGTATTTTTTAATAGCCTACTTTGTATATTTTACCTTGGTACTCAAAATGCCTGAACAATAATCTCCCCAACAGAGATATACTATAAACATCTATCGTTCCAATAGACCCTGCATTTCCATGGTTGCTTTGCATGTTCTATTCCCTGATTAAGTACGTCACTAATTACAAACCATCAGAACATCGCTTAAGGTCTGTCTCCACTGGGTCCAAAGGGGGCAACACCGCTTTAGAGTTTAATTTCAACTGTAATTCTCATTTAAACGAAGTCATCTCTGGTGGTGGCAGATGTTACCTTAGAGTTAGTTCTCCCTCTTTAATGCCATGCCTCAACCCTGTTGACTCTCTCTTAATATGTCATATCCAAGATTGGAGAAATGTCCCTAGACATGGCTTGTGTTACCGTTCGCTATTTGTAATTTTGCTCTCAAACTGACATTTTGGAATCGAAACAAAGAGGCTGTTTCTAGACCGCATTGTTTTTAAAATCGAAAATGTTTCGGAATAAAAAGTATAAACTTTTAGAAAATTTGGAGCGTGTTGAGTGTTCAACCGTAATTTCGTTAAAATGTGCTGCGACCTTAATTTTGTGGTGTGAATTTGAGCCATATTTCATCGTACTTCTTAAACTTGATCTCATAGTACTGTACCTCAACTATAGTGAAGACATGATTCAATTTAACACCTCTTTAAGATAGCAGCAAACTGTACTGTAAAAATACGACTTTTTCCAAATTGAACTTCTCAGAAACTATTCGGCCAATTTCATTCAAATTCTGTGTTTTATCATTTAAAATTGCATTCTGTACCATTTAATTCATTTACCGTTTAAAATTCTTGATCAAAAGACCACCAATTAATAGGAAGCTAAAATCGTTAGCTTTGTAATTCAGTAAGATTTTTTTCTTCGAAAAGAAAATTATTAATTCCTACTTTTACGAAGATTTAGTTGGCAATTAATCGTAGATATCTAAAATGTAACGAGTTTTTTGCCAACTTTATTTACAAAAACCAATATACTTTGCTATTAATAATAAAGCTATGAGCTGCTATATAACTTAACAAGGAATTAATATGAAACTCAGAGTTAAGCACCATATCAGTGAAAAATTACCTTTAAAATTATACCTTCGTGAAAATTCAGTCACAAATGATGATTATAATAGTCTTGGCGAACAAAGAGCACCTTTGGCCAAGTAGAGTATCCTTTGGCCAAGATATACTATACAAAAAAAAACGATATAAGAGCTATACTTTATTAATATAAATATAGCTCCCAAATAACTTTAAATTCTCAAACAGAAATTAATAGCAAACTCAGAGTTAGTCATCAATGCTGTGAATACTTACCATTGAAGAAAACATTATAATTCCTTCGCTAGAGAAATTTGTATTTTAAGCAAAACTGCGAATTAATAGTCAACTGTAGCAGCAAAAATTGATATAACATCTTAAACTTCATTATTAAAAATAAAGTTCACAAATAACTTTAAAATATGAAACAGAGATTAATAACATACTCAGAGTTAACCATCAATTCAGTAAACATTTACCATTGAGGGGAAAATTATAATTCGTTCTTTAAGGAAATCAGTATCTTAAGTAAAACTACGAATTAATAGTCAACTATATCAACGAAAATCGATATAAAAGCTATACTTTATTATTACGAATAAAGCTCCCAGATAACTCCAAAGTCTCAAACAGCGGGCAACCTCAGAGTTAAGCCATCACTTCGATGAAAAATTACCATTGTGGAAAAAATAATTCCTTAGCGAACTCTAACAACCAACGAAATTTAAAATAAAAGCTAACATTTATTATTACAAGTGAAACTACAGGCTTCCCAAGAATTTAAGTTTCAACCAGCAATTAGTAGGAAACTCGGAATTAGCCATCAATTCAATGAAAAATTGCCATCGAAGAGAAACATATAATTCTTTCTTTAAAGAAATCTGTATGACGTAAAACTGCTGATTAATAGCCAACTACATCAATAAAAGTCGATATAATGGTTATACTTTATTATTACAAGCTCCCAGATAAATTTAAAATATCAAACAACGATTAATAGCAAACACAAAATTAGCCATCAATTCAGTCAAAAATTTACCATTGAGGAGAAAATTATAATTCCTACTTTAGAGAAAAACAAACTAGCGAAATAGTTACACAGAAGAGGGGATCGTTGTACACGCCACTTGAGAAAATTCAATCTTCTTGGGGATTTCAACTCCTTTCTTAACTCCCTTTTCGGCAAGTGTCGGGGGAGTCGTTCCTTAATTTGGAAAGCTCTTGGGGAAGAAGGGTAAGGGGGTCTTTTACTTAATTAACGGATGCCATTGCTGTGTCCCGGTAAAATGAAGAGGATTAAAACAGCTTCTAACGACCCGCGTGGCATCTCCATCCAAGTTTACCCCATTGCCTCAAGGAGGTAAACAATTACCCCTGGTAATGGACGGCGTAAAGTGTACGCGTTTAGAAACACCATTATTTGTTGAGTGGCTTGAGTGTGTTTGCCAAAGACTTTCGAGTGAATTTATAGTAAATGGGCAATGAAAAAGTCACATACAAACTGGAGTTTATGGTCCTGTTTAGTTTAAACCGTCAATGGTAGTGACTTAGTAGTGGGTAATCATGCGAGTTAAAATCTGCTATTTGGTTTAAAGAGTTGCTTTAATCGGTTTTCGGCTTTCAACTTGCATCGACTTGCTTTTCGTTCCACAAAGAGTTATGCACATTTGAAAAATAATTCTGAGCTTATAGATTTTGTTCTACTTTTGCTTAGAAAACGGTGCAGACCACAGATTTAAGAATAACGTCATTATTTTTCACTGACGTTACGTTAATTTTTTTTATTTATTTTTTTTATTTCATTTGTTTTTATCTTAAATGAGGCGATATAGAGGGTGTAAGATATTTCAATAAATCGTTCACGAAGACAAAATCTCAAGCTATGAAATACTAGGAAAAAAATCTCGAAATGTGAACCAGCTCTTTGGAACCATAGATTTTTCTACGAATAACTTCCCTAGTTCACCCAAATCTCGTGAAATTTTTATCATTTTCAAATATTTTCCATTTCTTCATCAGCGTACGCTTCCATATGCCTTGGAAACTAATTTCTAACCAGCCCAGTGATAGCCAGTGTAAAATATTTACCCGACATTCCTACAAAAAATAATTTAACCAAAGAATATAGAGTTTAGCTGTAATAATGGTTCATTAAATAATCAAGTCATCAAAATAAAACTGCAAAATAGAAAAAAAAGACACTTTTGCTATTAAATTAAATTTTAGGAATTTTACTCCCTCCATTTCGTGATAGAAAATGACTCGCTCATCCCGGAAAAACAAACTTGGAACCAACAATCTAATCTGACTGTAACAAACGGAAGGTTGAAACGGGTCCTCTTTCTCTCACCAAATTGTTTGGCGTCATTAAAAGAGCTGCCAATTGTGATTGATGTTTCATGCTTCGACCTCTATATTTCCACATTCCATCATTTTCAGTGGCAGGCTGCGGGAACACAGCGCCAATGGATTCCTAAATGACTGAGGAAAAAGAAAAACAAAAGTCCAAACAGGCAGCGATTATCTACACAGATGTTTCCAGCATTGAGGAATAATTTGAAAATATGGGTGATACGGCAAGATAATGATCACAACTGTAGTAACTTCGTCAAAATTTGCAGTCGAGCTTCGTTGTTGCTATGGAAGAAATGTCTAGTAATAGCTGTTAAATTATTAACGAAATTAGTTAGAAGTGTGACTCTAACGCATTTTCTTATTAAATAGAAGGTGAAGGATTGATATTATTTAAACTTATTCTACAAAACGTGCAATTTGTAATCCTCTAAATGTCATTTGCATGTCGATTTCGGGGAAAATAATCATCAAAGTAAACGAGTTGTGTCTTATTATCTAAGTAATATCAGTCGTGAAACGTTGCTTTATTGACTAATAGAAAGAATTTTAAAAAGATATTCTATGAATTAGAGGGAGCACTTTATAATTGTTACAAACTATAAATATTTTCTCTAACAGTCTTTGAAAAATATCTGTTCATTTTGAGTTTAATAAAAAGCATTCATTATTATCTTCTTATAAATTGGAAACGAGTTGTGTTCTATTATCTAAGTAATATCAGCCGTGAAACGTTGCTTTTTTGACTAATAAAAAGAATTCAAAAAAAACTATTCTATGAATTAGAGGGAGCACTTTATAATTGTTACAAACTATAAATATTTTCTGAAAAAGAACAGTCTTAGAAAAGTATCTGTTCATTTTGAGTTTAATAAGAAGCATTCATAATTATCTTCTTATAAATTGGAAACGAGTTGTGTCTTATTATCTAAGTAATATCAGTCGCGAAACTTTGCTTTCTTGACTAATAGAAAGAATTTAAAAAAAACTATTCTGTGAATTAGAGGGAGCACTTTATAATTGTTACAAACTGTAAATATTTCCTCGAACAGTCTTTGAAATATATCTGTTCATTTTGAGTTTAATAAAAAGCATTCATTATTATCTTCTTATAAATTGGAAACGAGTTGTGTCCTATTATCTAAGTAATATCAGCCGTGAAACGTTGCTTTTTTGACTAATAGAAAGAATTAAAAAAAACTATTCTATGAATTAGAGGGAGCACTTTATAATTGTTACAAACTATAAATATTTTCTGCAAAAGAACAATCTTTGAAAAGTATCTTTTCCTTTTGAATTTAATAAAAAGCATTCATTATTATCTTCTTATATATTGGATTCAGTCAAATTGAATGGAAACTGCAGTAAAATGTATAAGATTGTTATTATTCTAAACAATGACAAGATTCGAATAGAAACTGTTGGAAAAGTATTGATTGTTATTTTCTTAAACAACAATAAATGTCAAATAGCAACTGTTAAAACTGAATTGTTTTGTTAGTTTCTTAAACAACAAGAGTCAAAAAGGAACTTGAAAATTTATTAATTGTTGTTTTTTTAAAAACAATGGAACTCGGACAGCAACTGTTGAAAATATACTGATTGTTATTCTCTGAAACAACAAGAATCAAATAAACGATTGAAAATTTAATAATTGTTATTTTTTTTTAAGCGATAGGAGTTAAAAAACAACAATCCAAAACTTGTTTATTGTTATTTTTTAAACAATAGGAGTCGAATAGCAAACTTGAAAATGTATTAATTGATATTGTCTTATACAATAGAAGTCAAATAACAACTGTTGAAAACGTAATAATTGTTATTTTCGTAAAAAATAAGAGCTTAAAAGCAACTATTCAAAAATTTATTAGAGTGTTATGTTTTAAAAATAGCTATTTCAAAATGCACGGTTTGAAGCATCTCACCAATACTAAAGTAACTATCATATAACTGATCAATTACAAATAGGGAAATGTAAGTTTTATTAAATGAATCCATCACTATTTTCTAACAAAACGCAAGGAGCAACTAATTTATTGTCACTTTAGGAAGAGCTACATGCATTGTAAAGTAACGCTTATAACACTGACTGCACTATTATTTTATGACCAAATTATTACCTGATTCTGTTCAACAGCATTTTCATGATGATAAGAACCTTTATTGCAAAACAATTTCTATGAATATTCCTTTCCTTTAAATGTAATAAATCAAAACCAGTTCCTCATGTGTACCGTCTCACTTATAATTTACAAACGAAAAACTTCTGTCTGAAAATAAGTTTCTTCAGTTCGTAAACTCAATTTAACGGAACTCTTTTAAACTGAACGAACAACATAAACTGAAAGAATCAGAAACATCTGACAATTAGAAATCAAAACTTTCGGAAAGCTAAAGGGAGAAAAAAAAAATCCTTTACTCTCTTTGTTGTACCTCAGCAGCTCTTAGAAATCTTAACAAAACGAGACAAAAATAACCATTTTAGAAATTGTAAGAGCGCCGGCAGTCTTAGTTTATCCATAAAAATTGTCAAGAGCAATGAACTATAAATAAATTTTGTCTTTTGTTGCAACTCGCTGGGGACAACTTTAGCTGTCTGTTGTTTTCCATTTTATCTGATTATTTGACTTTCGCACAGTGTGTAAGTCAGTGATACTGAGTATTCTATTAACGAAGTTGCTCTGGGCCCATAAAAACAGAAATTTAATTTTTTTTCCCAACACCTTTTTTTCTTTTTTTTCTTTCTTTGGAACAAATTTAGTGCCCATAGCTCGGGGCCTTTCAAAAAAAAAATTTCAGTTTCGTTGTCTGACAATTTGCCGTATTTAAGGCACAGAGTTTCTTAGTCTAAAAATTGGAGAAAAAGTTCATGTTTTTTCTTGGTTATATTTATTTTCATTTGATAAAACCCTGTAGAAATAAATAAGCAATTCTGAAAGCGATACTTTTTCCATTCTTACTTAGTTCTTTATAGTCAGTACTTTTTAGGTTTGTAATTTAGTACTTTAGTTACTACTTTTTCACTGCTGGACAATGATGTCGTATTTAAGGCATAGAATTTCTTAATCTAAAAACTGGTGACGAAATTCACGTTTTTTCCTTGTTTTATTTATCTTCATTTGATAAAAACTTGTAGGAATAAATAAGCAATTCTAAAGGGGATAATTTTTCTGTTCTTAGTTAGTACCTTAGTTGGTACTTTTCATTGAGAATTTAGTACTTTAGTTAGTACTTTGCTCAGTACTTTTTCGTTGTCGGACAATGACGCCGTATTTAAGGCCTAGAGTTTCCTAATCTGAAAACGGGTAAAGTTTATGTTTTTTGAATTACTTTTTTTAATTTCATTAGATAAAAGCCTGTAGGAATGAATCAGCAATTCTGAAAGAGATTCTTTTTCTATTCTTATTTAGTACTTTTTAGTTTTTGACTCTATTACGGTTTACGGTTAAAATTACGGTTTGTTATTAATCACTTTAGCAAAAATTCTTCGCGTGAATTTTCTAAAGATTTTAAAATAAAGTTAAATCTGAAAATGTTTGCTTTCTTTAACAGTAATGATCATATTTTATAGATGTTTATCATATATTTTTTACATTATCTACATGACTTTAAAAAAGTTTGTTCTATTGGTAATTATTTGAGACTTTTGCTAAATATAAAATAATGCATTAAGTATTAAGCAAAGCTTTATAACAATATTTTTTTTGGAAAGGGTTGTTTATTTTTAAAATGTATTTATCATAATTATCTCAAGCATTTAATGTCTTGGCGTTTTATATAAAATTGGATTAAATTTAATTAAACCTGCAGTGTTTTTAATTTTAAAAACATAGACCACCTTATAATTTAACGCAACAAACTTAACTAAGTTATAGATTTTTGGCTATAATACGATAGTTTAAATATTCATCTTCAATAATCAATGATATCAAAGTAATGTATGAAAAGTTCTGGTTTCAATATTTATCGACGATATATCGTAATATCGTGCAGTTATAGTGAGCAATGATTTGAAATAGATCACTGATCAAGAGTTTGCGTAAAAAAAAACATTGTTTTATATAAAAGTAAGCAGATCAGTTATATTATAAAAATATCGCGATATTTCAATATTTTTCCTACCATATATTATATGTTAAAAACCAACATCTTCCAGCAATAGTAAACATTTTATTACAAATAAACTTTGAGACAATATTCAATTGTTTCCACAGCGAAACTTTTATTAAGTGTAAAAACTATGCAAATTAGTTATCTTGAGGTGATGCAAATATATATTAAAATATTGATATTTTCGTCAGTATATGGAAAATATTAAATTTGAAATGAGCTTAGGATCAATATTTAATAAAAATATATTATCATACATTATAATAAGAAAGGAATATAAAATTTAATTAAAATATAATTCATTGCAAATTAAAATTTTAAAAATATGCCATGATACCTGTATATCTCAAAATATTGATTTTTCTGACGTTTTATCGTTCATTTAAAGCTACTATCGTAAAAAATTTTATTTGAAATTGAGTCTGAGTCTGCATTTAATCGTTGGGTAACAAAAATTTTTATGTAATGAAAATTAATGCAAATTATATAGACAGCGAAAATGGCGCGATATATCCTGAATTATCGGTATTTCCTGACGATACATAGGGATAAATAATGTTCCGATACGATTAAATATTTTATTTGTAACAGGTTTTGAATCAATATTCAATTGTTAAGGAAGCAAAAATATTGTCGTTTGAAAATAAATTATTAAAAATACATCACGATACATTGCAAAATATCTATTTTTCAGAAGTCGTATCGTGATATATATAACTCCTATGCCTTGCAGTAATCGTAAAAAATTTTATTTGAAATCGTCTCTATTCAAATCGTTGGGTAACATAAGTGTTTTATGTAAAAATTAATGTGAATTGGTTAAACAGGGAAAATTATATTCTAAATATTGGTATTTTGGGACGATATATAACGATAAATAAATTTCCGATATCCCTCAGTATGATTAAATGTTTTATTTGAAACGAGTTTTGGATCAATAATCAATCCTTTTGTGATATTAAAATTAAAAGGAAAAGTTTTTAAAACTCGAATTCTAACTACAATAATAACGAGGAAGAGGAAGAAGAAAAAAAAATTTCGAGGTAAAAAAGAGAAAGGAATATATAAATAAACTATGATCGAAGAGAACTCTATCTCCAATATATCTTTTCGACCTTTTAACATTTTTCTTGAATAATAAAAACTGAATAGAAAATTCTCATGGAGAAGAAAATAACCTCTTGATCACAGACCACACGCCGATATCTAAACGCTTCTTGGGAGGTTGAAAGATATATTCATTATATCTTCCTTATTTTTAGTTTCTTTTTTTTTTCAATTTTCCATTACTTTATTTTGTTTATTAGCGTAAAGTAAATAACAGTTGATAAGTTTTTAAGAATAATATTTATACTGAGCTTAATTTTTTTTTTAATTTGAAATAATATCTGAAATGTTGATAAAAGTAAATAACGTTTGTTGAGTTTTTGGAAATAATACTGAATTTAGATTTTAATGCACATAATTTCTTTCATTAAATATGATTTTCAAATGTGAAATATTATGTCCATTTCTCCTTTAACATATTTTTATACCATATTTTAATTTTATTAAAATACTAAGAGGATCAAATCAAATTTTGTGCAAAAAATCAGAAATTCCTTGCTCTGTTGTTCTTTTTTTCTCTCTCGGCAATTGTGGTTTTTCTAGTTTTGTTTCTCATCTTTATTTTTCTATTTTCCGATGGCAACTTTGCATTTTATCTTTCAAATCACTTTTGTTTCTTCTCATTCACGTCTGACAAGTCTTAAAAATGGGCGCCAGTTTTTGAGCGCTTAAAACATATGAACTGTTATTTCATTTTTTTATATATTTTTGAAGCGAATGAAGTTTTTAATCAAAAAATATGTTTCCGCTTCAATTTCTTGTATTTATTTATCATCACTAAGTGTGCTTTTCTTTAAAACTGTTTTAGTATATTTAACATTTTATAAAAACGAAAAACTTTTTAATCATATTTCTAAAAACGACAAAGATTCTTCAAACTTTCTTTTTCTTTTATTTTCTTTTTTTTTTTCCATTTCTATAGCATAAAATCAGATTTTGATATACTACTATTATCTTTTATCGATTCCAAAACTCTCAATCTTTACAAAACCCAACCGTATTTTGATTCTCAACTCTATATCAAACATTTTCCGAATAAATTTATTAGTTCAAATATAGTGAAGTTTTTTTTCTTATTACTATTCTCGAAAATATATACCTTCTTACTCAGTGCCAGATCACTTCAGAATTGCAATCTTAGGATATATCCTAAGGGAGCAATATTCGGGAAAATGAATTTCAACAACATAAGGCCGTGTCTCACCAAAACGATATCCATCATATCATACTATTTGGAATTTATACCCTATAACCCTCTATTTCACTCTGGGGAACATTCAATCATCAAACGCCACCTGTCGGGGGGTTTATTCTTTTTCTATCACCCTATAGAACATTTTTTTTTTATTACTTCTAAGTCAAACCATATTGTTCTAATATCTGTGACATCTTCATTTTAGTTTTCAACAAGTATCAGCTGCTTGCGGTATGTTGGGAGGGTTTGTTTTTTGCTGGAATGGGATGTCGCTGTCTTTTATACAAGGTTCTTCGCAGTTGTCGAATCTGTAGAAATGATGAGCTGAGTTGTTCTGTTCCTGCTGTTGAGGGGAATTAAAATGGAATCGTTTTTTCCTTTTCAAGAAAAAGCACTTCTAAAATGTGAAATGTAATTATCTTGTTTTTGTACAAGTAACAGAGATGAAAATTTCGATAATATTTATAAATAAAGATACGCATCTAAATTAAAGTAAAAGTATAAATAACTTTTAATTAACATTCAGAAATTATATATTTTTGCAATTTTATCTAATTGGTCAAACTACAAGTCAATCTTTGAACAAATGTGGCATTTATAAAAAAACAAATGGTTACTTACAGTGGTGAGAATTAAATATTTGTGAAATCCTAGGAAAGTAAAATATACCATTTGGGAGGTGGGGATGGAAATAAAGTAACTCAGTTTTATTCGAAATTCTGAAAACCACTATATATATATATATATATATATTCAGAGAAAAAGAAAAAAATTATTGCAATAAAATATATTTAAAAATTTTTAAGAAAAATCCGGAGAGCAAAATAAGAAAAAGATATAATCTTATCATCAGCTCACACGATTATATCCACAAAAAGGAATGCTTTCTAATATTGTATTGATATAAGTAAGGCAAAAATAACCCATAATAGTGAGAAGAGCACTAAAAAAATTGAAACTAAAATTGAACAAATTAAGCAAAAAATACAAAATAAAACATATTATTCAAAAAATAGAAAATAAAAATTCAATTAAATTCTGAATAAGGCACAAAATATTATATATAAAGCGAGAAGTGAATTTATATGTACTTCCACTTACCCGGTATCTTTCAAATCTGATTTAAAATATTTTCGTGATAAATTTACCAGATTACAAAATATAAAAATCGAAGCATATATCGTGGATAATGGGATCCTATTACAGCGAGTTCATACTGAAGTATAGAAGCGTGTTTGATTTGCTAGTTACCTTGGATTTTCCCGAAACTGGATGTGCGCAAGGTAATAATATTATACTGGATAATTCAAAGTTTATAATTAATAAGGTTGAATTTTAATTATAAAATTTTAATTTTGTTAATTTTAGAGTTATTATTAGCATTTAATGAAAGAAAAAAATTATTTTACAAAACTCTTTATTAAATATAACAAGATTTTTAGCCATGGATTTGTACATGGTAAAACAAAAATTTAGTTAGGAAATTTTAAATAAATCATTTAATAATTATAATATACAATTAACACAATCATTTTATATAGAGCATTATTTATTATTACATTAGGTGGAAATCCATTGTTTTTTTTTATCAAATTTCTTAAAAGTTCGTCTTCTTGTTCTTCTGATAAATAAATATTACTACAATTTATTTTAATTCTATTCATTTGATTAAAGATGGTATTTAAATAAAGGTTTTAGAAACATTAGAATTCCATGTAATTAGTCTATTTATATTAATTTTAAAATCATTTCTTTTATTAACATTGCAGATATTTTCTTCTTTTTTAATACTTAAATCCAATATATATTGTTTTGTATAAAATCATGCAATAATTTTCTTTTTGTTGTCTTAAATCAATATTGTCTACTACATCTGAAATATTAATTTTTATGCTGTTAAAATCATGAACTCTAAAATGATTCAATTCTATTCCAAAATAATTCACTTTTTAAAGAAAAAGAAAAAATTATATTCTTCTAAAAATATTTTATTTTAATAATTTTTCTTTTAAAAAATATCTATAATTTCTTCCCTGTTTTACCTATATTTTTAACTTGTTTTATGAGTTCCATGTACCTGCAACTTAGGGGCAGTATGCAAAACTTATTATTTTTCATAGTTTTCTTTCTCCTATTCTTTTTGTCTTCATTGTGTTAAGATAATAAAAAATTACTAAACTGATTTATATATAAAAAAACAGTACACTTTAGTACCAATCAGTCTAAATATTGACAATGTAGCAAAAAAAAAAATAAAAAGTAGAACAGCTTGCATAGATTTTGAGAAATAACCTCTACTATGTTTTTCCGATATAACTAAAAATATTTAAACATATTAAAACATTTTTTTCACCATTGGAAAATTAGAATATTTATCAGGCAGTTATTAATTGTAAAATTATTTTATCAGAAATAAAGTTCATTGGAATTAAATATTATTAATTGCGAAATTAAATATATATATATATATATATATACATATTTCAATTTTATATCCCTTTTTTCTATTCGAGTTGTTTAGAAGATCTAGATAAAGATTTTTTTTTTTCTAAATAAATTATTTTATCGGTTTTGGAAAAAATAAAATATTTATATGAAAATTATTAATCGGTTTCATTATTACATCGAAAATAATTCTTCCAAGCAATATTTTATCGAATATTAAAATTATCAAGAAATAAATATTTTTAATTGTGAAATAAAATTATTTTAAATTTTTATTCCTTTTTTTTTCATTTAAATCAACTTTCTAAATTTTAGAATTAGAACTATAAACTTTTAATTGCTCGAACTATAAACTACTATATTTTACTATATTTTTACGAACTATATTTTTCTCGAACTATAAACTCTATATATAATGACTGAAGTTATTATTACTTAAAGCAATATCCTACCTAGCGCCAGTATTAGTTTTGTGTATTGGCTGAATAATGGCTCTCTAATCCTTTAACCCTTTCACTTTGTTCACGTGAAACGTTACGTTTAAATTAACTCTTTGTACGGCACTAGGGTTTAAATGACTGTAAAAGAAGAATTCAAACCTTAACTCTTATTACACTCCTCGTGGAATAAATATCCTTTTGGGAAATGCTACTTTTTTGGCGTATTTCTGCAATAAATGGTTCAACTTTATTCGAAAGTACTGATGCTTGAAAACTTTCCCTGCTACTTTTTGAATAACAATCTCCAATCTTGCACTCAAGAAATAGAATATCGCCTATGAATTCGAACATTGCAAAAAGTTCAATGCCATATAAACATTGTATCCGAAAAGTTTTTCTCTTGATTTATGTTGTTTGAGTTTTTCTCGAAAAAAGAACACACACAAAAAAATAGAATACAAAAAAAAAGCATTTAAGCCAAGAAAGGAAAAGTTTTAGTTTTACAGATACGTATGTGTATACAGATCAGATTTTTTTTTTTTTCAGTATTTTTTTTCCTTGGGGTTCATTCTAGCGAATATTGCCCCAAGACATTACGTTTCTTTTTAAATGCATTTCCATTTCTTTAAAAAAAAATAATAAATAAATAAATGTTCGTGAGAGAGAGACGACAGACTGAAAAAAAAGCATGTTTTCTCCTAAAATTTAGAAGAATATTTGAGCTACTCAGACCCGTTGCTTTTTCCTGGAGTGTTTTCGAAGCTCAAAATCTTCTAGCTGGTGAAAGAGGAGGGGAAAAGAAAAAAAAAGAAAGCTCTTTGCTCAAAAGTATAGTTTGCTTCTAGCTTTCTTATCTCCAATTTCTCTGACGCAGAGAAAGTAAAGCGAGAATCTCGAAATGATAGGAACTACAACAGAGGACTAAACTAAAAACGAATTTCGAATGGGCTGGTTTCAGGAACCAAAAGAAAAGGAAAAAAAGAACTTCGAAGTTCAGTGGGGTAGACACAGGGATCTAGGCAACACGCATCGAACAATGGAAACAACAGAACTGGTTCCCTTTTTACCATTCCTTTGCCCTTCTACAGACTCTTTTCAAACTCTTCTCTACACAGTGGATTTTTTTTTTCTTACATCCATTCTTGTCCATGGCAAACTTTTTTTTTTGTGCTTTAAACATCTTCCAGCTAGTTCTGCATCACTGAAGCCAGGTGATGTGTTTTGCTTTTAGAGCTACTAGAAAGATATTTTGGACCCTCTGTTCTGCACAATACTGTTGGGCTGGTCCAAAACATATAGATGACCTAACTATAAAAGCATTTTTCAGTCTTTTTTAAGGATAGCTAGTAATCCTTTACGTTTTTATTCCATGAGCAATCCTGGATATTCCTTTTGTAGGCGCGAAGCTTTTAATGCTGTTTTTTTTTAAGGTTCTGAGATTACAGCGAAGCTTTTTAGTGATTGGTGTACCGTTTTGAATTTGAAACAGTTATTTGTAGCTGAAGTTTTGCCTATCTTTAACCAGGGTCCTACATCCTTATTACGAAAAGTACTCAAAATGTCAATATGGAGAAAATAGTATGTCAATATGAAGAAGTCGAATTGTGAAATAAGAAAGCATTTGTGGTCTGATTTTTCATTTGAAGTTGAAAACTTACTCCATACCTGGATCGTCTAATAAGCTTTTAAAAACGTGTAAAAAATTGAAATTATCCATTGATTTTTAATGAATTTCATCAAGGTGGAAAGTTATTATCAGATTGGCGATTTTTTTTTAAAGTAAATATATTTTTTTTAATATTTAAGTTATTTAATGGTTCATTTTATTTGTAAGAAAAAAACAAATCATTGGATTATACTTTTTAAAGCATTCCTGAGTACTTGAGCCCATGTATCAATACTTAAAAAACAAAAATACACTTTTCAAATCTCAATCAGTTTCTAGTTTAATTAACGACAGATTTATTTTTTACATTTTTTCTCTTGATCCCAAGATACATCACAATTTATTGCAAACTAAGGAAGTGCTTTTTAACTGGCTAAAAGGAATATTTTTTAGTTTAATATGCAATAAAAAAATATTGATAATACTTGACACCCAAAGAGATACAGAAGAAAAATATATATTAAATTCCAGTAAATATTGCAATTTAATATGAACAAATAGATAGATCCGATAATAAATGAAAGATGCTTTAGATAGCAAGATAGTAAATAAAAGTGCTAGTTTTCGTTATAACACGCGAGAGTGATTCGGTATATCCATATTTATCGTCAGGTTTAAAAGTTGATGTGCAATGACGTCATAAGCGACGTTAATGCCAAAGATTTAAATAAAAACTGTTATTTGTTGAGCGGTATATTATTCAGTAATGGTTGGAATATATTATGTAAACAAACCGTAATTTTAATTCCTTCCTAAATTCATTGTTTTAAAAAATAATTTCCTCTTATTACAAAATAGTAATTACATCCTCTCTATTGTTTCTGCCTTCCAAATCAGTTAAATTAAATTCTCGAAGCAGAAGATGAGCTGCAACTTAAATTACATCCTTTTCCGAAAAATAAACAATTCGAATTCCTTTTTAAACTCTAATTTCCAAAGAACAACTGTTGCTTTGCTGAGTTGTTTTTCTACTTCCTATTTAATTTTAGCAAAATATCGTCTGTGAATACTCAAAAATTGAAGTGCAATTTAAGTTCTTTTTTTTATGCATTTTTTAATTTCTAAACTTGTCGTCTGCAATCGACTTTATTCAACAAAAAGAAATCCGCAATCAACTTTTTCACTTCTCACATCGTTGCCACTAGTTTTTTTTTCTCTTCATTTTGTTTATTTTACAAATGATATCCTCCTCCAACTAGTTTTGCGCATCGTAGAACAAAATATTACTTCGAACCTAATTTTTTTAACTTCTTCTCTTATATATCCTTCACCTTTTGCGAACTTTTTGGGAAATATGGCCTCAGGGGGTAATGGACTGAAGTGCCTAGTCATGAGCAGGTGAACGTACAGTAGCCCCCTTGTTTGACCTCTTGCATGTAATTTTATTTTATGTTATCTTTTTTGTGTTATTTACAGTCGTTTATTTTCTTTTAAACTGGCAGGTGGTTGATGTAAGCGTTTTGTTATGTCTACCAGTTTTTTGTTTACCAGTTTACCTTAATTACTCTGATTGTAGTCAGCTCTCTTACCGTTTTATGATAACTTTTTTTTTCATGATAAGTTTTTCTTGCGTCTCTTACCAACATTTCTTACCACGCATTCACAAAAGAATTTCGTAATTATTAAAATTGTACCCGCTTTAATATTCACTGGTTAGTTCCTTCTAAAACTGCAAATAACTCATATATTTCTTTTACGCTTCATCAAGCATGATCGTGTTGTTTAAAAACTACTAAATGCGTTAAATTTTTAAATAAATAAATAAAGTAAAAAATTTTCTATTTATTTCCCTTTAATTTTAAAAATAGAATCATAATTTTACAATTTTGGATTAAAACAAGTCAGAAAGGTTTTTGAAAACGATTTTGCGTTCTCATGGCGTGATTTTTACACCCCAAAAAAAATCGCATCAAAATCCATCATTATTTATATTTAAGTACCTTTATGGTGGTACTTTGGTACCTATAAATGGTGGCTCTGTATTTCGACAACTTTTGCGTATATCCACTTTTAATTTTTGCAATCCTTATATATAACATTCTTTATAAATAGATTCAAAAATATTTTTTTTCAGTAATTTAGAAAAAAACAGACTTATTATTTTGTTAAATGTTATTCATTTCTTTGAACTTGACCCAGTCTAAACGGATGGTCCTGATTGGCCCCTCTCATTATCTTCAGTTATTCTTCTGTATTACTATCAGTTATTCTTACCTCAATTATTTCAAAAAGTAACTGAAATATTAAGTATTTTGGACTTTTCATAACTTGAACCAATTTAAGTGCTCCATTAATCATGCATCTGTTAGCTTTATGGATACGTATATATAGAAACTTACACATATACCTTATACTTGGAGTATCTCCAAAGGTATTTTTGGTTGGTATCATAACCATAAACCCAGGTAGGTTTAGATATCTTGACCAGGGGTTGAAATTAATATACACAGTTATTATAGTTCTCTAAATTTCCCACAAAAGAAAAAAATATTTCTTACATCTTCTAAAAATCTGCAAAAAGAATAATAATTTTTATCTCTTTCTTGTTTTTAACGTTGGTGGATTTAAATCAATGATGATTCATGAAAATTTCTTTATTTGCCTGAATTATTGAGGGGGACTTAGAAATTTCTAATTATTGAAGGGGACATATGGACACCGTTCCCCTTCCGATACAATCAAACCCATGGGTATACCTACGTGGGTTATGGGTAGCCAGCGACATGTGTAAGCCAAAATCTAGCTTTGTTCTTACGTGTTGACGAACTTGGATTTGTGATCCCGATTTTTCTGTAAGTGTAATTTTAAATTATTATACAAATTATTAAATTATTAAATTATTATTTAATTATTAAATTATTATTTAAATTATAATACAATATTTCAAAATATAATGTTAAATTCACACTTGCTTGAATTAAAAAATAAACAAAATGGCGAGTAAATATAAAGCGTTAAAAATAAAAAATAAAGTCAATACTAAAGTAAAGGTCTGTAATAACAAAACGCACCCATTCGAACAACTGAACATCGAATATTCAACACTCCAAAATCCAAATAAGCCACCCACCTGCCCCAAGGTAGCCAGGTAGGCAGACTCTCAAGATGGAGTGCAAAGCAAACAATATTCCATCTTCTGACCGCACCCTAAAGTAACAGTTGACTAAAAATAAATCAGTTCTTCTCTTCGATTCTACCACTTGATCGATTGTTCTCAATTTGTTCCATCAATAATCGTGTCACCAAGTTCAGTGGAATAAAAGGGGTGAGGCAAAAAAAAAACGTTGTGAAGTTGTCGCTAATTATTCTTTATTTCTACCTGTATTGGATGGGCTGGGAAAATGGCCTTCAATGTTATTAGTTATTTACCAAGCTCACAGCTGGAGGAAAGGTGGGGAAAAAAATAACGGCTTCCTTTCCTCTGTAAAGATTTAGCCGTCTTTTTTTTTTAAAAAAAAAACATGAGGTCATCAAGTTTTATTTACCGAAGGAAGATTAGTCAATGTAATTAAGATTTGTTTTAGTGGTGATTTAACTATTGTCTTTATCCTATTTGGGTTTTATGGGTTTTTTATTTTAATTATCTTTTTTGTTTGTTCTAAAAATACAAATTAATTAATTCTTGCTTGCCTAACAGTTAACTGTGAAACAAGGGACAGTTTAAAACTATGCGTTTTTTTCCTGCTGTGTCTTTTCAAATTTAAAGTAATTAAAGAAAATAATTATAAAGTTTTGTAAAAGGAGGTTATAAGTTAAAATTTTTGCAAAAAAGCATGAGGTCATCAAATTTTAATTACCAAAGGTAGATTAGAGAGACTTACTGAGTGGTGATTGAAGTATTACCTTTCATCTCTTTGGATTTTATGGGTTTTAAATTTTAAAAAAAAAATAAATAATAAAATTTTATTTGTTCTAAAAATAATAGTAAATTAATAATTACTAGTCTAACATTAAATGGTGAGACAAAGAAGATGTTTAAAATTGTGCACATTTTTCGCTGATACTTTTTTTTCTCTTCAAGCTTTTCATGAAGGGTAAAAGTATTTAAATAATAATTTAAAAGCTTTGAGGAAGAAAATAAGTATCAAGTGATATTTCTGAAGAGAAAAAATACTGAGTTATCAAATTTTATTTACCACAGGAGGATTTGTTAAACTTACTGATATTTGTTTTAGTGGTAGTTTAAGTTTTACCTTTATATTAAAATTATGGATTATTATTATTATTATGAATCCTGTCTATAATTAAATGTTTTTCATTTAAAAATTAATTATTAACTAATGCATGACTGTCGTTAGTCTAACATTTAATAGAGAGATAGGGAGGCATCTCAAAATTATGCTTATTTTTTTCTTTGTATTTTTTTAAATCTTTCAAAAAGTGTAAAAGTAATAAATTATTAATTAAAGAGCTTAGTAAAAGAAGGTTATAGGTGAAAAAAAATTTTTTTAAAAAAATGAGATTTATTTCAATTTTTTCATCATTTTAACGTGCATCAAATAGCTGGATCAGGGCTCAGTGGTTAAGGTACACTGATTGTGAAAGATCTGGGTTCTATATCCAATGGCTGCGGGGTTCTATATCCAAAGTCCACCCATCTTCGCATCAATTGGTTCCAGCTCGTCTGGTGAATAAAGGAGGACGGCGCGCAATGCTGACGACATTTCCGTCATTATGACATAGGTGTAGAAATTGTGCAGCCGTAACCGTCTTAACCCCCGAACCAACAAACTAAATGTTGCGGGATGCTTTACTTATTCCAGCATCAACAAGGAATTGTAATATTGAGGCACTTTAATTTATAAAACTAATAGCGCTTTTATGTTCGTGCTTAAGGAATTTTATTTACAATTAATTACACTAAGTAGATATAAATTGAAGCATTCGAAAATCTTATTTTTTCACCTTAAAATAAGCCACATCAGTATGAAGACCTATATTTTATTATATAGGTTTAACATATAGGTTTTAATATAAGCTAAAACCTATATAAAAACTATAAACCTAAACCCGATGGCTGGATGACACTACTAAAGATCTCAAAGTACTAAAGATTAACAACTGGAAAAAAGTCGCCATGGATAGGAGGCGTTGGAGGCTACGCGTGGTTGAGGCAGCCGAGGCCTGTAAGGGGCTGTCGTGCTGAAGAAGAAGAAGATAACCTATATTATTTATTTTTGAATTTCATTTACACTATCATTTACAAATTTTTTCGTAAAAGAAAAATTAAGAAACTTACTTAATTTTGTGAATCACAACCTTTATGTTGTAACACAATTAAAAATGACTTTTTTTTAATACTAACTGAAAAAAGCAACAATTTTTTTTTTATTTTATTATTATTCTTTTTTTATTTTATTTAATTATCTTCCATTTGTTCTGAAACTGAGATACCCAAATTTACCAAGCAATGCAACTTAACATGGTCTAAGTTCTTCAATTTTAAAGCTAGTTTCAGAATTTAAAAAAATAAATAAATCCTCCCAGTCCCCGTAGTTCCCGATTCTGGGAGAGCTTTTCCCCAATCCAATGATAGATAGCATATGGTGGGGATTTTTCGCTGTAGTCAGCACCTAGTTTGAAAGTGGTCCGAACGGATTTCCAAATGTGACAGGTCAAAAACTAGGATGGAAAAATACTGATACATCGAAAGGAAAGAAAGGGAAAAAGCTGGAAGGGAAATTCATCCCGATTCGGTTGAATTCCTTATCCAGGGGAATCACTTTAGCATCTTGGATATGGACAGAGAGGAAGGCCCCATTGTCAGGAAACTCGCCTACCACCTGCCGGTTTTGACAGCATTTCGACGTGATTGCTCTCTATGACAGTTTTTTTTCCTTTCTTTTTCTTATACCTTCATGATGAAACTTTATTTCTTTTTCCCCACTTTTCCCCCACACTAAAGCACCTGGTGCCTCGAAATATATAGTATATCATTTCCCTGGCCTTTTATTGATAAACCATGATTTCGTTTTCAATGCTTGAAGGCAATTTCATAGACTAGTTATTTTTATGAAGATATTTTTTTATGTAGTTTAATTTGTTAACATATAATTATGGGCATGTTTTGGTAAACATGTTATCTTAGTTAAAATAAAGTGTTAATTTCATATGTGAAGTGGATTATTTTGATTAGCAAAATTTCTTATGATGTTATAAGCTACTATTTTTAAGCATGTAAATAAGTTAATTAATAATATAAATACATTGTGTAACAATGTAAATGTAAATACATTAATTTTATATAATAACTCATAGTTCCATAATAGATAATTCATTTTTGCTTGTATTGTTGTGAATGGGATATATTCATTTATTCACTCAGATTCATGAACTAGATTCCTTTATATAGAGATCTTTTATAGGTATTAATTTGTTAAAATATAGTTAGAAGTAAAACTACTTTCAGATGTTACGGTATTGAAAACTAACTGTTTCTATAATGTTATATAGTACATACAATAATGATAAGCATAAATACATTCATTTTCATAAAAACTTAGGGCTCATAATAGATAATTCATTTTTACTTATATCATTGGGAAATAGATAAATTCCTTAATTATTCATTCAGATTCATGGACTAGATTCTTTTATATAGAGATTTTTTTATAAATTTCTTAATTATTCACTCAGATTCAGGGACTAGATTCTTTTATATGGAGATTTTTTTTATCAATTCCATAATTATTCACTCAAATTCATCTACCAGATTCTTTTATATAGAGATTTTTTTATAAATTCCTTAATTACTCACTCAGATTCATGGACTAGATTCTTTTATATAGAGATTTTTTTGTAAATTCCTTAATTATTTACTCAGATTCATGGACTAGATTCTTTTATATACAGATTTTTTATGGGTGTTAGTTTGTTAAAATATAATTAGAGGTAATACTGCTTTCATATGTTACGTTATTCAAAACTTTATTGTTAAATAGTACTTCTAATAATAATAAACATAAATACATTAATTTTTCATAATAAGTATTTCTTTCATAATTGATTAATAATCTTTACTCATAGTATTGTGAATGGTATAAATTCCGTAATTATTCAATCAGGATGGTAAACTATTTGCTTATATTTAGCGGTTTTCTTATGGGAATAATTATGTTAAAATATAATTGGAAATAATACCACTTTCAGATTTTATGCTATTTAAAATTTATTGTTTACATAATGTTATAGTCTATATGTAACAGTCATATATATAAATGCACTAATTTTTCCCAATAAATCGATGTTTCATAAAGGACAATTATTTAATGAATGCGGTCATAAAATAATTTTATTGCCAACATTAAACAACCAATTCATTTCGGATTTGCTGATTTTTAACCCAACCTAGAAGACAAAGGAATTATCATTTCAAACTTTGTGGCAGATCCGACTTTGTACCAGACTTGCAAAGTAACACAAACACACATTTACGTTAAATAGAAAAGAAAATCACAAACACCTCTCACGGTTAGCCCGACTAAAGAACTCCACTTCATGATCCATCAATCACCTATTATATTTTACGTCAGCTGCGTGATTGGGGAAATTTTCCTCAACCATAATTAGGCTCAAAAGTGACTTGTATCTTCGAGCAAATTAATCTTTTTGAATAACTCGATACAGTGATTCAATTTGAACGAAAAGATGGTAGACGATATTTTGGTTAAAAGTGCCCGCAATCTGGTTCAACGTTTAATCGATTTTTTTCATCAGTACTGTTTAACGCTAACAGACGGAAAAAGACGTTTTGGTAAAATTACCGAAATGTATGGTAATAACATTTCTGGTTGAAAAAAACAACAACATAATTCTGGTTAATATAACCAACATATACGGTACTTAAACCATTCAAATGTAATTTTTTCTTTGATATGGTAACGATTCATCTGAAATTCTTGTTCTCAAAATTATGGTTCTTATTACAACATATTTAGAAAAAATACTAAAACGTAAAGTAAATTTAACCGAATAAATGATTTTTAGGCTCTGATTTGAGGTATCATTATAAATTTACCAAATTTCGTCACATATACTAAATTTTTTCGCAGATTATAAAACCATATTTTATTATCAATTTTTCCAAAATCAATACCAAAGCTCTTCAGTAAAAATTTCCAAGAATTTTTATGTTCCCATAGAACCAGAGAAACACATTAAATTTTACCAGACTCTGGTAGTTTTGACCATACTTTACTTCTCAATAGAGCTAGAAGCATAACCGAAATTTAAAAAAAAAAAAATCAAATATGTTTTATTTTAATTAATAGAAAGAATATTCTAGTTTTTGCTTTGAATATAACTTTAGAAATAAAAATTACAAAATTTACCTCATATACCAATTACACCATACAAAATGCATGAAAAAATTTGGGAAACAAATTTTTTTCCATACAGCCGTAAAAAGTAATAAAGATAAAATTGCATTTTTTATTAGCTGTGAACGGATTTCAAAGCAGATATTTTTCTTTAAAAAGGCCTTTTTTTACCCTCTTTTATTATCTTTCATCACAGCTAGTCATCCCACGCTGATGTGAATCTGGACATTAGAGGGTGGTATTAGCTCTTTACGGAGGGGTGGGCCTCTAGTTGGGGTACGTCTGTGATAGAGAACAAATTTTTCTCCGAAAATATCAGCCGTATCTACTCTCATTACCAACCACAGGGAACATCCTTTTAGATTATATAGATACGAAAACCTATGGTTGGCTCCTTCTCTCTCTGATTAAGCAGTTGGGAAAAATTGTAGACAGTAAAGAATGTTTGAATTATTGATGAATGCTCAACTTCAAACAAATGATGATGCATTGGCAATTTAGTGACACATTCGTCACTTTTTGCGATTGCACTTTTGCACACTTGCGATTGCACTTTTAAAAATTTTATTTGAATCTCATTGCTGGAATTTTAGGCCTGATTACATATTTTAAGATTAGGCAAACATATAGATTATTGTTATAGATATTTAGATTATTGATGAGGGCTCAAGTTGTAAGATTTTGAACGAATGATGATGCGCCTGCCATTTGATGACGCATTCATCACTTATTGCGATTGCGTTTTCCAAAATTTGAATGTGATTACTAGAATTCAGGATTGATAACAAAATTTTAAGATTTTGTAAGCGTGTAGATTAATGATGTAAATATGTGGATTATTGATGAGCACTTAGGTTGTAGGGCTACGAACAAATGATGATTTATCTATCATTTGATGACAGATTCCTCACTTATTGTGATGGCATTTTCTAAAATTTGAATCTGATTGCTGGAATTTGTGACTTATTGCAAAATTTTAAGATTTTTGCAGGCTTGTAGATTAACATTATAGACATTTCAATTATTGACGAGCTCTACCATTTGAATGATTTCTAACAAATAATTATGCATCTGCTATTTGAATGACGCATTAGTCATTTATTGTGATTTCGGTCACTTTCGAAAATTGTATTTAAATCTGTTGGTCAGAATTTAAGACGATTACAAAATTTTAAGATTCGGCAAGCATGTAAATTATTGTGAACTACATCTCATTGATGATGATGAATACTAAAGTTGCAAGATCTCAATCACGGATTATGTATCTTTCATTTAATGACATATTTGTCACTTATTGCGATTGCTTTTTTAAAAAAAGTGCATTTTATTCAGATAGCTAAAATGTAGGACTGATTACAAAATTTTGAGAACTGACAAATATGCAGATAGATTATTGCGATGCAGCCCTGGCTAAAGCTCGGGAAGTTGAAACAAAGAAAAGATTAGTGCCAAATATTTTTGTTAATATCAAATAGCACACGGACAAACATAAATTTGAATAATTACGAGAAGGGATAAAAGGAGAGTCAGCTCTGTCCAAAGTCTGAGCATCTACTGACTGTTCAGATGGCGCTGTGGTTGTTACAGTGAAAAATATTTCAGCCATCAATGAGTATTCACGCTCGAAACATTTGCCACTGTATGAGATTGTGCTTTCAAAAATTGATTTTAAATCTGTAATAGTCAGAATTTGATTAATTTTCGTTAATTTTAGATTTTTTATTTATGTTCTACATAGAGATTAAGCTAAAATTATCTTTTTAATTTTGATGAGTGATTAGCACCTGAAATAAATGAATGAATTTATATGAACAGTTAAAAAAAATTAATAAAGCATTCTCGTAACAGCTTGTTGTGAGCTTGGGGATTAATAGGTTCCAAAATTTTAGGACCAATGGCGTAATGAGGGTGATGTTCTCAGCGTTGCGCCCCATCCTACTTTACTTCCCAGACAAGCTGGTCCCCATCGCTATGGAGCTTAGTAGGCTTCAATCCACCACCGTAGATCGAACCTCGGTCTTTCTAATACTGCTCAGTACTTTAACTTCTGTGCCATTGTGGATTACACTGTGGCTGCGTGAAAATTTCATCTGCGCATGTTTTCTCCCTTTGGAAGTCTTAAAAAAATGCTAATTCTTTCAAAATGTTTTTTCCCGTTTATCAAGCGTAGCCAAACTCAAAAATTATGAAATAGTTTATTTTTCCATTGAAAAATAACAATCACATTCAAAATCTTGAGAATGATTTTCCCATAGCTAGAAACTGTAATAAATTTCAAAATCTTGAATAACGTTCATTTTTTCTTTTCGTAGATGTTACCGAGTACAGAACCTTGAAAATGTGTTCCGCTATCAATAAATTGTAATTCAGCAAACAAAATATTGAAAACGAAGAAAAAAAACTTTTTTTCTAAATTCTTGATAAAAGAATTATTTTAAAAAAGCGATGCTTTTTTTTATATAGATTTTTTTGTTGTTGTTTAATTTTCAATGTGCTTAAAAAAACTAAGACTAAAAGGAAGAAAAAAATCACTAATTTACTAATACGACAGTAGACATCATTTCATTCGCGTGTCATCCCCACCAGGTGAGACCTCGCTGAAACCTGTCAACCTCACCAAGATATCCAATCACTCTAAAACCTAATGAGGGCGACAGCTGCAAACTGTTTCCTAAAAATTCGAATTTTCCATTTCCAGTTTCGAAAACAAAAGCTACAACAGATTTTTCACCCATATTTATTCCCTGAACACACGCCGCATAGTCCGAACAATTTATTTTTGGTTCAAGTTCCGTTGCATACGTGCACTCAGGTCACGACAACGCCAGGTGAGATAATAAGAAACTCTGGCCTTTAAATTTTCTTAGGCTTGATAGGGCAGGTGGGCCTAGTAACTCTCACACGATATCCCCTTAAAATTGCCTCTCCCTGCCCTAAGTAGATTAGGATAAGACTCTGATTGGGGTTTTACTGTAATACCTTATATTTCAAAGGGATTTGAGGTAATCTTAGGAAAGATGCACCGACTGTCCATCTTCTTAGTTTGATACTTTTTTGGAGGGATTCTTTATCGTGCTTCTTGATAAGAAATTTAAATTGCTTTCTTAGAATTTTTTGGCCATTATTTCTAGTCTCTGATAAAATAATGGCTGAAGGTAGTATATTCACTCAGTAAAAGTAGTACCCTCGCGATCTGGGATTTTATTGAAATTTTATTTATTTACATATATATATATAAGACNCAAAACATAATATATATATATATATATAGCATAATAAATAAAAACAAAAAAACACGGTGAAAATTAAGAAACAAAGGGAGGGGGAAAATGAGAAAACAAGGGAAAAATTACAGAACAATGAAAAAGGGGGGGAAAAGAAAAATAATTAAAAAAAAATGAAAATAACAAAAAACCGGAAAAAAGAACTAAAAATTTTAAAAATTCCGGAAAGTAAAAGATATAATCTTTTTATCAGCTCATACGGTTATATCCGCAAAAAAGAGTGCTTTCTAATATTGCATCAATGTAGCCGAAGCAAAATATATCAATACAATAGTGTGAGAAGAACTCAAAAAATTTTACAAAAAAATTACAACAAATAAAATAGAACACAATAAGTAAAAATATCACGTAAAGACAGAAAATAAAATATAAAGAAAAAACAGAATAAAACATGAAATGAAAACTATAAAGCGGGAAGCGAATTCAAATGAACTTACATAAACGGGAAATTTTTCAAGAATGATTTAAAATATTTTCGTAACAAGATTGTCCAACTTTTAAGATTTTAATAGCTCCTTTATATCATCTTTTATTTATTTACAATTTTCATTCTTTCTTACTTTTAAATTCGACTATCATGCAATTCCTTGGATTCCAAATGTAGTCTTTTGCCTCCTTTTAAAGATTTCCTTGACAATCGCCGATTGCCGGCCAATTTTTCCGTATTTCCTACTGAGTAGCTCTGTCAAATTTTAATTTTTAGCTCTGTCCGTTTGATATTAATGTTTTGTATTGTATGTGTGCTTTTTATTTAACTAATTTTGATTGGTCAATTATAGGGATCCTTTGACCTCTAGTTCTTATAGTTATTACTTTTCATAATTTTAGAAGGAAAATTTAGATGTCTTATCAATTCTTGTACTATTATCCTGTATATATATATATATATATATACTATATATAAATTTTTAATATAGCTATGATAGAATATGTCTTCTTCACAATGCATTCCTTTATTACAAAGGCATTTCGAAATAAGGAACAATTATCCTAAGAAAAAAATTGCTCATTATAATGCATCGATACCTCAATAAAAAAACGAAATGATAATGTAATTGTGAATGAGTTTAAAATGAAAGAAGAAAAAAAAACTTACCGATATAATTAAAATAAAATAAAAAATATGTTTCAAATTGAGTGACTTCTCTAACGGTTAACAAAAATCGCTAAGAATTACTACGTCGTGATGAATGATAAATATTTGTGTAATTCTACATTAAAATTAAATACAGAAACCATCCTATCTCTTAACAAGTCAGTAGAAAGTAAAACAATTTTTTAATAAATTTATAAATTTTGGCTCTGTCCTAAAACATTCACATAAAAGCTACGTGCTTTTCGTACGTAATATTAAAAGTACTATGATAGAATATAAATTCATGAACTATCTATAATTTCATTTTGTATTTTTTCTTAAAAACTTATTTTACACGGAGAATGGAAACCAAAGTTAGCCCTAACTATACTCAACTTTTGTTGATTCTAAAATCTGAATTTAAATATTTAATGTAAGAAGTGAAATTTTTAATATAGTTAAGTAGAGATGTTCGTTACGCTAACTATTTCCCATTTTAGAATATTAAAAATACGGATTGCCATATCATTTATAGCATTACATACTTCTTAGCTTTTTAGCTCCCTTTATTTTATAAATTTTTGTACGTTTTTAATCATACTTTTCTAAATAAATGTAAAGCAGATAATTTTTATTCAATTTCATATAGAACGGATGTTAATATTTCCATTATTTTCCCTTTTAACCTTTCCCGGCTAACTTTTTATTCAATTTAATTTCGCAGTGAGTTTATTTTTTAAGGATATACAACTGGTAATCAAAATATATTTTTGATCTTCCTTTAAGTTGCTTTCATTTTAACATAAAAATGTTCTTCGTTGTAGGTTTGCTATATTAGAACGATCTATTTGGGGTTAGTTTGTTATGCAAAATTATTTAAATATTAACATTAGATAATGGATAATTGAGTAAGTTGGCTTTACTTTTGGCAGTGTTTTTATTCAATAAAGCGCCAAAGATGGAGTTCTTCCGGTATTCTGAAACGTGCTCCGAATTTCTCCTGCATTTCGATATCTTTTTTTAAAATTGCTTTGATTTTAACATTAAAATTTTTTCCGCTGTTGGTCTGTTTTACTATTACAATCTTTTTAAAGTGTAAGTTAGTTATTATTTAAGTTATTAACAATAAATGTCGCGGGATTGGCTTGATTTATGGCAGTGTTTATTATCTTTAAAGTGCTAATAGTATAAATATCTCTATATTCAGAAACGTCTTCCAAACTTAAACTATATTCCGATGTTTTTTTTTTTTTTTTTTTTTTTTTTTTTTTTAAACAGAATTTCATACTTTTTATTATTTTATATTAATTTAGGTCGAAATAGGTGAAAAATATTACATGTAGCATTTTAATAATTTGTGATTATAAAATACAGCATGACACACTGGGGTCTTTTTCTGCGTTAATGGTAAAATCTTCCCAACACAGCTTCCTTCCAAACAATAATTTTTCAAATTTGCACTTATTTGCAATTATCAGAGAAGCAGTTATTCCTCACTGGAATTTCTTTAATTTACAAAATCAATTATGTTAAATTTTGGAATATGAATAGAAAAAAAAATGTCAACTACTCTTTACATTTTAGAACAAATCTTATTCATTTAGAACAAACCTTACATTTTAGAGCAAATCTAATTCCGGTAACCTAAAATATTTCTTTCAGTAACTGTTAGAAAAAATTTTATAATTAAAAAGTACCAAAATATATTTTTGCTTGTAATTAGAGAGTATCAAAAAAATATCTATGAAAGGAACACCAGTGGCCTCCTTTGCGTTAAAAAATTAAATTGCTTTCAGTTTAGCTTAAAAATGTTTTCAACAGTAGGTTTTTATTATTATAGTCATCTGCTTAAAGTTTGCTTTAATACCAAATTTTTAATCAAAATTTTTTAAAAAATCTGTAAATTGAATTGTGGTTTGCTTAAATTAATGTATGTGTAACAGCATATGTGACGCATATGACATTACATAATAAATGTATTTCGAGCCAAAATTTGATCTTTTTGTACAAAATTGAAGAAATATTAAATTATCATCTACAGCTAAATCTACAAAATTAAAAATAGTTCACTAACGCGGATTTTCATTAATAATCATCTCAATAATCATCTCAAACTTGCTAGATTTTATACACGTGAGGAGTTTTCGTTAGAAATAAATTTCCATATTTAACAATGCAAAAATATTTATTCTTGCCATCTATCATAAGAATAATTTTCAGACAACAAACAGTTAAAACGAATGATGAAAAGCCCAGGAGAATATATCTAACGCATATATATTTTTTTTAAAGATATATGCGCAAAAAATTAATCTAACTGCAGAATAAAAATGCATTCTATTCTAAATCTTTCAACAATGATCAGCGCGTTGCAAGAGTATCATACATCATTTGTGACATTTTTGCAACGTTAAAAAAAGTATAGGGATAAAAAGAAAAGAATTTCCCTATTGATATTATCGTAGGGAAAAAAAACACATTTTATTCCGGTACCTATAATTTGGATCACTAGAAATTTAATGAATAAAAATTTACATTTTGAACTGGAATAGAACGTAAATTATTTACTTGGGAATAAAAATTGTATATAAAGTGTGGTGTATTTTGCAGTCATTTATAAATGCAAAGTGTTTGTTTACAAATTTTTCAATCAATAATGCTAGAATGGAACTTTTAAAAAGAATGAAAATGTTTCGAAGAAAAGGGAGGGGTATTCATCGGACTCTAAAGTTTCAAGAGGCCTTTTTATTCTTGACTGAACTCAACGGTTAAAGAGAAGAAGGCGGAGGGGAAATTTAAATATGATTTTAATTGTCTTCATTTAATTTTCATAAATAAACTAGTCCCGCAGTGGACTGATGTTTAAGAAACGGTTCCCAGCAGATCACCGAAGTCAAGCATCACTGACTGCGGTCAGTGTGCTGGTGGGTGGCAACTTGGATTTGTCTGCGTAGGGACAGAGGGTGCGCGGTATTGGTCCTCGTTAAACTGTTCTATAGTAAAGTGCTTGATTTCGCGTACAGGTGGTCGGGCTACCGAAGCAGGGGTGCCATCCCCTCTGCAGAGGATCAAAATTGTGATGGCATGTCTTCGGATCATCCTCAGGGATGCTTCGGTAGCCCGACTACAACAACAACAACAACAACATAAATAAACTAATTGTGGATATTTACTCTATATCGAAAGGAGGTAAAAATTAAACGATAACAAACCTAGAATGAGTAAAATATAACTATAGCTATTCTACAATTTTAATGGATTTCTTTTCTAACAAATTTATTTCTATAATCTGCTATCAGCAAAATAGTTTTGTACCCGTTTTTAGATTTGTTTTGTAAACAAGTCTGTTTTTGTACAATTTACATTAGAAGAATTTTTCCTCATCATCCAGATTTCTTTTCGTCAATTCAAACAATTAAAAAGTAAATCATAAACAATCTAAACGCAGACAACAGTACAGTACTAAGATGGCGATTCAAAATTGCTAATCTCATTGTTTTATTACGTCACTTTTTTGAAAAAAATCTTTAGTAGTTTTTAAAAAATATCGAATCTATCTCCCGTGATCTAATAAAGCGATATTCCTTTAAATGCGGCAGAATTCATAGCAGTCTTTTATTGTAATACAAGTATTACAATTTTGCGCTTAAGAGTTTCAATGCTTAAAATATCTCAAATATTTCCCCATTATTTTGATACCGTATAACTTTTTTAAATAAACTTTAAGATTTAACTTTAATCGTTAAAATCCTAAAAGTAAATTTCCTGTTAAGATTCATATGTAGTTGACTTCTTAAATTAGTCGATTCTCACGGTCTAATAGACATTTTACCAAATCAAAATGATTCTACAGATCTTGGCGATAAACAACCAATTGAATCACAGGCATAGAAGATGCTTTCTTACTCCTGTAGATTGGAAACATAGCATCCAGTTAAAATAAGAGAAGCAATCTTAAAAACACGATGTACACTTTCATAGTACTGTAATAATTGTAGGCTTAAGTGTTTCAATGTTACACGTATCTCGAATACTACACCATTATTTTGATACAGAATAACTTTGCATTTCAAATCAACTCAAAGATAATGATTAAAGTGCTTAACGTAAATTTCCAGTTAAAAGTCACATGCAGTTGACTTCTTTCGATTTAGCATTCATTTTACCTCAGTATGATTCTACAGATCCAAGCCGTAAACAGCCAATCGAATTACAAACGACGTTCTTTCATTCGCTTCGATTCGAAATATTGCAGTTAATCGCAACATTGCAGTTACACTAAAAGATCAATCTTTCATCCAGATAAAATAAAAGAATCAATCTTAAAAACGCTAGGTACATTTTCACAGTATTACAATTTTAGGCTTAAGTGTTTTAATGATACGCGTATCTCGAATACTTCGCTATTATTTTGATACAGAATAACTTCATATTTTAAATAAAGTCAAAGATAATGGCTAAAGTGCTTAAAGTAAATTTCCATTTAAGAGTCATGTGTAGTTGACTTCTTACGATTCATCAGTCATTTTACCTCCTCAGAGAGATTTTACAGGTCCGAGCCGTAAACAGCTAATTGAATCACAGATGACGCTTCTTTTCTTGTTTATATTCGAAACATTGCTTCGAGTTAAAACTAAAGAAACAGTCTGGAAAACGGGCAAACTCCGGAACGTAAAAGCCATAAAGTTGCAAGTCCCAAACTGTTTTATCGGAGGGGAAATTGAGGCAACGCAGGTGTCACTGGATTTCTAGGATAACTGGGAAACCTAATTGGTAGAAAGCAAAAGGAGTAATTTAATTATCCAGTTTATCACTGACTTCATCTTCCAAAGCGGAACACTTGGCAGTAATTTACAAGTCGTAAAATAGTCATTACTCGTATTGTCATCTTGAATACGGTTTGCGTTTCTCAAATGTTGGCTGGATATTTTGGGTGCCGAATTTGATTATAGACCATAAATTTCTTCTGTCATAAGAAAAGAATAATTCACAGTGACTTCAGACTCTTTAGATAATGGGGCCCAAACTGATTTGTATTCAATTATTTTGGATCAATACTCAAGAAGTGAATTAATAGAATCAACTGAATAAATTCTTTCACCTCCTGAGAATCAAGATTTAAATAATGGCAGAAAATGCTGTCATTACTGAGAAAAATGTAATAAAGAGAATAATAAATTCATACATGCAATGCAATATTTTTTTTAATATTCAATTAATTGAGCTTATTAACTTTTTAGCTATTTTTAATTGCTGCATAAAAAAATAACAAATTTTATTTTATTTATTATTTATTTTATTTTATTTTATAATTGCTTTGGAAATACATGCCTTTAAGACATGACTTAAAGTATACCTTTTTTTAAGTGCAAAAATTGTACTAGATGTTATATGGGACACTGGTAAAAGATTGTTGAATTTCGAGAGGTTAAAAAATTAAGTTTTAAATTTGGTACAAAAATCTAGTAAATATTTTGCACATAGTTTGTATTAAACCGATATTAAATCTCCAAATTATATTCAGTGCCTAAAATAGCATTTTATTCTTTGGAGATTGTGCAATGACATTAAATATTCTCGATTGCGTGTGGGTCATGGGCTAGATTTCTATTGATCTCGTGCTAACCTTGGAAGGATTTCGAGGTTTTCCTCTTTGCTTAACGTAAATGCCAATTTTATTTTATTTTAGAACCAGCGTTGAACAGCCGACCCGATTCTGAGTTTACGACTATCAATGTTGAAATCCGTAGCCTTTTAATTTTGAACCCAATCCAGAAGACAAGGGAACTCCGAGATCAAGTGAAAGATTTGCCATCGTGAAGGACTTTTTGACGGAATCAACCCACATTTTCATTACATGGGGAGGAAAACCAAGAAAACCTGCCACTGTTATCCTGACTGCAAAGGGACTTTAATCTATGATCCGTCTACCATTAAGGGTTTTTACGTAAGCACTGTGGTTGGTGTGAGCTGAGTGCGGAATTCGTATCGAATAGCCATCGCTCCTCCACGGCTCCCCAGATTTCCCTTGTCTTCAGAGTTGAGTTTATAATTACAGGGTTATAAAGTTGAGCATTGATAGTCGTTAACTCAGAAATGGGTCAGCTGTTCAACGCCTTTTATAAAAATGCAAAATAAAAAAATATATATAACCTGTTTGTTTCTTCCTCATTTAAATATAAATGTACTAGTGGGCTGCACCCCCTGCTCGCTAACGCTAGCCAACCCCCGAAAATTGCTACGCAATCTTATATGGTTTGCTAAGCAAACCAAGTTCGCTTCGCTCGCTACTAACTTAGGTACATTGCAAATACACGAAATTCTAAGAATTCAAAACAATCATTCAAATCCATATAAAAACTTTTTTTTTTAAATAAAATTACATCTTTTTAGTAAATACTAAGTCATTAAAATAAATTTGAATTCAAATAGAGGACACGCAATTTGTTAAACCTATTAGAAATGTGCTATAGTATAATTCGTGATATAAATCAAAAATCGTCAAATAAATTCGTAATATATAAATTCGTGAAAAAAAGCGCTTTCGACAAAATACTAAAATAGAGATCTATCGACAAAGACTACTCACTTCTGCCTAGCTTAATAGTATGAGATTGCCGCAGCTGATGCTCTCTGGTTATTTCAGTTTCCGTTTTTAAAAGCGCTATATGTTAAGCCACCTCAGCTGGATTTGGCATGTGACATTTTTAACGGCAATCATTGGTCGATTCGCCGTGTAAGAGAAATACTAACGAAAGCAAATGTTGCCACAGCCGGAAAAGAAATACAGCCAAAATTTGGGAGCCACGTAAGAATATATTAGATGGGCTCTAATTCGCCAATTCTTTTACTCCATTTTCAACAACGAGTTTGAAAGGTGTTGTTTATGTCGGTTATTCAATGATGTGTAATATCCAATTAACTATATGTACGCAGGGAGATTAGAACAAAATTAAAAAGGAATAATGCTTAGACCTAGCGCAATACGTTTACTAAATAAATGTACTCACTATATTTTTCTGGGCACATACAAGTTGTTAACAGTGATCAATATCCTTCCAAGTGAATAACGTTTTCCCGTCGTAATATCTCTTAGTTCTCCATAAAACTCACAACTAAATACGTGAACTGCTTGCAAATATTCACTTTTCGAAGATTTTTTCGAATAAAGGGTTGGGGTAGAGCGATACATTCCAGACATCTGGCAATTGTTTTCATCTCAACAGAAGAAAAATTGGTGTCTCTTCAATTGAAGAAAAAAAAATAGATACTGGGTCCATTCGAATTTTCTTCTGAAAAACACCCTCTCGACCACCCTTTTCCCGTTTTTCCTGAGCCTGCCCGTTCCGGGAAATGTGCAACGTGGCGTTTAATGGGACCGTTAAAAGGGAAAAAAACTGTTTCCGCATGAAAAGTACGTGATTCTTTAGGTAAATGTTTTATCCTTTTTTTTATCGTCTTAAGTGGCGCGCATTGTCAAACATCAGTGGCGAATGCAAACACATTACCAGACTGTTTGAAGAGCGTTCATTGAAAAAAAATAAGTGTAAAAAAGTAACTTAGTTTTAGTATTTTATTTTCTAATGAAAGAGTATTCGGTAAGATTTGTTAAAATATGATGTAGAATCAATGAAAAAGCGTTACTGCTATTCATTAGATTCGTTTATTTTGTCAGTTTTTGATGTTCCGCATTAAGTGTTTCACGAATTAGTTTTCAAATTACGAAATGAACTGAACTAATGAGATAAGCAAAGTACATTTTAAATATTGAGTTTTTAGTGACCAAATACATGCTGATAAAAAAAAGTTAGCAATTAAAAGGTTTTGTTTTGGAACTCGATTGGCTTTCAAAAGCAAATTTAAGCTATCAGTCAAAGAAATTATTTAATAAAGTTGATATAATTTCAAGTTATTGAAACTTATACACTAGATTTTCTTTAAATAGGTAAAAACTTAAAAAGTGAATTTATAAAAACATCCAAAAATATTGGAAAAATAATAAATATTATGACTTTAGTAGGAATTGAACACCTATATATTTTATTGTACTAGTATATGATTTAAGAAATGAGGCAATTATCATTATTATTTGTTCTGAATAATTCAATTGATCAAGTAGTTTTTTTTAATACATATTTTTATTTCATATGGCTATGAAAATTCATAAAAAGTAGCTTTTTCATAACCCTATATCAATTTACTGTGCCTTCTATTAGAAATACCTTGGCCAAAGAAATACCCATAGCAAATTTAGCGAAATTTATAAAAGGTCATACAATCAATATTTAGCAAATTTAACAAAATTCATTTGAGATCATACAATCAATATTTGGCAAATTTAACGAAATTCATTAGACATTATACAATAATTATTTAGCAAATTTAACGAAATTCATTAAACATCATACAGTAATTATTTAGCAAATTTAACGAAATTCAGTCTCAGCATTACTTTCTTAGTTTAAAGAATATATGAGTAGTAATTGATAAGATAATATTTATATGAATTAACTACAATCAATAGAAACTATTAAAAGCATTCAGTAGCTAATTATTTTAATTATTTATATTTACTACTTAATAATAATGACGGTTAAAAGATGAGCGGTAGTAATCAAAGTTAGTACATTTCTGATAATCTTTGCTAATCATACACACTTACTACAAGCATTTTAACTAATCATTTGATTTTTCAAAGTTATTTATAATATTAAATTATAGAAAAACTTCATATTCTCTATAAGAATTCTTCTAAACTTTTTCCAAACTAATTTTAAAGAATAGTGTGTAATCTAAAAAAAATTCTCGATAATGTATTATGCCATATTTTATTTCAGTATAAAATTTTTAAATAAAAAAAACAAAACAATTTCTTACAGCAAAAGAACTAAATATCACATTTCATTAAATATCACACTTTCTGGTTTTAAATTGTTTAACGCACGTTACTGCTGTTTTAATGTACGTTAAAGTTAGAAAAGAAAAACATTTTTTCAGAAAATATTTCAATAAATGTCGAATTTTTTTAATTGTTTTTTATTTAGGAATATTAAACTTTAGTTGTAGAATCAAAAATATAAGTTAATAAAAGAGTTACATTAGTTTTTTCAGCAGACGATTCAATTCCTGCCAGATTTTCTTTCCGTATTTTGCTTTCTAAGTTTGAATGTTAAACTTTTATCCGTAGAATCCGTAGAAGTCAAAATGAGAAAAAGAATACAAGAAATTTTCCAACAGACTATTCAACAACTGCTGCCAGATTTTTATAATCTCTTTCTAATTCTGAATTTTATGCTTTAGTACTTTTAATTTTTTTAAGCAAGGATTTTATTAAAAGTCAGAGATCGTTTTCTAAGTTTGAGTTTTTAGCTTTTATTGTGGCTTTGTAAATTGAGTTGTAAACTTCGATTGTTTTTTTTTTCTTTTTTTTGTAGAGTCTAAAATAAAATTTGAAAAAAAGACAATTCAATATAACTGAATTTTTGTAACTGTTATCACATTCTGAATTTAATCTTTTATGTCCGTTACACAACTGTTTTCAATTTTAAGCATTTTCTGAGCAGCAAAATAAAGCGTATTAAAGCACTTTTCTAAGCTGCTAAGATAAAGGAATATAGAGTTTTGATATATTTCAGCATTGTAAACAAAACAGCCTTTCAGTTATTCTTTGATGCATGATAACATTCTCATGGTATTAGGAGATTAGCCTATATCAAAGAGAACCGACTGCAATACTATTGAAAGGACTAAGAGCTACAATACGCACAACCGAGTAGCAACATAAAAATTCCTATTTTATTTCAGTTTATCCAAATAAATCTTACAGAAAGGGCCCAATAAATACAATTGAATTATTTTGTATTGTTCGTGGATTGAATCCAGACATAACGATTTTTTCTAAAACAATCCCGATATAAATAAAACACGTTTTATTTGATTATTTGCTTCGAAAATTATTTGTTTATCTTAAATGACCTCCATACGAGAGTTGTATAGTGTTATTACTATTGATGAAATGAAATATTGACTGTGAACTTTTCGATAAATGTAGTTTTGTTATATTTTGTAATAAACCTTACGTTTTTTTGATAAACAATTGCATATTACCAACAACAACTTTTGTTTCTGATTGTTTGTGTTACCTATAAACCAGTTTTTGCATTAATTTAAACAATACTTCTAATCGCGCTAAGGAAAAATTATTGTCTCTTGGTGAAAGATATTAAAGCAGTCGAGATTTAATAACACTTAAAGAAATTTATTAGAATATGAAAAGATTTGCAGAATGTAAGATCGAATGCTAGCAGTGGAAAATTGGCAATTTTCCACTACTAATGCTTCGTCCTGTTTGGCGTTATTAGAACCATGTTATTCTGAAGATTTGCTGCAGCATTTGTAAGATGAAAAGTTGAATGATATTACCAACAAATTAAGCTTTCTTGTTGACACAATTGATTCGACTTGAAAAGAAAATGGCTTATTTTAACCGCTTAACTTTATGTCAAATGTGCAGCTAATTGATCTGATATTATTGTACAACCTTGAATATTTTTTTTTTCTTAGAACGTTCTTGATTACATAATGCCGTGTCCATTTTTCACCTTATATAATCTTGCAAAAAATTAGAAAACATTCTGGTTTAATCTTGAAACAGATTTTTGGAGAGTACATGATTACTAGTATTATTGCTGTTCTGATGGCTCAACTTTTTTTCCTTTACACTGTAAAAAATTCCGAATCAAATTATGGTATAAAGTACGTAGGGTGCATCTTCCGTAAAATTAATTTTTACCGTAAAATATTATACTCTAATTTTTGCAATAATGTTTATTTGAGATATATATTGAGGATTATGGAGGATATTAAGGAGTGAATCAGTGATTTTAATGTAATTATGACTGTAAAAAGTACGTTATATTATATTTTTTGTTCCATAGCACGTTCCGTTAAAATTGGATTCCATGGTATAAAATGATTGCTAAATTTAAGAATGAAGAATGACGTTTCTTTGACAACTATTCTCCACGTTTATAAAAGTTCCTAACTTTTCTNTTTTTTTTTTTTTTTTTTTTTTTTTTTTTTTTTTTTTTTTGAAAAATATAATTTAGTTTATCTTATTTGTATTCAGCATATGCATGCAACAAGAACAGTTCATAATAATAAGTATTTCATTCTTCATAGTAAATATTTTTCAAATAATTAATAATCTCTTTTTTGTTAGCATATTCACTGCTGAAAACGCAGCATTTCAAAAAAGTCGTATTTTAAAATTCGATTTCTCAGTAACTATTCGACCGATTTCACTCACATTTCGTATTTTGCCATTTAAAATTGCATTCTTTAAAATTATGTAAAAAAATTTTATACCTTACAATTCAAATTTTTTTTCGACTTTAATTAAATAAACAAATAAAAAATAATAAATATTTACTAAAAGTAAAAGTTATATTTTGCATAAAATTATCTTCGGATAAAGGAATTTTAAAATTGTGTTCAGAAATTTTTATATTCGCTTACGAACTTCTCGAGATATGGTGAAATACGCAAGAACTAAAATTAACATTAAGGAGTCCAAATTTTGGACAGTTCTCCTGAACAAACTGTGAGAACCATATTTCTCACATTGCGGCTACACCCTATATTTTTAAGGATCAGAAATCCAAATCCGTCGATAAAAGGGTATGTTTATTTAGAAAAAAAAATCACTTTTTGTGTCTTATTTCGTAACTTCAAATATCGTCTGCACTAATTAATTAGCATATTTGAGGTCACCCCTTCGAACCATTAAGAATGAGTCCTAGAACGTAAAGATCCTATCATTAGATCAAAAGTTATTAAATATGGTCCGTTTTTTTTTTTTTGCATACTGGGCATAAGTATAAGCTTGAAGTATCTGCTTTCGTTTATACATAACTATAAACTATAGGAAAAACTTTTTTTTTTTTTTAAAATCATGTACTATTCGTATGAATTGAACTTCTTTATATTTTTTTATGAATAAGAGACATAAAAAAGTTGAGAGAAATCCACCGAGATAATATCTTACTTCGAAATGAATTAAAGATAAATTTCCAACATGTTTGAAATGACTTTTCAAGAGCATCAAGAGCTTCTTCTATAGATAAGCGCAAGCACTATCTCTCAATTAACCGCATTCCTCAAGCAATCCACTTAATTCCATCTCGAATGCCTTTAATAATGGTGAAATAAAGTTCTTTTTTTCCCTTCTCTTTTCAATCAGAACTACTGCGAGATAAGATCATGCTAGAAAATGGAACTAAAATACTCAAACTCGATTTCCATTAAAAGTTGTAATCCTAATGAAAAGTCAAGGATGTTGTTGACTAGAATTTCGAACTTATGGTATTTTTTTTAAACATTATCGTCGTTTTGAAAAAAAAATAACTCTCACTGAGGAAAAACTACAAGAATATGGTAAAATTTACTGTGTTTCTGGTTCCATGGAAACGCCAAAAAGTTCGGTAATTTTTACCAAGTAATGATTTTGATAAAACTAACCATAAAATATGGTGTTATGATAAGAAATAAAATTCGGTAATTGTGGCAAAATTTGGTAATTTTATAATGATACTTTAGAGAATGGCATAAAGACCATTAACTCGGTTAAATTTACAATTTTGCATTTTAACTAAGTGTGTGGTAATAAGAACTATTATTTTGAAAACCAGAGTCTTCTATTAACCCTTACCATGTGTACTTAAAAGTTACCAAAGGAATAAACCATTCCTTTATGAACTGTATATTGTGGCTTTATTACCAGAATTATGGAGTGTGTTTTTTAACCAGAAATGTCATTTAAATGCAGCGTTTTTCTTTTTTTAAAACCAGAAATGTCTTTAATTTTTTTTCTCCGTGTTGTATTGCTTATACCAGCATTATTGAAATATTTAATTCTTAATTTCCTAATTGTTATTTATCTACTTGACCTTTAACTTTGTTATGAGATCAAGTAGATAAAAAAATCTTATTTATAACCAATAATGAACAGCCTAACAATGTAGCGGATGACAGAGAAATTTTTTAGAGTTTAACATCTTAAGATTTCAAACTCAATCCGACATGCAGGATGACCAACTTAAAAGCTGCCCGAAAAATATAAATTTCCGTTAAATCTATGAGTTAAATGTAAATGATCCTAATATATTATGAATGCTTTATGGGCCGCTTTTATTTTGGTCACTCTGTATAAAGGAAATCTTGGAACGAGAACTGGTGCCAACTCGCTATTTTCGAAGACTTTGAAGAGATGAAACTACCGAGCCGAGGATATGTAATCGGAGAAATGTAACTATGTGGTGACGACTAAAATCTCAATTAAATTAGCGAGGTTTAAGCCACCATTGGGGATCGAGCCCAGATTCTTAACCATGACAATTCAGTGCCATATTCTCAAAGAAATTTAAATCCAAATGGCACTTAAATCCAAAATGGCGCGGTTGAAGAGCTTTTAATAAAGAATTCTGAACATATTAGAACTTGCAATTAATGTTACTCCT
Source organism: Parasteatoda tepidariorum (assembly GCF_043381705.1). Classification (NCBI taxonomy): domain Eukaryota; kingdom Metazoa; phylum Arthropoda; class Arachnida; order Araneae; family Theridiidae; genus Parasteatoda; species Parasteatoda tepidariorum. The sequence continues at coordinate 69,050,340 of NC_092208.1, forward strand.
GGCAATCCGCTTTCGATAGGGAAATTTCGATCTCTCAATTAAACCACATTCTTTAACGAAACCACTTAAAGACAATACAGTTTCTTTTCGCGTGTCTAAAGTGATGACCCAATTGCGGATTTTTCCCTTTTTTTTTCCTCCCTAAAACAGATAAGGTCATGATGAACAAAGAAGAAACTAAAATCAGAGAATTCTTCCAACCATCCATCGGAGAAAGTGTTGAAGTAGTTACGCCTGGCTAATTACCTGTGCATAGAACCTAAATAGAATCTGTGCAGAAAACGAAATTCCCCAGTCTCCAGGGAAAAAGTCAGAACGTGGTGGATGTTGGGAGCTGAATAAATGATAATAGAAGCTCTACTTTTACCCGAAGTGGTCTTTTAATCGAGTTAGATGGAAAAGCCCAATCGAATAAACTGCAGATTCGAAAGGGTTTCTTCCAGATTTTTACTGTATTCGCTTTTGTTTATAGCCATTTGTGATCGCTCCAGGCATTGATAAATTACTCCGGCTATACATATGCATTACTGATTAGCTTACTTTTACCATTATGTAAAAACAAATTTCCAGTATCTTGATCAAACAGGAGAACATAGAATTGGTTATAGCATAGCCTTGAGGATAATTCATTCAGTAACAAAGATAATTGGCCTAGAGATATATTGTTTTCCATCCGTAGGCAAATCAGTCAATCCTGATTTATTATATCTATTTGTATAATCTAATATCCTATATTATCGCTTGGTATAAGTAGATATTACTCGTTATTTTATTGCATCTTAGCTACTGGAAGAAGTAAAAATATTTTATTGCTTTTTTTGTTCAGAAGCTTTTATTTGAGTGTATCATATTATTTTATTTTATTATACCGAATAGTATATATACGTATAAAAGCAATTTAGTTGTAAAAAAAAGTCAAATAAGTAAAAAAAAATTAAAATCTTATGAAGAAACGAAAACTTCATAAACGTGGAAAAATCTAAAACCGAAGAAGCGATTCAAGCAAAAATAATTTCAAATAAAGAGAAATAGATAGACAAAGAATATAAATTCATTTGTATAAAGAAAAATTCAAAACTGAAAAAGTGATGTAAACTAAAAATATTTCATATCCAAAACCGAAAGAATGATCTAAAGGAATATAAAAAAAACATAGAAAGAATAAAAAACTTAATGAAATTAAAAAATTAAAAATCGAAGAAATGAAAGTAACCAAAAAAATATATATTAAAAAGAATATACTATACATACGAAGAAGAAATTCATATGAACAAAGAAAAACTCAAAACCGATAGATCGATGTAAAAGAATATTTCAAAGGGGAAAAAAATCAAACAAAGAAGAAAAAACTGCAAATACTCTGAAAAATTAAAAATCGAAGAAGTGATACTAATAAAAAAAATCAAAGTAAAATGAATATTAATTATAGAAAATCTAATTAAAACGAATATTAATCTAATAATATCGTCGATATAATTTCCACAATCCACAGATTGTAATTTTGACCTGAACTAGAGAATGATCAATCAAGGTATTGGTTTGCTATAATAATATGGGGGACTTTGTGACCAGACAAAATTTACGTGCACCATTTACTGCACCGGGAGTCTTCGGTCGGGGAGGATTGAACTCACGACCTCTTTTACGTGGCAGAACTCCCTACCAACCAGGCTATTCTGAACACATTTTTAATCGTGTTATAAATTTTGGAATTAAGAAAGTTTACGAGAATTTACGTGAAAATTTTGATGTTATAGAATTATTAAAGACATTTAAAAAATATTAAACTAAAAGGGTTAACTTGAAAATGTAATTATATAATATGTTTCCTCTCTATCTCTGAAAAATATTATGCTTTTATTTATATAAATATATTTATATTTTTTGTATTTAGTTCTGCCATTTCAGCTTAAAATTATGAAAGATTTTGTACCTCATAAAATTATATCAAAAATTCGAGAACGACATTTTCTTAAAATTGTCATTTCATTTTTAAGAATAAATTAAAAGCAAAAGAATTATGTAATTCAACTCTTTTAGATATTTTATTATTTTGAAATATGTTAAAACATTACATTTAATTCCTTTTCTAAATAAAGAATACTTTATATTACAAAATTATATTTATTCATCCTTCACTATTCATTTTATTTTAACAAATATATATCTGGAATGCTTTCCGTCAAAATTAAAAAGAATATGTATTCTGAATTATATCGAGCTCTAATGAAATTTGTTACTCTTGAAGATATATGAAATATTTGATTCAAAATTTTTTTTAAACTACTTATGCAATTTTATTTCTCAAATAAGCAACTTTTAATGCCTTTACTTTTAGGAAAAATCTTATTTTCATTAAAATGCAACTTTCTACACGAATAATATTGATTCTAAATGAATAAATGATGAGTGTCTGTTTTAAATATTTAAAATATGTAAAATATTTGAATTTAATGTCATGGTATTTATATAGTTTGTTTACTTATCTTTCTAAGATATTTTAGATATATTAACTTAAATATACGAACTTAATTAAGATATATTAATTTCTATTTATGATTAAATCATGCTTAAAATGTAAATCTCTTAGAGAGTCAGATTCTGTTAAAGCTGTTATTCTCTTCAAGACTCAGATTCTGTTAAAAATTTTATTCTGTTCGAGATTCATATTCCGTTCAAGATTCAGATTCCGTAAAAAGATATCATATAATTAATACATTCTTTAACTTCTGCTAATTTTTCATAAACTAATTTTGCAACGAAAGTTCTTACTTTTAAAAATCTAATGGAAATAAATAGAAGTTATTTAAATTAGTGCAATTAGTTACGTTTTATTATATTATTTTTATGCTCTGTGTGCTATACCGATGTAAATGAAATCCTACTAATCCTTACGCTATGTGCAAATCATAGAAATCAATTCTTGACTATGCATATTTGTAAAGTTTAAATCATATAAAAGATTAAGCATCAACCTCAGATTGAATCATATTTAAAATGTTAATATTTTAAAGATTCTGATTCTTTTAACGCTATTATTCGGTACAAGATTCAGATTCTGTTAAAAATGTTATTTTATTCCAGATTCATATTCAGTTAAAAATGTTATTCTGTTCAAGATTCAGATTCTGTTCCAAGATTCAGATTCTGTTCCAAGATTCAGATTCTGTTAAGGATGTTATAAAATTAATGTATTCTTTAGTTTCTATTAAAGGATAAAATAATTTTGCAACAAAAGTTCTCACTTTTTTAAATATAATGGAAAAGAACGGCAGTTATTTATATTAATAAAGCTGTTATATCCTTTTTTCTTTTTTTTTTTAATGCTCTGTACCGATGTAAACGAAATCATATCAATTGTTAAGCTGTGTGTAAATCATGGAAAGCAATTCCTGACTATGCATATTTTTAAAATACCTCCTAATGACTTAAAAGATAAAACCGCATTCATTATTATGCTTCGGTGCTAAAAATTCAAAAACGCTTTGTATTGTTTAAAGCAGGTACATTGCTGCCTGTTCGTAATATCATCATGATAAGTAAATAACGGTTCCAGTGTTCAAGAACGTCTAATTAGCAGTCAACAGCCACAGTCATTGAGATCTCACATTTCCTTGCGCATCCGAACCAAGTAGCAGTTCTTGACTGAGGTAACTGTTCTCCCCAAAATAACGACATTCACCGATGCAGATAACGACTTAGCAATGTGATCCCCGTGGCCCAACTCTTTGTTCAACGTCCTGATGGATTTATTTCAAGAAACCATCCCCACCATCCTAAAAGATGAGGATGATTTCATCCTGGGATTAAGAAAGAACGCTCTTCAACATCTCCTGAAAAGGCCAGACTGGTTGGCAACTATCCGCTTTAAGGCAGCCAAGAGGAATGGATGATTTTCGAAACAGACTTGTTCTGCTTGGTTGGTCCGCACGTGCAGTGCGTCGTCTTTGGTCACGCGACCAAAACATGGAATATGAGTTGATGTCTCTTTGCTGTCGTACCCACGTGTCCAGAACGTTCTGTTTCCGTGACAGAAGACATTTAAGGGGTGGGTGGCTTGTTCTCAGACTCACGTCGAATGAATTTCATCAAGAAAGTGTAGATTTGAGAGCGTGATTTAGTAGTTTGGCGCTTTGTTCTGCTTTCTTGATTTTGTAATAGCGCCTTATGTTGTTGTTGGGAGTGGGAAAAATTACTTGAAGCAATCATAATCGGATTTTTTCGTTATGATTATAGTTTTAAGGCATAATTTGTATTAATTTCCACCCATTCATTTCCTTATTTATGTATGGTGAAAAATAAATTTGTTCTACAGCAAAAAGTAATTTTTAAATTATTGTTTCCTAAAGCATGTAGTTTGTTGAACTTTTGAATAAACACATTAAAACTAAACAAAATTAACATATTCTTCTTTGTTCAGCAACTGCAGTGACGCAAAGTAAATTGTTATTTTCAAAATACTGTTCGCATCATTTCAAAAATTTTTTTACCTATTTAAATATAGGAGAAAATACATTTTTAATAATTTTTCATAAAGCATGAAATTTATAAACTGTTGAATAAAGTAATAAAATAAACAGATTTTTATTTACTTTAAAACTATCAAGTGAATTAACATAACGTAAACTTGTTACTTTAGAAATATTTTTCAAGAAGTTTTATTCTTATTTTTCTGTTAATCTATTTATAGATGAAGAAAAATTATTTCTTTTTCAATAGCAAAAAGTAATGTGCAAATTTATGTTTCATAAAACATAAAGTGTATTAAGTTTATGTTAAGTGTGTTACTCTATTAACAAAATAAATTGTTTTCATTTGCATAACATCGGGAAAGTCAATTAAAACGACATAACATTATTACTCAGAAGATATTTTTCAATTTTCAGAAGAAAAAGCATAACTTAACTCATAAAGCATATTAAAGCGCATTAAGTTTAAATTTCTGAATAACGCATATCATAATGAACACAATTTAGTTTGCATAGAAAGTTTCAAAGTCAATTACATAACATGATTTTCATACTTAAAAGTTATTTTTCAGGCAGTTTGAAAAATTTAAAAAAAAAACTGCATTCAATGTGTAGACCTCGAAGAATGTCGATTTTTGTTTAAATATGGTATTCGTTCCTGAGATAACTTTTCAAATACATAATTCTGAGTTCATGGAATAAACTTTTTGAACGAACTAATTTTTTTAAATACAACAGGATGAAGTAAATTTCAATTCTTTCAACTTTTTAGATTAAAAAAACTCAACTACGTTTAGCTGGAGCATTAAATTCAAGGAAAAAAACTATTTTCACTAATGAGCGTACCATTTCTTTATGTTTTACATTTGCATATATTTTCGAGACTTCGTTATCCACTTCATTTTTCTTTCCTTTCCAAACAATGAGTATTCTACGTTGAAAGAATGAGAGAAAAAAAATCATCATTTTGAATTTGTTTCCTTCATAACTCATTTTTTCTTTTTTTACTTAGTTTTTCCGTTTTATAATGATAATAAAGAATGGTTAGAATAATTAGTTTAAACTTTAAAATAATGCAAATTAAATTAAAACATGAATATTTTTATTAACTTGCTTCACTATTTTCAGTATTAAATAAGTATATTTACTAAAGGCAAGAAATTTTATATTTAATTTCAGCGTATGCTAGTACTTAATTCTAAGTAGTAGCACTTCATCTTGCCTTAATTTATTCATGTATATTTTGCATATAACATAAAAATACTTTGTATGTGCATAATTTGCCCTTAATAACCACGAAATGTCTGGTTAATATTTGCCGTCATAACTGCGATAATTTATCAGTGCTTTATGCAAATCTCCGGGCATGCTGGCGTAATATATAGTAAAAACGATTATATACTTTTAAAAGATTAAATGTTACATGGTATAAGGGTAAGAGTTTTACGTCACGATGTGAAAAATATTGTTTTCTTCGTACTGTTTTCTTTCTTTTTTTCTTTTCTAGGGGTAGGGGTCGAGTTGGTTTTTAATTTTCTTCAAGTGACATTAATGATGCATAAATATACATTAACTATAAATTATTTTTATTAGATTTGTTTTTATATTCGTCCAAGAAAATGAAGTAAAAGCAGATGAAGATATTAAATTTTGTCGCACTCTTTTGCATTAAAAGGCCTCTCTCTTCTTGGCCGAACTCAGCGTCTAAGGCAGCGGTTTCCAATTTTTTTTTTTTTCCGGCTTCGAAACCCTAAATTATCAAACTTTCATCTGCGGCGCCCTCACAATTTGAACCATCAAAAATAAGTCCTCACAATTTGAATTCCGAAATTCAAGCTCCGAAATTCGAAGCCACCTCTTAAAACTACAATAGAGCTTCACCAAGTTATGGATATGCTGGTCAATTTTAGGTTTCACATTATTTTGGCTATAAAAATCTTTATGGGAGTTGAATTTCGAAAGCTTTCCCTTAGCAATCAAAGTATTTTTTTTCCTTTAACTACCTCGACTGTGTTTAACTAATTAAGAAGCCTTTACCCGCGCCATCTTGGATTTTACACTAAATATTTGATTTTCGTTTACTTACTGTTTTTTTTTCCCTGTACTTAACAAACATTTGATGATATAGTATCATTCCACAGCACAATGTCCCAGAACCGCGGGGGCTCAGGAGATAGAGCACTCGCCTTCCAGTGAGGCGAACCGGGTTCAAATCGCTAGTCGATACGAATTCCGCACCCGACTCGTACCGACCACACTGCTGACTGACGTAAAATATCCTCAGTGGTAGATGGACCATGTAATATATAGTCCCCTTGCCGTTAGGCTAACCGTAGATGATTTCCGGGTTTTCGTCTCCATGTAACACAAATGCGAGTTAGTTCCATCAAAAAGTTCGAAAATTGAGTTCAGTCCTGGGGAGAAAAGCTTCTAAAGCTCTAAATTCGAATTCTGTATCGTAGAACTAATATTCTAGAACTTGAATACTGAATTCAAGTTCCGTTATTTCCATGCCACAAAAAAAATAATTAATATTTCAGTTTACTAATTAAATAAGTGAATCTTTGTGTGCTCGCTATTTCGTGTCAATTATAAAAAAGGTTTTATATTTTTGTCGTGTGTCCATTTTAAATGGAATGAACTTTAAGAGAAAATCTTATCCACTAAAAAATGTGATGGAAAATCTAAAAAAAATAGTTTTTCTGCACCCTCAATAAGACAGTTTCGTTTGTGATGTTGGCCACAGAAATCTTCATCTTACTTTATCTTTCCCTTGGCGATAGAAGTTCTCATTTCTAGAATCTTTCTTTTGTTTCGTTTTCGGGCCGAAACACAACTTCATGATGGAATTGGTTCCGTTTCGCTTAAATTGAAGAAGAAACTTATCTTTACACCGGCTTCACTGGATTCAACTGTTTCGTAATTAAAGCTCGGTCAAACCTCGGTTTTGTGGTACGGATTAAGGTTAGAAGAATCTTTTTTGTTCCATTCGAACTTTTTTCGTTCCATTTTCATTTCCCTCGCTTTTCTTTTAGAGTGATGAGAAAAACGTAGAATCGCTTCATCCAAAAACAAAAAAGGGGAATGGAAACTAATGAAAAGTTTAGTTGATGTTGAAGAAAAGATTGTACAAAAAAGTATACAGGAAGAGAAATAAATCTGTGCTCAGCTATAACTTTCACTGATTCCAAAAAATGAAGAAGAAACAAATAAATCATTCACACGAGATAAGAAAAAAGTTAGTTTAGGTCAACTAGAAATAAATAAGATTCTCGAGAAAAAAAAATTCTATATTTTGAAAGGAAATAAAATACGGACTCATCATTAAAAGTTGCTTGCCATTTATTCTGTAAGAAACTAGTGGAATTAGGTTGTATATGTGAAAAGGAGAATGAATTACTTGATGATTATGAAGAAGAAGAAAAAAGAAAGAAAGCTTCGTTTATAAATTTAACTCTGAGCAAATGCTTCAAACTGAAGAAGAAAAAAAAGCTACTATTACTTAAGGAATTTCCTGAAAATGAACGAATCTCTTGCCTGTCTTTATTAATGAGAATTAGAGTAAAAGAATTTTTCTATATTTCTTATAAATATTTTCAAAGCCTTTTTTATTATTTATTTTTACGGTTTCTAACAATTTGAATTACCATTCTTATTTATTTTTCCCCTTGTGTGTTAATTTTCCTTTTGAAGCGTTTTGGGTGATTGCTAAAAAATTTCTGAAAATTTCTATTTTTTTACCACTTTTTGTGTATACAATTCCAAATATTTTGTCGATTTTTTTTTAAAATTACAATTGATGCCGGGAAAAAAACTGGTAAACAAAACAATAACAAAAAAAAAACGGATACAAGTATAGCAATAATGAAAACGGGTAAAAGCATTGAATAAGCTAAAACAACAACAAAAAACGGCTGAAAGCATTGCATAAGCTAAAGCAATAAGAAAAAGCAGCTAAAAGCATTGGATAAGCTAAAACATCAATTAAAAACCAAAACAGCTATGTTTACTGCAATGAACTTTCAATTTGCTTAAAAAGTTCTTGAGATTAAGCAACATACGCAAAAAATATAATTTACGTTAAGGGGTCTAAACTTTGGACCGCTCTCTTATATAAACCATGAGAACCATATTACCCAAATTGCGACTACCCCCTATTTTGGGGGGGGGGGGGAAGANGGGGGGGGGGGGCAGAAATTCGAATCCGTCAAAAAGAAAGGGATGTTTATTCAGAGAAGGTACGTTTTTTTGTCTGATTTCGTAACTTAAAATAACCGCTGCACTAATTAATTAACATATTTAAGATCTCCTATTCAAACCATTGAGATTCAATCATTAGATCAAAAGTTATTTACGGTAGTCCATTTTTTATTTTGAGCACTGTACATCTCTTTTAATTGCAGAACTTTTTGTTTCTGTTGGAAAAAAACTGTTTGTTTTTGTTAAAAAGAAACCTTTTCTTTCCTTGAAAAATTAGAAGTTACATGCATTTTCCAATAATTATTATTAAATATTTATCTTATTAATTATTTTAAATACATTGTGTTTTTAATTGGTCCCTTTCTTCTTTTCAGGTAAAGAAAATTTTATTAGAAAATAATATTTTCAACTTGTTTGTATCCGTAAGTATAATATCTTAAGTAACCCTATATCACTAGTATATTATTTTCAGAAATAAATGCAAATATCACACCAGTCACCTGTTACGTTAAAACTAAATGTGCGCATATTGTAAAGAAGTTTTTAAAATGTCTAACAAATTCATATCGAAAATGAAATTTTTCTTTTACAATCAGTAAAATTAATGATCGTAACCTTTTAATATGTTATTGATTTAACATTGCTTATAAGTACTAACAAGCTCAAGTCAAGTACAAACAGTACGTGTATCAGAAATAACTTTACTGTTAAAAATTTCGGCACTTGTTAAACTGTAATATGGTTCAAACTTACAGCAACCTTAATTTTTTTCTAAATTGGACCATATTGCAATACTTTTTGACCTTGATTACACGATTCCTTGGTTCATTTTTAACAGAAACAAAAAGCCTTACTAAGGTTGCATGGAGTTTGCACCATATTATGGTTAAAGACAACGGTTCTCAAATGGTGTTCCGTGAAAAAGTTAAAGAGGCTCCATGAATTAATTCTATTTATAAACAAGTGACGATTTTTTAAATCTCTGATTATATTTAGATCAAATCTATAATTCATAATTCACATTTCGGTTACCTTTATGAAATTATTTCAAATAAAATGCCATTTTTTAAAAGTAAATATGATACTTCTAGCAATATATTGAACAAATTATGAAAAGAACGAGCATTTGTAAAATATTGCATAAGTATTTTCTATCGTCTGCTATTCAAATCAAAATCAAAATAATAAAATTCTTTAATAGAGAAATCTGTTCCGCTAATAGACATTTTCAATGCTTATAGTAGTTCTTTGTAGTTATTATTTCGAAGTAAGCCCTAATTCGACTTTATTTTATTCAACTTAATAATTAATTAGTTAGACTAAAAATTTAATTGTCAAAAAATAAAGATAAATAATTTAAGATTATTAATATTGACAAAACGGTGAAAAATCTTTCTTCCTATACATAAATATTTTATAACAAAAAAGTAGTCTTTTATAGGTTAATGCGTTTACAGTTACCTTAATAAACTTTATAAAGTCGGGGTTCCGCTGAAAAAGGCTAATTATTTAAGGTTCCGTGGTCAGAAAAAATTAGTAACCGCTGGCTGAAGAAATCAATGTTATGGTTCAATGTTAGAAGGTTTTTTCTTCAAATATTTTATTGGTGTTAATACCTTACATAAACATTGCTCATTCCTCCTCTCCAAATTCTTGACTTTTTGACAGCAAAATTGAGCAATCTCCTTTTTTACTTCCTTACTCAATATATGAACGGCCCCCATCAATAGTGAAATTGTTTTTTCCCAAAATATCGAAAAAGAAAAAGTTTTGCTATTCACCAAAATTAAATCAATATAATTTCAGAACAAAATACATTTCTGCTAGAAAAAGATCATCAATAAATAGAATTGCCTAATCAATTAAACCTAAAAGTAAAATCAATGGTTTCCATTTCTCTTGGAATCATCATAAATAATTAGAACCATTAAATTCAAATAAATTTTAAACAAATCAATGGTTTCTGCTTCTGTTAAAAAATTCACCAATAATTAGAATCCCCAATCTTTGAAATGTGTAATAAAACTATCATCTCTGCTGGAAAAATCATCAATTGATTATAATGCCGAAATTCAAATTAATACTAAAAAAAAATTCGTTGGTTTCTATTTCAGTTAGAAAAACCATCAATAATTATAATCACTAAATTAAAATTCACGTTTAAAAAATATAACGGTTTCCGTTGCTGCTAGAAAAATAATCATCAGTTATAATCGACAAATTCTTATGCAGGAATATCATTTATCATTCTATACTTAATCATACTTTGCTTGCAATTGTAAAAAATAATGATAATAATGGTATCCATTAAAAAAAAAGAAGCATCAATAATTAGAATTATTAAATTCAATTCCATGTATAAAATAATCACTGGTTTTCGTTCCTGCTAAAAAAAAAATTAACAACAGTTAGTATCACCAAATTTTTATTACAATTCTTATGTAAGAAAATGATACAGCATCCTCTCCTAGATCACACTTTGTTTGCAGTAATAAAAAATAATACTAATTATGGTTTCCGTTTCTGTTTTAAAAAAATCGTCAATAATTAGAAGCACTAAATTCCAATAAATATATATTTAAAAAAACGATAGTTCCTGTTCTTGGAAGAAAAAAATGATCTCGACTCATGGATACCTACCGAATTCCAGGAAATCAGAACAGATGTTCGAGTTATTAGCCCCTCAACAGACCGAAACCGAATATTTCACTCGCCAACACTGAAATCGGGGGTGGCCCATCCTCAAATCCCCACCCACAACAACTTTTTTCTTCCTCCCAGAAATCCCAAGACTGTCATCAACTAATCCTTGTTTCTCACGTTATGTCCCATCCACTGTGTAAGAAGTACTTCGGCTTCTCAAGGTCAAAGGGGGCAGAGGTTTTGTATAAATAAAACTTAATTCACGCTTCACTGCAATTCTGAAGCAGGAGTTGAAATCTTGCTTCCATAGGTCATAATGTATACAGAATTCTCTTTTTTATATTTCTGTTGGTGGTAGTAGACCGTGTCTTTCACCGTTGGGTATCTTCTGGAAACAACAGATGTTCGCTTGCGAAAAGAAAAAGTACCTTGTTGGACATCCCCCTTCTGCTCCCTTCCTACCTTCATTTACTTCTTTTTTTTGTTCGTTTCTTTTATCAGTAACCCCTGCGAATAACGTTCATTTAATATGAAAGAGACTAATGACTATATATTAAGCAGCAGGAAACGAACAAGTGTTTCGTAGCGGTCACTATGTTCGAAGTACCCCTGCTGGAAAAACGTCTTTAAAATGCTTAATTTGTTCTGCAATTGATTGATTCTGTAATTTTTCTTTTTATGTATTTTTATGGGAGGCAATACGCTTTCACCTGCATTGTTATTTATTTGAGAATTTTCGCCATTTTTTTAACCGTTATTTTAAAGGATAAGCGAAAACTTGCCCAAGGTTGTTTGATTTATATACATATATATATATTATTATTATTATATTTTATGTAACGTAAATAAATTTTAAGGTTGTTTTATAACGTGGAAATAGAAAGCTACTTTAGAACGATATCCCCTCCCCTCACTTACTATTCACATCTGTTAGAAAAATACCTTTTAAAAAAGATTAATTTGTTCTGTTATTTATTGACTTACAGCAATTTTTTCTTCTTTCATATATTTTATTGATTATGTTATTGATAACTTTCACTTGCATTATTTAGAATTTAAAAATAAGCGTCATGTTTTGACTGGTATTTTACTCCGATTTTTTTTTCAGTTACTTATTTCCTTTTTTTAAAAAATGCTCAATTTTTTTATTCTAAAAATCACTCAGAATTAAAAGCCATATATTAATGAACATTTAAATTCTCAAATGTGTGCATCATTTGAAACAATACTTTGAAATTGAAAATTATGCATAAAATAAAATATTTGTTCCTTTTTACACAGAATTTTTACAAAAATTAGAAAATTAACAAATTTTATTTAAAAAAAAAAAGTTAGTAAGGGCAATATCAACAAATAACACTCTGCAAACAATATTAAGAAAAATATTAGGCAGAACATTACTATTTCGGAGAAAAAGAATTTTGTTAAAAAAAATGCTATTTATTACAAATGAAGCTGTGTGATTACAAATTAGGTATTTATTTAATTGTTTTCAGTGTCTGTATTAAATACAACATAGATAAATTGTTAAAAAGCCATTGATTTACAATGATGCTTATTAATATCCTAATTTTAAGCTTTTTTCGAAATATTGTCTTTATTTTAAAAAATGAATGCATTTTGGGTAAAGTTCGTACCAAACACTAATACTTCAGCACTGATATTTGAAATATTCATACTCATTACATGTAAAATGTTTATTTGTGAAAAATAATTTTTTTTATTTTTCTGATATTAATTAGATTTTTTTGCAATACTATGAAATAAAAATTTTTAATTATTACTGAATACTTCCACTAGACTTTTTTTCAAGCTTCGTTTCGGGTATGATTATTAAATGTATAAGCAAATTTGTAGTTTTTTCTTATTCTTTACTTGTAGGGAAAACTGTACTTCTCATCTAATTCTTTAATTGGTTTCCAAATATTATGCATCCATCTCACTCCAATAATTAAGAAAATCTTATTATATTTACGACTATAAAACAATATTATTTATAGACCGTAAACAACGCAATGAATTCCTAAACTTAATTTCTTAAAAATCACTAAAACAAGTTTTCATTGTTTTCCTCAGCAAACGATGTAGTTCAGAATAAAATACTCCATTTCGGATTTAGCACTTGAAGCAATTAAACACAAAAGCAGAAAAATAGAGCATTTTCCTACCTAACGTTTTCGAATCACTCGTTACACCACAATAAAACTTTACTTATCGTCTGCGTTAGAAGAACTGTTTTAGAAGTTCTTCAAAAGGAATAATTAACAAGGAATAAAATTTTCCCGAGATTGTAACAAAGAAAACAAATTGAATTAAAATGTAAGAACAGGTCTTCACATAGCTAAAGGAATAAAAATATAATAAAGCACTTCTTTCTAACTAAGTCTCAATTAATAATATTTGCATTGTCGTAAAGTCGTAAAAATGATTTGAAGTGAATTGAATACCGCAGACGATAATATATCGCCTCTCAACAAATGCTATAATTGAAGTAAGTTGGACAAAAGACGTGAAACACTATTATGTTTTAATTGGTAGGAGTTATTGGATTTTTCACATAAACTGAACAGAAGATTTAGAAGAATACGAACCCTTCAGATTAACTCAAAAGCGAAGAGGAAAAAATACATTTTCAACAAAAGATCTGTAGTGCCCAAATAGGAATTTTTCAGTACTAAAAGTCAATAATGATAGATTAATGACGATTTATGACTTGAGTGTTCTCCTTGGCCCTCTCGAATATTTATTGCATATTTGACATCGCCATTGTTTCAGCAAGTTAATATATTCAAAAAGTTAGCATAAACGGAGAAATGTAACATAGAGCGTTCATTTTTTTTAACTCTTTCTTCGGTTAATTTTGCTAATCCCAGCTTATTGCGAAACAATTTATCATATTTTATACAATGTGAAACTATTGTAAATAAATATGCATAACCCGTGGAGGGCATACTGTTCCAGAGGACGAAATAAAATTGTGTATAAATGTATTGTAATATACACTATCTTACAATAATGGAAGANATTTTTTTTTTTTTTTTTTTTTTTTTTTTTTAAATTTCTCAAGAAGTGCTACGGGGATTATTTTATTCGCAGTAAATATATCTAATTTCGTAAGCCTAGCTTAAATATTTATGGAGATATTGACATTTTTATTTTAAAAAAAAACTGATAATGGATCGTACAGCTAAAATATTAATTTCAGTTACTTATTTTTTTAATTTTTTTATTTTTTATTTTTATTTAAAAAGTTTAAGTGACAACGATTTTAATCAAACAGGCTTTCGAAATATGTTTGTAAATTTGTTTAATTTAAATTATTTTAATTTAAACTATTATTTTTCTTTAAAAGATAGTTTTAAAAAATTATTTACTTATTATATAAAATGTTTGTTGTTACTCTAAGAGAAGTTTAATATTTTCTTTCCATTAACTCAAAACCTTCTAATATTATATTATTGAAGATTTGTATATTTTGACACAAATATTGATATTTATATTAATTTTCTCATATTATTTGTAGAAAAAAACGTTTAAAGTCTAAAGTATACCTTGCTTTCATTTTAAAACAATGAAGTAACAACTTCAAATATTTTCTTTTAATTATCTGTGTATTTTATAATGTACAGATTTATCTTTCGTTTTTTTTTTTGTTTTTTTTTTATCACAGATTGTTTAATTCAATAGAATTNTTTATTTTTTTTTTTTTTTTCGCAATGGATATTATACTGAAATCTGACTTTCATGTTGTTGCTTTTCGGAAATAACACATAATAACACTTTTTCGTTTAAGAAAAGAAATTTAAAAAAAAAATTTAAAAATGCATTAATTATGAAAGCGTCAGGTTTATACTGGAAAAATTTTTTTAAATGATTAAGCAGTTAAATTAAAATTAATAATAATAATTTTTCGCTTATTTTTTAGCAAACGAAACAAAAACCTTTTCTTACTAATAAAAAAATCGTTTTGCTTAAATCTTGCTTCACAAAATTTTTAAGCAGTATTCAATTTAAACTAATTAGTTAATTTTGCTTACTAAATATTTATTGTTTAAGCAAATTTAGGGTACTTGTTAGGCCAAATCGCTGTTCCCATTTGAATTCAAACAGCCAGGAAAAAAAGTACTTTTTTTCCTAGTTTTTATTGGAGAATAAAAATCTTACTATTACTTTTTATTCATATTATTAATCTGGGGTAAGATTTACGTCATAACACGGATTGATAGACTAACGCAAGGATTAACTTTGAATATCTTTTGCTACCACTTTTAATTTATTTTTTAAAAATGGAGTTACATTTACTTCACTACGTAAATCTGTTTCTACTAGTGCCAAAAACAGGCAACATAAAAAAAATTTTATGCCGAATGTTCTCTTGTCTTAGAACAATATAAAAAAGATGCAGCTTTTTAAAACCCACTGGAACAAGAAAGCGGTTGAGATGGGATGACTCGGTGGAGTCTGATTTTCTTGCAATTAATGAAAAGAATTGGAGATCAAAGAAAAATAAATCCGAAGTCGTTTTGAACAAATCTTCAGAGGAAGGCATTGGCCCACATCGGGCTATCTGGCCAACTATGACGATGATGATGTTCTCTTGTCTTTGTAGGGACCCTTTTTAATTGACAAATTTTATATAATTTGGTTTCAGGGGATGATTTTGCACAATAAATCAAATACAATAAAAAAATGGATATGTTTCTTCAGAAAATGCCATAGCAGTTTACAGGTTAAAAATAGACAGGATGGAGTGAGTTACAGGATGATTTTCATAGATGAAGGTTGACATTGTTGATATCTACTCTCCCCACAGGTGTATACAATAGCCGAGAGGGATAATCTTTCAATCTCATGACGGACGGAACGAGGGTTCGAATTCCAACATTGACACCACAATATTTCCTCCATTCTCTTCAATTGCAGTGTCTTCATCCAGCGTAGGACACTGGGAGCTTTTCACCGAAGAGCCTACAGTGTCCTGCAGTCCCCAATTTATGACCCTAATCTGTTGACCCTAATCATTCACCCATAGATGGCAGCACTATACAGTTACTATCTCTAATGTCCTGTTAAACCTCTTTTTTGCAATTTTGAAAGCATACTGGTTGTAAATGGTTAAAAACCCGTACAGTTTCGTATTCATAGTTTTTCAACCATACCAGTTGCAAAGGTTATTTGGATAGACAGATTATTGCTGGTTAACTCACCATAATTTTAGAATGAAAGTTCTAACTGTGCATATAAACTAAATATTTTAACTACGCATCTCTTTTGGAGCAGAAAATTTTGTTTAAAAAAATTTCATGGCTATCTCATAAGACGAAAACAAAATTAAATTTTTAGTCACGTAATTCCGGATTAACTATTTCGTTTAACTTAGGTTAACTTAATTCCGGATTAACTTAGGTATTAGCTTTTTTAGAAATATAGCATGCAAGAGCAAGTGTTCTATAATTTGCAATTTAATTTCTGCTAATAAATATTTCAGCTACTCATTCATATTTAAAAAGAAAAGTTTGTTAGTTAAATCATTCTGGTAGGATCAAAGGCCTTCCTAGAACAATTTGGGTGTGATCTAGAATTATTTTGTTGAATTTCGGAAGAAAACTATTTCAAATCATCATTAGAAATGTCTCACCTCGCAATTTATTCCAAAAATAATTAGCAAGATTCACCCTATACATTCACCTAAGTTAATAAAAAATTCTTAGTTTGAAAATGACAGTACAAAAAATTACAACTAAATGTAATATTTTTTGCTTCTATTGAATGAATTAAATATAAGTGTACACAGACTTAATTCAAATCTAATGAATTGTTACACGCATAAGGTACTTACCACAATTTTGAATAATCTCATACAATCATTAAGCTTCGTAATTAAACAAAGAATTACAACTTGAAGTACTTAAACAAATTACAGCCATACTATAATTTTAACGTCGCGGAATGACGGCAATTTAGAGAAATAATTGTTCAATTTTATTCGTCATTATTTGTGATTTAAATGTGTTAAATACCACATTGGATTATGTTTCACCGTAATTTAATGATATTGTTTAATTTTTAATCATTTCATTAGTTCATTGCTAGTTTATTATTGATTTTATATACAGAGTAGTTATAAAATAATTTTTTTAAAATATTACCCCTTGATGAGCTAGTTGTTAGAATATATATAATAGCATTGAATTTTAAGTTTTAGGGACCTTTGAGATTGATTGATGCTCATTTTGACTGAATTTGTAGGGCTGTTGTGTCCTCACATCTTCCCTTTCTGCAAATCATAGCGTTTAAGAGAACGGAATAAAATTTTGTGTAAAGACCAGAGAACAAAGAACTCAAGAACAAGCCTAAAAATTATTTTTCAACTTGGCTATTTTGGCGGAATTTTCAGAATTTAAAATGGCATTGTAACGTTATCCCGTTACTAAAAAAATTAAGTTTGAAGTTAGAATTAAGTTTGAAGTTTTTAGTGTGACTAGTGGCGACGCTAGGCAAAAATGAAGAAAACAAGATACAGCATAAAAATTATTGAGTTTTGTTTTACCTTTCAATAGAACTGATTCACAGACACGTGAAGTGACGCCTTTCTTCAACTATATATATATATGTAATGTTAAAAGAATTATATATTAAATATAATCCTTAAATAGAGCATTTATCCAACGCGCAAACGTTTAAAAACCTTTCCCACAAGAAAGTAATAATATTGATCTAATTATCTCAAAAAATGTGATGATGTGGCTTTAGCAGCTTGGGAAATTGATCAGTCCCACGCTACTGAGACCTATTAACATTTAAATATATTGTCCAGAAAGATATAAAAACCCTCTTTCCAAGGTCAAATGTGCTATTCTATACCTATCCACCAGCATGTAATGTTGTCATTCTGGGGCTCTGGCCCTTACGTTAATAAAATTAGATTATGATTACCGTATTTTCCTGTATCTTTTTCAAGAAGCACCGGCCACACTACGAACTTACAATGTTTAGGCTTTCAAAGCGTAACATATATATATATATATAACCGTTAACCCAATTCTGAGTTAACGAATATCAATCTTTAACTCCGTAGCCTTGAAATTTTGAACCCAATCTAGAAAACAATGGATTTCTTGGATCAAGTATTGGAACGAACTAGCAAACTAGCCTTCGTGGAGTACTTTTTGATGGACCTAACACCCTCATTTCCGTTGTATGGAGAATAAAAAAAAGTAAACACCCGACGATTAGCCCGATATTAAGATGGATTCTAACTCATGATCCGTCTACCACTTAGGATATTTTATGTCGTCACTGTGGTTGGTGCAAGCCGGAAGCAGAATTCGTATGAACCAGCCACCGCTGGAATTCGAACCTGGGTCACCTCATGAACACTCGTTTAGCTCATACTTCAAAATGCCTGCAACAAATCCAATTTCAACACACTCCAATTTTTCTAACAGGGCATTGTGATTGGCTCGTATTATCCGGGTATACCGCTTAATCTAACCCTATGTTGATGTACTATAACTTATTTTCCAAACATGAAAATATTTCTTTGGAAAAGAAACATCGAAATTATACACAATTCTTGGAAAAGGAAATTCAGCTCCATTCTATGCGATATCCTGAAACCGTATATTCCATGTCAGCGTTCTGACAGGAATACCAACTCTCGTGTGACTTGTATTCCCACCCCTTTCTTACAATCATTGAAAGGAAAAATATCGATGACAAGAATGTGCACGTGCTGTAATGCACCAGAAACTACTCTGGAATAGAAAGGGGTGAAACTGATAAACAAACAAAAAGAAACATTTTGTATTTTGCCTGGTTTACCCCTCCCAGCATCAGTGGGAAAAAGCAAACGATACAGACTAAGGGAGGGGGGGAATTCATATCAAAAGTCTGAAGAGAGGCAGAGTGAAAAAAAACATCCCTTGAGGGATGCGGGAGAGGGATCCCAAAAGAAGCGCAAGAGCATGGGAGATGAGATGCTTAGGATGCTGCCCTCTGCAGTATCCTAAACAAAGAAGAAAAAATGTCCGGACTTCGTTTCCTCCACACTTGTCAGGTGAAAAAGAAGAAGGAAAAAAAAAGGATTGAAGGATGCCTTCTCTCGAAATTCGGAAAGAAAAAGGGGGTGGTTGCCGATTTATTGAGCTGCGAATTCGGTGGCAGTGAATTTTAGATTCAGGAAGAAGAAAAAAAGAGGAAAATAAAAATAAACAGAATAGACCCACCACTATACCCGCTGAATTCACTGCCTAAAATCAAATCGGAAGTTTTTACTTATTTATCGAAAAGTTCTTTCCCATTTATTTGCCGGATTTTTTTTCCTATCTTCTTTTCAGGAAAGAATATGTCAATTGAGAGCCTTTTCATACAACCTCCTTTCAATCTTCATCAAATAGTTCTTCTTTTTTGGAACTATTTAATAGGTGGATGAGGATAACATCCTACTATTATTATGTATGTATTCAATTATTATATGCATATTAGGAGGATATTATCCAATTATCTTTAGATTAGTAATACTTAGGTAGTATAATAATTAATCAGAAGAGTGCTAAGATTTTTTCAAAGCTTTTCAAAAACAGTTTACATTAAAAAAAAAATATGAAACGTTACTTGTTTCTGTAATTTATTTTCCAATGACATCGAACTTCTCTTTAAAGATCATACAAGGTGTTTCTTAACTCACTTACTGACTGCTCTTAATTTATTTCATTTGCTTAAAATTTTTTAAATATTAGGAGAGATGGAAAAGGCATATAATATTTCCTCATCCTCAACGGTTTGACAACCCTGAGTGGGCCCTGGCCGTCTCCAAAAACTGTCTCCAGGTATCTCTGGTGACTACTCTCCATTTCTTAACTCTAAGAAGCGCATAATATTTAGTTGAGGGGAAAAAATGTAAAAAGTCTTTAAAGTCTGACAAACCATGATGATAATCAGTTGGAACTAAAATATTTAAAAACCATTTTATCGGACAATATTTAAATAAACTTTTTTTGTGTTGTAAATTAATTTTTTTTGTTAAAAATATGAAGAAATATTTATTAAAAACATTTCATGACGTCTTTTATTCTTTTGGCCTATAATTTATTTTAAACTTCTGCAATATTAGTAAAAAAAATTATTTAGTAATTCTCAAAATAAAGTTCTTAATCACAATCATATAATCACTTTCTATAACTATAAGAAATAACTTTTTTTCGTATTAGATATTTTGTATCGGTTATGAAATCGTATCTCTTCCGAAAGTAGCGGGTAACTTTCAAACTTCTGTTGTAAAACATTGGTCGAAAGTTGCATTTCATTCTTTAAGTTAAGTTCGTTTCGTTTGAATTAAACAAAGCTAAGTTTTTGTTCAATTCAAGCTCTCCCTTTTAACTATTTAACAGTTCTAAGGTAAAAATATAAATTAATTTAGAAGTTTTAACGCATTTTGTCAATGTTTTATGTGAAAAAATCTTATGTCATTGATTAAACTATACTGTCTATTACAGTTCAGCCAATGAAAGGAATAATAGAATATTACTTAATCACATTTCAGCCAAGAAAAAATACCGAAAATATATGTTTCTTAGTTACATTTCACAAAATAAATTTATCTGCTATAACTGTTCATCGTAAGATTCGTAATACAAAGCAGCTAAATTTGCAGAACACACAACTGATGAAATATTGCCAAGGATAATACTTGTTACATATACTTGTGTATGGAATTAGCTATAACATGTTTCTTAAAAGTTGAAAAAAAAATATTAAAAGATCTCTATTGTCTTTAGTCTTACCCAGTTAATTAACGAAAGTGGAAATCAGAGTTGGGTACTAATTCATTGATTCGAATCATCACTGAATTGATTCGTGATTCGAATCATCACTGAATTGATTCGGTGATTCGAATCACCAACTTGAGGCTGATTCATCACGATTCGAATCAAGATAGGCATCAAAAAGTTATTTGAATCAGTAAGTGATTCGAATCACCAAAGTGAACTGATTCTATTGATTCGAATCACTTTGATAATTCGTTTTTCCCAACTCCAGTGGAAGCCATCAAAAATGTATCATCAATGCATGCAACATCAATGTATCAACAACGTATTAACAATGTAGCATCAATGTATCAAATGTATGCAACATCAAAGTATCAACAATGTAACATCAATGCATCAAATGTATGCAACAGAATCTGTAAAATAACAAAGCTTCTTACAGTTTCAAAAATTCTCAGAAAGATTGTAAATCGGGAAAACAATTAGGGTTTACAAAATAAAATTTTTAAAAAAATAAAAGAAGAAGATGACAACTGTATCTACTCTCATAAACTGAACCTCAAGAGTTATGATGAAACTCAGCATATTGAAGATAAAGTTTTTTTTTTATTTCAAAGAAGAGAAAAAAATGTCATTATGACTGTAGAGAAAAAAGAAAAAAAAAGATGACAGTCTCTACCTTCTCCCTAATGACTTTCTTTCGTCGCGTGGCATCTCCCAAATGGGCATCTATCTCAACTGTTTCTCAGATTTATCAAGGGAAGTGGGCGGAGTTGAAAAAAAAGAAAAACAGAAAAAAATGACTTTTATGTATTTTCATTTTCTTTTACGTACCCTTTCTGTGTACTCATAGGGCTGTAGACAATTGAGCTCTTTATAAGAAGACACGTTCGGGCATGTTTCATTAATAACGCATTATTCTTTGGCGAGATGGATGATACCGTCCACACCTTTGGCGTAATAATAGGTCGCCATCGCTTCACTCGCATCGGTTTTAAGAAATTTGCTTCTTCGCAGTGATTGCAAATATGAAAAGAAAGGCAACTACATCCTAAAGCATGAAATTTTCGCGATCAGAATACATTTTTTGAGGAATATATTCGACATTTTAGTGAAATAAATTTGGCACTTTCTGAGAAATATATTGGATATTTTTTGAAAAATTACTAGACATTTTCTACGATATTAGACATTTTTAAGAAATATATGATACATTTTATGGGAAATATATGAGACATTTTGTTGGAAATATGTTAGACATTTTCGGAGAAGCGTATTAGACATTTTTACGAAATATACTATGCATTTTGTGGGAAGCATATAAGACATTTTCTGAGGAATATATTAGACATTTTTTGGGAAATACATTTGGACATTTAAATATTTTAAACACTTTTGAGAAATACACAATACATTTTCTGGGAAATATATTAGATATTTTCTGAGGAGTATATTAGGCAATTTTTTGATATATATATATATATATATAATGTTAAGCTAACTGATAAAATTACTTACTCTTTCATTTATAGGAGCTAAAGAAAAACATATGCAAATAAATTTGTATAACCTATCACGTTTTTTTAATGAGAAAGACTCATTGATGCTTGAAATTACAGCAGTTTACTTTGCTGATACAATCTTNTGTCCTATGATGGAATATAAAAAATTATAGCAGATATGGTATATATATATATATATATATATATATATATATAAAGAAATACATTAGTCATTTTCGATAAATAAATTGGGCATATTTTGGGAAATATATTAGACAATATTTGGAGAACTATAAACGACTTAATGTGGCTTTTTTTTTGTTCAATACTATTTCGTACCCGGCAGCCGTAACTTACTATAATGTAATGGTAGCCTTGACTTTTACAATGATCAATCAATAAATTATAATTCATAAAATTCACACAATTTGCATAAAAATTTCTTTTTGTTAATCATTTTGAATAAAAGAAATTATTTCTTGAAAAAATCCAAGAATTAATATATAGCTTTGTAGAACTATTTTTATGTTTAGATAATCGAATAAAACCCCTACTTATGCTTTTATTTTATCATTTAAAAACAATAAAATTGATCCAATATATCTAAACATTAACTTCGATTTAAAAATTCGAACTGAATTACATAACATTTTTCTTCTTATTGTTATTTAAAAATGAAGATTCCAAAGACTCATAAATTGTTATCCTAAAAGATATCCTATAATAAACTTTTAATCTCTAAAAAATTTTGCAAACAGTAATGCTAATACTGAACCAAAGCACTTTTTTAAAAAACTGTAACGGTAGCTTTCTATTAAAGATGAGATTTAAAAGAAGACAGTTACTGAAAGCTGAGAAAAATGGCGCATAAAATACAGACATCTTGGAATTTTATTGTTAAAATTCCATCCACTTAGGAATGCTTGCTTGTCTCACAAAGAAGTAATGGCTTAATTTTGGAAAGATATTCCACCACGGCAAAGCGCGCAAATTATTTTTGAATCCAAAAGAAAATATAAAACCGCTATAAAACTCTCCTAAATCCCCAGAGTGGAGGACAGTCGGACTTAGGCTATTTCTTAACTGTCCTCCCAACCGAATCCAAGAAAACTAAACATCAAAAAGAATCCAACTTAACTTTTTATTTACAAAACTTTCACATTTATATTCATAAGACTGTTCCGCCGTTGTCAGAATAAAGACTTTATGAACATTAGACTAAAATCCACGTACCACGACCAGACTTGGAGAAAGAGTTTAAACATTACGACCATTTTTCACTGGTCTATTTCCTGCTTTTTTTTCCTGAGAAAGAATCCCAAAAAGAGGAATCTTTGCGAAAAAGACCTAGATAGCACAAATGGCGGAAAAGCATATGAAAATATTTTTCTTTAACTTCCTAACTCGTATTCCTCATCGAAGATGAAACGCTGCTGTCTTTTTTATTGTGAAAAGGTTTTTTTTAGTTATCTTTCTGTATGTAATCGAGCAAAACTATTATATGTTTTGCGAACAAAAAGAGGAAGAGACGGTCGCAGATTTCCTTTGCTGATTCAAAATTGAAAATTCCATGAATATGTAGTTGCATCGAATACTAATGGATATTGATCTGCCTTGAGGGCTGAATTTGTTGTTCAAGAACTTTTGAGCTTTCGATTGAAAAGATCTGGAGATGGCTTGGTGTTACTTTGGTGTTCAGTTTTCTTGAATTTGTTGATGTTTACTCTTTATGCTTGCGATTTTATTAAAATTTTTGTACTTACCGAGATTGAAGTTTTTCAGAAATGTATATTGAAGTAGATAGCGAAAAGGGTTTTGTATGCATATTTAACTATCAAAGATGATCATGTAGTTTTAAAGAATGAAAAGATTGGCATGAGCATCAAAAAAGAAAAAAAAATCTCATTAAAATTCAGTAAAATTTGTTTTATTGTAATTCTTCTCAAATGGTTACGGAAATAGTTATTAGTTTTGTATCCAATTCTTATAACTTTTTAATATCTATTTATTTGTACATATCTCAGAATTTATATTTGTTGAGGCAACAAAACGCAATGTTATTTTGATGCTTTGTTTTCAATATTTTTCTTGACAAGCTGCAGGGAACACATAATTAGTTTGAATTTGTGGAGATTTCTCTTTAGCTTTTGTAAAATTATTCCTATTATTAACTATTCTCAAAATATAGTATTTGATTCAACTCTTTTTAATAAATCTCTGTTATCTGAATTAGTTTTCTTTCTAAGATTTGTTGAGATCGATTCTATATAGTAGAGATTTTGTTAAAACTTTGCTACTTGTGATGTTATTATTGTGATGTGTATGAATTAAAAATGTTTTTTTTTAAAAAAAGCGAAAATAAAGTAAAAGATTTTTTTTGGACATGAGTATTTTTAGTAATTTATTTTATTTAGAGATTTTTCGAAAAAAAAGGAAAGAAATTGGAAAAATTTATATCATGTCAAAATACAATATTACTCTTCAACAAAAACATGTACTAGAAATGCACCTACAACTGCCTAAAAGAATATATCTTTTTTAGAATTAATTTAGGTTTCAAAATTTATTAATAAGTTGTAATGTGCAATATGCATGAGGATTTCATGACAATTTGTAAAAAGTAAATCATTCTTTTATTCTTGATAAAGGAACTTTTGAATCAAATTATAAATTAAATAGTTGTCGGAAGGAGCAAATATAAAAATAATAATATTCATGAAATTTTGAAAAATTTCGCATCCTGATCTAAGTTCAATTTTTTATTTTATGTGAATAATTCTTTTCTGAAATATATGCTTAATTAGTTTCAAGTCTAAATATCTCCCATAACCATAAAAGTTTTAACTTAAAAGAGCCACATGTCAAACTCAAATATCACTCACTACCTTGATAAGAAACGCTTATTTCAAAACGAAAAGAAAAAATATATAAATATAGAGTGAAAATTCGCTGAGAGCCTCTATTATTTTAGGATAAACTTTCCACTTCAAACTCTCGAATCTAAAACTAGAGGACACTTTAACGTTTCATGGGATAAAAAGTTTCTCTTTAAGAACGGGAAACTTTCTCTTCGAGATATTTCAGACTTAACGTTTGAGCAGACGACAATTTGAAAAGAAGAGGCTCAGTCGCTAGCTTTTCAAAAATTCTTATATTTTTGTCTTCCTTCTTTTTTCGAAGAAGTACTTGAGATCTGAAAATCTTGCTTTCAAAGATCTGTTTTCTGTCCCAATATTACGAAATCTGAAACAATCTGAAGTAACCTCGATTTCAGAGATAAGTTAGAGTTTAAAACTTAAACAAAAGAACGAGTCGTTGATGCATGAGTGAAATCGTCTGCTTTTTTTTTAATATTACGTAGATTTAAGAACAATTCAATGAATATCTCCATCATTTCAATTTATTGCATAGTTATTATTCATTTTCTATTTTCTAAGTCATCATAACTAAAATAATTTTTTTAAATATATTAATATTTTGTCACACCAAAATAAAATGGTTGTCGAAATCATTTTATTTTACTGGGTGTAATTTAATCTTAACAATCTAAATTCTTAATACAAACTCGGCACAGTCCATATGACGAGTTTGTATAACTATAATTATTTTATATTTACATTTTGTAGTACATAAATTAAAATCAGTTTCGATTTTTATGTAAATTTAATATTAAAAGAATTTTTTCAATAATTTAATTCTTATTAATTTTTATTTGCTTCCTAATAATTTTTTTCCTTTTTTATCTATTCAATTTTTAAATTTGTCTTTAGTTAATTTTAAACGTAGAACATACATTCTTGGTAATTTACATGAACTAAGTTTAAAATTATGAATTTTCACTGCTCCGATACGTGCATATTAATTATAGAAACAATTTGAAAAAACTTAACTTGTAGGAACATTTTTATTAATGTAACTCAACTACCCAGACAACATGGCAACATTTTTTTTACTTCGTAAAAAAAAAAAAAAAAAAAAAAAAAAATAAGACGTATTTTTACATTTTTGTGAAAATGACGAAATTATCACTTTACCAAAAGTAGTAAGATTTTACTGACTAGTGGCAAAATTTTAGTTCTAGATTACCTGCAATAAAAATAAAAAGAATCTAAAAATGGAACGATTGTTATTAGCAAATCATATTAAATTATTCGGTTCCATAACAAATAAAAGTATTGCAAGCCAAAAAAGAAAAAAAAATTTTTAAATTATCAAATTGTGGAGCAAACTAATGAATAACATTAATCCTATCCACAAACTTTATCGTATTATAAATGTAAAGGATCCTAAACAGATGAATTAAAATCAATAGCATCATGAAAGTTACAGAAAAGCTGAAATGATTTTCAAAAAGAAAAGGAGGGGGGGGGCAGCATAGGAAAAAGATTATGACATTCAAACTACAACCAAATTTTTCCAATTTATACAAAATGAGTAGCAGGCGTACCAGATATATTTTAACAGATACACTGTAAAGAAAGGAGAGATCAAAATTTAGCGAGAATGTGTCGAAATAGCTCCGAAACAAATATAGTCGAATCTAAAAATCCAATATACTCATTATTTATTATAGTGGCATCCTCAACTATGCTGTTTTAATGTTATGCAGTTTCGCATGTATATGCTGTTTTAATTTTGAGCATGTCGCTATACTCAATAATCGGTTGTTCGAGTTCGATTATATTTATTTCGGACATTACATTCTTGCTCAATTTTTAGAAACCTTTCCTTTACAGTGTATTATCATCAAAAATATCTCTATAGATCTCAAAAACATAAGCTATAATCGCTATTCAACTTTCATATTCTGAGGCATACTAAATCCTAAGTTACTGAAACCAGTCACAAAACAGCTTGAATACAGCCAAAAAAAGGACGAACAACACGCTGTTTCTTCCCGATCATCCCCATAGAGCTTTTTAAATCTCCCCCACTGCTTCTGGAGAATTCTAAATCAGCTTTGAAGAAAGACCAGCTGGTCAGCGAGTCCAAAGAATTTAAGCAGTCTGTTTTGAAGTGGAAGTCAGAAAGTGATTGCACAAAAGATGGCTTTTATTGTGATGCCTCGACAGGGGATGCGGTACAGCCACTCTTACAGAATGTCCACCTACCGATCTATTACCAATTCGTCTCCCCCATCTTTTAAAAGCTGCTTTTCAACTATTTTTTGGAAGTGTTTACCAGTCGGAATTCTTTCCAATTCTTGCCTTTTTCCCAAATGGAATTTTGCTCCTTTCACCACACTGATGGTTGAGAATAGAGGCTCTATTCTGTTCTTTCCTGGATTTGTCCTCCCCTATCTTTTGTTAGCATTTTAAAACGATATGTTGTGAGGCGTTCCCTTCGTATTGTTGATGTATATAGAATTTGCAAAGGACCTTCCCAGCATTATTTTGGGGATATGTATGGCGCTATGTATAAATCTAGCACCTCTTTCCACTTAAACATCTAGTTGATGAGACTTTCATTTTAGACATAGCTAAAAATGCGTATTTATTATTATAAAAATATCTAAAAAATGCTTTTTGTTTTCTTTTTAAAGGCATAACGCTATTTTTCGCTATGTTCAGAATAAAAGGCACAACAATGATGCTACGTTTAAAAAATAGAAAACCATAGAGTTTCAAAATTACAGACTATAATTATCTTGAATGCTTTGCAAGATTTGTTAAATACTACTCTGAAGCAATTTAAATTTATAAAAAGTCTCCTGCTACGCCGTAAAAAAAAATAGTTCCAGATTAAATTGCAGTAAAAAAGTACCGGCAGTCAGAGTGCCGTAACTTTTTACCTTAAAATCTATTTTTACAGGAACGTGTTGTTACGGAACAAAACAAAAAAAGTCTGATGTATCGTAAATTTTGAAATATAATTATCGTAAACTAATAAACAACTCAAATTAAATAAATATCACCGTAAAAAACAAGATATGATATTTTACTGCAAAAATGGATTTTATGGATGGTGCACCCAAAGTGCCGGTACTTTATATCGTAATTTGATCCGTAATTATTTTCAGTGTATATCGGTAAATAGGAAATAGAGTATAATTATATTTAATCTAGTTGAATATTTGTTTAGATATAATTCGAATTTTTTTAGTAAAAAATTTATTTGCATTGATTAATCAGTTGAAACGAAAAATTTATCAAAATGAATTGTTCATAATTTTTTTTAAACTAAATGATTAAGGACTAAAGGATTCGTAAACTCCTAAAATTAAACTTATCATATTGTTATATAGTTTTCTTTTGCAAATTAGTTTTTACAGCAAGTAAACTTATTTAAAAAAAAAAAAACAGCTAGATAGCTTTTACTAGTTGAAACACTTATACTTTTTCTTAAAACCTCTTTTACTTATTTTTATTCCCTACATTCTAACGAACTTCGACAAGATTTCTGTATCAGTATTAATTCTTTATTACTGATGCAGAAAAAAATTTTTTCAATAGATACCAAACAAAAATTCATCACTGTACCAGTTATTCGTACCTATATTTTTACTGTACTTTGTTTTACATGAGAAGTTTTTTTTTCTCTTTTTTTTCCTTAAATTTCAATTTTATATATGGGTCATTCTCACGAAAACTGTCATTTTTCAATTCATAAAATCCCGAAAAAGTAAAGTGAATAAAAAGCTCTGAAACTTTTTATATTAATAGAAATATGTAATGNGTATGCATTGCATTCAACACATCATTTTTGTCCTGTATTTTTTTTCTCAAACAACATTAATAATTATTTAAATTTATTAATTCTTATAAAACTAAATCATGCAAATTATTTTTTTAATTCACGTTCGCAATGATTTTAACAAATGTCAAGCATTTCTAATCCATCGAAGTCGAAAATTGCTACTTACAAAATCACTTCTTTTTCTTTAAAAAAAAAAAAGAACTTATATGTTAAATGACATGCAAGAAAACAAACACCTATAGAAATACTAAAGTTTCAAATGAAATCACTAGGGATTTTGTATTTTTTGTTCTTTCTTTCTTTCTTTTTTTTCTTTCTTTTTTTTGCGCTTTGAAACATTCGAATTCTTAACTTTTTTAAATGTCGAACAACTGTCGAATAAAGCTATCTCATTTGTATGTGTTTATCTCTTTTTCAATGGAATGTCTTTCATCATTACCGGAATGCCACGAATTTAATTCCAAAGTTTGTTTACTTCTCAAAGTCGTTCTAGTTGTGATCTGTCCGAAAAAAGTTTTGTTCTATTTTTTTCTTCCAACTTAGGAATTCAAATTTTATTGATCGTAGTACATTTCTAACGGCAACAACTAGAACTCTAAATGTAAGCCAACATATCAACAGTTATAAAAATATGGTCTAGTCTAAAAATATGTACAGAGAGAACAAAGCGGGTAAAATTACCGTATTGCATAATAATAAAATTTCTCTTAAAAAAAAATCTGATAAGAAAAAGCAAAATACGTGGTATTTAAACCATTTATTTATATGGATTTATTTATATGGTTATATGGTTCCGTTCATATGGTATCGGGAAACTGGAAATTCTGGTTTTCAGAATTATAGTTCGTATTACCACTCAATTTAGTGAGGCTAACAAAACGAAAAAGCAAATTTAACAGAATAAATATGCCATGACTAAGATTTGATCGTAGTAGTAAGAAAGTAGTACTGTAATACTAAAGAGTGATAACTAGAACTATAAGTATAAGCAAACATTTAAACAGTTATAAAAATACAATCTAGTCTACAAATATACACAGAGAAAAAAATCTGGTAAAATTTCCGTACTTCATGATAATGAAATTTCTGGTTAAAAGAAGAGAAAAAAACATAATTCTGGTAATAAAAAGCAAAATACATGGTATTTAAACCATTCATTTGGTAAATTTTCCGTTGATATGGTAGCGGTGAACAGGAAATTTTGGTTTTTCAAAATTATAGTTCTTATTACTACACTATTTAGTAAAAAATACAAAATAGAAAAGTAAATTTAACCGAATAAATGGGGTTTTTTTTTGCCTTGATTTTAGGTATCATGAAAAAATTACCAAATTTTATCACATTTACCAAATATTATTTCATATTTTAAAACTGTAATTTATTTTTAATTTTACAAAAATCATTACTAAAGCTTTTTGGTTTTCCCATAGGGCCAGAAGCAAGGTAAATTTTACCATACTCTAATTATAACCACATTTTGTTTCTGCGCTTTTTACTTTTTGTTTCATATGTATATTTTCCAATTTTTTTTTTTTTTTTGAAAAAAAATCATGAAATTAAATATGTATAAAATATCAACATAATATTTTCATAAAAATTTGAAAAACAAAGAAATGTGTATTTAATTATAACGTAGTTCTAAGTGTTTACGTTTAAAAAATAACTAATATTTAGTGTGAACACACATTTTAATGGCAGAGCATATTTAAATTAGATTCATAGTAGTGTAATTACTAAAAATAAGTTTGTAGAAATAGTCAATTTAAAAGTAACAAAAATAAACAATGCGTTAAATGATTGTTCACTTATAAAAAAATTTGAAAATGAAAAACAAAGGGCAAAAATTTCAACTTAAAAAAACATGTAAAAAAGCCAAAATAACATTTGGCACCTCGCTGTCCGGTTTTTAATTTATTATTTTCAAAATCAATAAGCTTTATTAAAAAAAGTTATGAAAGCATAAAATTGTAGATCTCTATTTTTTATATTTCTTAAAGAAACTATGAAAATTGCTAGGAACTATGAATGTAAAGAAGTATTTGAAAAGCTGAGCATCTTTACATTAGTTTTTCTTTTCTTTTTTTAAATACCAACGAAAATCTAGTCTGAAATTAAGTAAACATTTCATTTCATTATTTTATGTTTCATTAGAAAAACTTGAAAATAAATATATATTTTAAATATCTAAGCTAAAAAATAATAATGAAGAATAATGAAATATGGCAATAAAATTTAATGTATTTAGCATCAAAATCAATGGTAATATTTTACTGAAGTTCCGACAAATATTAAAAGACTTAGATTTCTTTTATTTATATTGCTTAGAGTGTTAGCTTTAAGAATAACACGAAATTATAAACTATTTCAAACTGAATCACGGGAAATCGTAATGGTAAGTACAAGTGAACAATATAATAAATTTAAAAAATTTTCTTTGTGTCGCTGTACATGAAACCCCAAAAAATAGTCCAGTCTAAAAATATGTAAATAAGCCGTTGTATAATCGTTAGTTCGAAGAAAATTAAAGCAAAACACAAATAATTAAAACAAAAAATGTATAGAAAAACAAATCAGAATAAAATTAAAAACTACATTGCTTAATATGCCATTTATCTCACTTTCATAGCTCAACATCCAATTTTTGAAACTTCATTAAAATCTTATTTAGCATTAAATGAGATTTTAATAAGTTTCAAAAATCAAAGAAATGTGGATTTGCTTTGTTTTGTTTAAAGTACGTACTTTAAAAATTCATTTTATGCGTTTTACGTTCAACTCAAAAAATTTGACTAACCTCTCTTTAATCTTGAAAGATAGCATTTACGATCCAAAATTTTTTTTTTGCAAAAATTTATTTTATGTTGGGAGTTTGATAAATTTATCTTTAGAAAAGTTTAAATTGTCCTATTTTTTTCATACATGTTATACCCACACAACTTTACGATCAAGGAACAACATTTTTATGAGCGACGAAAATAACTAAAATGTCTCTGGTTAATTTGTTTTCTGTACGTAAAGGACAAAGCGGTTGCCACTTTTCTTTTCCTAAAAAAAAACGTAGGTTTTAAAATCAGTAAACTCAAAAAGCGATAAAAAAGTTGAAGAGCGTAGCATGAATTTTTAATTAATTAGAAAATTCAATGTGATCCTTTATAAGATTACGGTATTCATAAACATTTTAAGCATTGAGAAATGAAATCTTTTTAATGAGAGTTGCAAGCATTTAAAAAAAAAAAGCATAATTTTATTAAACGCACGAAAATGTAGTAATCTAAAGGGATTTTAGGGGGTATCGCAGAATACGATATTTTTTTGACGGTGATAAGGTTTATTAAATAATACGGTGAATAAAGCTTTCAAAAAAATTTAATATTTGATAATGAAATTTCATTTTCAGTTTTACGTCTTTTCTTTAGTGAATAGATAGTTGAATTTAAGTAGCCTTTTCCAACAAATTCTACTTAAAATTGAGCAAACAGAGTATGAATAATATTTGCTCAATATTCTGAGTTACATAAAACAACAGCTGCACAATAAAGGGTAAATAATTGAATTTCTTAAACAATATTGACTTGTTAAAGTTCAATATTTTAATTGGCAATAACTACTAAAAGTATTATAAACTATTTATTTGTAGCGTGACAAGTATTTTAATTTTGGTGTTAGGTTTTCATTAATTGTTATATTGAGTACTAATTCTATTTCTTTTATTATTATTATTTTCTATAGTACATTATCAGTTATAATTGAAGTATTTCTATGGTACATCAATTTTATGTTTTATAAATAATTGCGGAAGCTTTTCTATGGAACCATTAGTTATTTTTTACTTATTTTATTTATTTATTTTTAATTTTTATTTAATTTTTATAGTGTATTATAAGTAAATATTGAAATTATTTACAATTACATTAGTTTTTTTTCCTCTCTCCATTTTCAGAGTGCCTTATTAGTAAGTACAAAAAATTTCCATAAGTTTTTTTGTTCGTTTATTGTTTATAGTGCACTATAAATTTTTACAGAAACTGTTCTGTGGTGGATTATAATTTATTTTTTTTTTAATTAAATTTCTGTAGAGAAAAAAAAATTAAGAAAGAAAATTTATGTAAGTTGCTGTGGAAATTTTTCTATGATGCATTTATTTTTTTAAATTTATTATTATTATTTCAGGTATTTTCTATCATGCATTAAAATGTATTGTTTACATTACTGTATGATGAACCAATTTTTTTTATTATTTTTCTATAGTGGGAAAAACTGAAAAGGAAAATTAATATAAGTTACTGTGGAAATTGTTCTATAATGAATTTTTTTTTTATTTATTGCGCACCATTATAGATTATTGTGGAAATTTTTTTGCACCAATTTGATTTTTGTTTTATCTTCTTTGGAGCATCATAAGTTACTATAGAAAATTTTTCATATGCGATCGTAAAATTACGTAGACATTTTTTCTATCTCGCATTAGTTTTTTTTTTCTGAACTGTTTAATATATAACAGTTAAAATGTTGCATTTCTGCATCAGTTTTTTCTATAGTACACCATACATTTTTATGCTATTATTTTTCCTTTATTAAAGTTATATTTATATATTAGAATAATTCCTTTTTAGTTTCATTTTTCATGCAAACTAATTTTTATCAAAGTGAATATGATACCAAATTTAACTACTACAAGCTACCACCCGTAATTTGTTCAATTTGATCGACTTGCTTGCAAAAATAAATAAGTGAAAAGTTGTGAATCTTGAATATCAACAAATAAAATATGTTTGGAAACAGATAATAAACANCATACGAAAGTCAAATTTTAATTTCTTATTTTTTTTTTATTTATTATTATTATTTCAGTTATTTTCTATCGTGCATTAAAATGTATTGTTTAGATTACTGTATGATGAACCAATTATTTTATTATTTTTGTATAGTGGAAAAAACTGAAAAGGAAAATTAATATAAGTTACTGTGAAAATTGTTCTATAATGAATTTTTTTTTTTTTTTTTTTTTTTTTTNTTACTTTTTTTTTTTAATTTTGTATAATTTATTACACACTATTATAGATTATTGTGGAAATTTTTTTACACCAAATTGATTTTTATTTTATCTTCTTTGGAGCATCATAAGTTACAATATAAAATTTTTCATATGTGATCGTAAAATTACGTAAACATTTTTTCCACGTCGCATTATTATTTTTTTTTCTTCTCTACTGCTTAGTAGATAACAGTTAAAATGTTGCATTTCTGCGTCAGTTTTTTCTATTTTTTCTATAGTACACCATAAATTTTTATGCTATTATTGTTCCTTTACTAAAGTTATATTTATATATTAGAATAATTCCTTTTTAGTTTCATTTTTCATGCAAACTAATTTTTATCAAAGTGAATATGATACCAAATTTAACTACTACAAGCTACCACCCGTAATTTGTTCAATTTGATCGACTTGCTTGCAAAAATAAATAAGTGAAAAGTTGTGAATCTTGAATATCAACAAATAAAATATGTTTGGAAACAGATAATAAACAAACATAAAATGATTTTATGATAAAAGTTGTTTAAAAATGTTTATAAATCCGAAAACAAGTACATTCATTTATTGCAACAGCACTAACAAAACAAATATTTTGTTCAAATTAAGAGATTTAATGTTTTTTCTCCTGGGATTGAAAATCCAAACATAATATAAAATTTTTCACAGAAAACTCTAGACTTTACAAAATTTGCATATAATCTTTAACGTAATTAGGCAAATTTCGAAACACACACGTTTTAAGGTTAATTTTATTTAAAAGTCTTAACACCGAGCATTACTTTATAAATTCCTTTTCTTTTTTTTGAAAAAAAAATAGTTTAACGAAAATTCTGTACTTAGTCCAAACACTTCTACTTTAATTTACTATCCTCCTCCCCCCTCCCCATCCTTTACACGCCTCCAAACTTTCTCCAATTAAAAGAGACCCGTTTAGTATCAGCAAAAATAATCGATAACAAGGTAAGGTAAAACTTCACCTAACAACTTTTCAAACAAATAAATCTAAACAGTGAGCGAAAAGCGAAAACAGTATTTAAAATAAGAATTTTTCACAACAGATAACGCTCGCCACGCTGAATAATTTAATCCTGTTTTCTATTATCCAAAGGGAAATGTTTCCTCCCCCTTTTCCCTTCAACAACGGATTTCTCGACACCCCTTTTCCCCCCTCTTTTACAATCCGTTGTCGTAGTCTTCTACATTCTAGCGACTAAAAATAAATTAGTTCTCCTGTACTTGAAGCGTTACCGCGATATCTACAAGCATATCTCTTTTAATCTTGTAATTGCGTTAATATCACTGAATTTCGATTAGAGTGAAAGGCTTGGGGAGGGGGGAAGGGAAGATGAAGAATTCGAACGTTTTGGGATAGGAAAAGGGCACGAAACTGTGACGAATGGAAAGTGGTATAATCCGTATTTTGAATTTAATCTAAGCGATGCCATTCGCAACATGGTTTTCAAATTACGCGTACTATTGCGACGAATTGGCGCTGAATTAAACTTAATTTCATTTGTGTAACTTTGCGAACACAACTAGGCTTAGTTGATGTGCTTGCTTAACTTAACGTGCTCGCTCGTTCGAGGAAAGTAACTAAAACAACGGAATAATCGACAATTCGAATAACTCCGATGAATTTTCGAGCCAGCATCGAAATGCTGCAGAGCTTCAGAACATTGAAGTTGGTCTGAGATAGAATTATCGATGTTTTAGAACATAGAACTTATGATCCTTGAATATGTTTAGAATGATATCGATGAAAGTGCGTTAAAAATAATTTAGCACAATACAATTAATTTATTAATTTACATAATTTACAATTTTTCTGCTCATGTTTGTTTGCTCTATGGACTCATTAAAATAATCGGTCGATTTTTTGCAGCATTAATTTGTGTGTGTGTGGGGAGAGGGGTTAGAATCTGGCAATTACGATATCAGCCACTTTCTGACTAGTTTGAGCTCTAAAATCACTACTGCAGCTCTTTGACTGATGACAAAGCAAGTTGCAATCCTTTTTTGATCGCTACAAGCAGAATTTATTGCCATTTTATTGCCGAAAGGATTTTATTTCATTACCCTCAAAATCAGAATTTCAACCATTTTCTGTTTAGCTACAGAGCACAAATTTTTAACTGAAACTCTGTGTTTCGACACTATAGAAGTTTCAATCTTTAATTGGTCATTACAGACACTATTTATCTTCAAACAGAATTTATCATCATTCGAAATTTCAGCCACTTTCTAGCTAGATAGAGTGCTCGAATTTCAATTGGAGATCGGTTCAGTTCCTGATGACAAAACATACTACAATAGTTTTCTAAATGCTGCAGTCCCGCAGTGGACTGATCGTTAAGACACGGTTCCCAGCAGATCACCGAAGTCAAGCATCACTGGCTACGGTCAGTGTGCGGGTGGGTGACCACTTGGATCAGTCTGCGTAGGGACCGAGGGTGTGCGGTATTGGTCCTCGTTAAACTGTGCTACCGTAAAGTGCTCGACTTCGCGCGCAGGTCGTCGGGCTACCGACGCGGGGGTGCCATCCCCTCTGCAGAGGATCAAAATTGTGATGGCATGTCTTCGGATCACCCTCAGGGATGTTTCCCAGACCGTCGCCAATAGCCCATTGTGCAGCTCTAGTGCGACGTAAATTAACAACAACAACAACTAAATGCTGCAAGCGAAATTTATTTTCATTTTATCATCAATCGAAATTTCGGCCATTTTTTAATTTAAATATTCAAATGAATGCATAGAAAAAAATTACTATATTAAAAAATTTAAAACAATACTTTCCAAATGGACTAAAAGGAAAATAATTACTTATAAATGTTGGGCACGTTATTTTCGTAATTATTCGAATGTACTGATCACTCCGTTTTAAATGTAATAAAATAGAACAATTATATTCTTTTTAGTCCACTTAAATGTAGCTTTTTGAAAATTTTTTATAGTATTTTAGTATTTATTTTACTTAAAAAATTTGTTTGTTTTATGATCTGCTTAAAAGTTAATTTGATCTTAAGTTTTTCCCTTACTTAAACATTTATTTGTTTTACGTTTGTTATATCTTCATGAAAATTCGTTTCCTTAGAATTATCTCTTGTTAAATAATTCGCTGTTTAAACAAGGAGTTTACCATTCTTTTTCAGAAAAGTTGAAGACTTTAAGCTCCTGTTACAGTGCAGACAAACTTGACTGCAAGTTTGATTTATATTTTATTGTAATATCTCTTCAAAACTTTTCCAAGTTTCCTTTAAAAATTCATCTGCTTTGAATGTGAATATTAGCTATTGTCCAAATGTGCATTTGATTTTATCACTTGTTTAAGTATTCATTTACTTTAACTTATCTTCACGAATTTGTTGCATTTCAGATTTCGTCCTCAATTCCTGTGTAAAACAACTAAACTCTTCAAAATGTTTGCTTATTTACAATTCTGAGTTTCATATTATATTGTGCTTCTAATTGTATTATTTTATTTTTTATATGATTCTGTAATTATAAGTGTACATATTTGCTTAATGGATTACTATGATAAATTAAATACATTACATGTAACAATGTAATTCAAGATCGAAGAAATCAGTTATTAACTGAATTGCCAAAAATGCTTAAGACATTTTAATCGATATTCGAAAACTTGCGAATTATATTTGGTGGGATTCAAGCAAACGGTTCGGGGGGAAAAAGAAATAATTTCGAGCTTTACAGGTTTTTATAGATCCTGATATCGTAAAATTCATGAGAAATCCCAAATTAAAATGGACTGGTCATCTGGCAAGAATTGCATGAAGATCAATGCTGTAAGAAAAGCTTTTTCATGAAACCCACAGGAAAAAGACCTCGAGGTAGATCTTGCTAAGGTGGATCGACTTTGTTGAGAATGGGCAAATGAAGCGCTATATTTATAAATGTAAGAACTCCCTTAGCCATTCGTCTGGACCCGAGGTAGTGAGTGTGGTAACGAGGTGTAACTATTTCAAGTAGGGATGTGAGGTCACTATTTAGAACAAGTTTTGACTCGGTTCGGCGAGAGAAAGGTAATATTTTTCTCTGGTCTATTGTGTTAGTTCTAGAGAGAAGAGAAGCCATCCTCCCTGAAATGCGCTATCTTTGTTTCCATAGTAGCAGACGGTCTCAGACTTTGTGACGGGGAGAGTTCTTACCATAGACAAACTATAGATAAAACTTCTGTAGGGGGCTTGTGTCCATCCAGGACGACTGTCGTGTCATTGAAGAAGAAGAGAATCGATATTCGAGAAAGCATCCGAGATTCATTCATTTTCAAAATTTAATAATACAGTTTCAGAGAACCGCAGTGGCTCACGGGATAGAGAGTTCGCCTCCTAATAAGGTGATCCATTTTCGAATTCCTGCGACAAATGGTTGGTACGAATTCTGCTTCTACAGAGGAATCATGGGTTAGAGTTTCATTGCCGTCATGTTAAACGCGTGAGGTTTTCGTGATTTTCTTCTCACGTAGCGGGAATGTGGGTTAGTTCCATCAAAATGTCCACCATGAAGACTAGTTTGTCCCAATGTTTGTCTGAGGAATTCCCTAGTCTTCTGCGATGGGTTCAAAATTACGAGGATACCTAGTTGAACATATAGTGCTAAACTCAGAATTGGATCTGCTGTTTAACGTCGGTTATAAAATAAAATAAAATATATTTTCAGAAAAATCAGTTTACTGTCAAAATTTTNATATATATATCGCCTCAACGTTGAAATATATAAATTTGCTGCTATCTAAATAACGTGTTATATTAAACAGCTTTCCGAGTCAGTTTGGACCATATTATTTATGATTCTAGGAAAAAAAGGTACCGGAAAAAAAGGTACGGAAAAATGGTCCCGGAAGAGAAGGTCCCGGAAAAAAAGGTACCTGTGTAGTGAAATTTATTTGAAATGAGAAGATTAGATTGAAGCGCTTTTTGGTGTTCCGTGCATGTTTTTTCTTTTTTTTTCTCTCTTTTTTTCGTGTGTTTCGCGTTTTTAAAGTCAATAAACATCCAACACATAAATCCTCCCAACTTCCCCGATTGGCTACTTTAAGCCTCAAAATATAATTTAAAATAGAAAATAACACTTTTTTTTTTCACTTAAAAAAATTAAAAAAAAAAGTAAAACATTATTGAAAAATTTAAATAGTATCTTCCGCTTTAAAGAATAATCAATTAAGAATAAATAAATGAAATAAAATTTAAAAAAAAAGCGTTATACAACCAGCCCTTACCCTTCTCCTTACCTCAATGATCTAATCTGAATTATTACAGATAAAAAAAATATTCATTGAAACAGCGAGAAGCATTCATGCTGCCCAGAAAGCGACAGGGGAAATATCCCTACAGATTTTCCCTATGGAGGTACCTTTTTTACGGGGATCTTTTTTCCGGGACCTTTTCTACCAGGGACCCTTTTTTCCGTACCTTTTTTTCCAGGGACCTTTTTTACCGGGACCTTTTTTCCGTCTACCATTATTTAGCAATCAATTTCAAAAAGATTAATATTCATAATAGTATAATCTCAATTTGGCACCTTAGATTTTAATGATATTCAGCATGACCCAGAATTTCTAACTGTGAAGATAAAAATGTTGCTATAAGCAACCTATCTTGCCATGTTGCGACAGAGGAAGAAATGGGAATTCACGGATAGAAAAAATTTCAATTTATAGTGTAGCTTTAAGTCGCTCAACCGTATAACAATTAATAGCCATTAACAGCCATTTTTACTCCTTTCTGTGAGTTAAAATTTTCTGTTCGTCACAAAGTGCCAACAAAAATATATAAAACG
The DNA here is from genome assembly GCF_043381705.1 of Parasteatoda tepidariorum. Classification (NCBI taxonomy): domain Eukaryota; kingdom Metazoa; phylum Arthropoda; class Arachnida; order Araneae; family Theridiidae; genus Parasteatoda; species Parasteatoda tepidariorum. Next base: position 69,090,451 of record NC_092208.1, read on the forward strand.
GACATCCGCCGTATAATAGTGCAGAGTTACACAAAAGTCAATGCAGGGGTCAAGATATTTCTCGATGCTTCTATAAATCTATAAGCTCCAATCTATTGAGTTGAGCATTATGTCTGCACTCTCAGAGCTATCTTCGCGTCTAAGCCGCAAGTTAATCTATTGGGCAAATATCGTCACAGTCTGCTGATTGAATCTTACCAGAGAAGCTTGTTCATGCGAATCGAACGTTTTCGATTTAAAAGCCTATAGAGACCTTTTGATGGATTCGATTTTTTTTTCCCCTGATCAGCCACCCACAGACGTATCGAACAATAATAAAAATGTGAGTGGAAAGAAAAAATGCTGTTTTTGTATTGTTCTTAAGTTCCGATTACTTCCAAAGATGTCTTCTTATTTCTCCTCTTACAAGTGTTTGCTTGGTACAGACTTGGATGGAGCTGGAATTTATTGGGATTAGGACAACTGTTTTTCTGTAATTATTTCCGTTTTGATTTAATCTAAATTTTTTAAAAAGAGAAAAAGAATAAATAAACTTAAAGGTCACATGTTGTAACAGCAAATTATTGTAGCTTATGAAATATCCCGGAAAAAAGGTCCTGGATAATAAGTCCTGATAAAAAAAGGATTAATATAAAAAAACAAGATCTCTTCCCTTAAAAAAATTAAATTAACACCTTTCATGAAAAAGAAATATGGCCCACTAAAAGTTTCTTTCCCTACAGATTTTCTAAGTTAAAGTACCTTTTTTACCACGATCCTACTTACCGGTACCTTTTCTTCCGGGGACCTTCTTACCGGACCTTCTTTTCAAGGCATCCTTTGTACCGGTACCTTTTTTCCGGAGCCTTTTTTACCATCTACCCAACAAATATAATCGTTTAAAACTAAATGACAGGTTCAATCTTAAAACTGCATTATATCTGGCTTCAAAAAAAAATAAATAAATAAATAAATAAATCAAATGATTGAAAGTTTTTAAAAAAGGAAAATGTTAAAATGATCATGCTTGATTTTTATAAATATCTTTTGTAGTCTGTTGAATCTTTTAAAATTTGCGCAAGTGATTTTCTCTCCATATTATTTAACTATTGTTTATTTATTTAAAATTCTTATAAATATATGTTTGTTTTCAACGTTATATAACTTCCACTGCAAGAAATTCGGAATCAAATTAAGGTACAAAATACCGTTCATTTTTGAAACATCAATAATTCATTTTTACAGGATATGTTACGAAAAAATATCTGATACACCTTAATTTTTTCAATAATAATTACCTTAAAAACACTTAATTACTCATATTAAATAAATATATAATATACGATATAATGTAAAATATACGGTATAATATTTTACCCATGATACATCCGAAGAGTCGGTACTTTATACAGTGATTTCATCAGAAATTTTTTACGGTGTACACAATAATGAAAATAACTTTTAATATCCTTTCATTACAAAAACCGACCAAAAATGTTCAATATTTGACAGTATTCGCCAACAGTTAGTGACAGCTTAAGAAAAAAGTTGATGTGATTAACTTTAAACTAGTGCTTGTTTTAATTTCATAACCTAACAACGTTGGGTCATAAAATTCTAACATAAACAATAAGGTGCTTACAATGAATTCGTTTCCATAATTTCAAAAACTGATGTTTTGAAATTTTGTCCTCTGCTGTTCTCACATTAAGCCACTGCCATAGATGAAGGAATTAAATAAAAGCTTTATTTCATTCATATATTTATTTTTATTTTATAATTTGAATCTTAATTTTTATGATTACAAAAAATTGCCCGGATTTCTATTTTCAACAAAGCTAAGAAAAAATGTGATAAAAGCGCAAACAATGTTATATAAACAGACGATTTTTGTTTGTTTATGCAAGATTAGTGCTCTTTTCACATTGTTTAACTGTTGTTAACTGTTTATTTTTTTACATACATAGAACGAGGTTAACTCTCTATTTCCCCTTAGATTTTTTCTTCTTCATTCAAAATTTAGTTTTAAAAAAATGTAGTATTAGAATTACATCATATTTCTTAATCATGAAGCAACTGGAATTCGAATCAAAATTAATTTACGAATAACAACACTATAGGTATCAGCCCTGCATTTGAAGCTAAAAAAAAAACGAAACCAGTTTAAGAAAGCAATAAAAACAACTCTATGAGTTCTACTGTCGCAGGAATTACTACATTATACGCGACATTACGATTTTTATAGTTTGAGAGTTCAAAGTTCCTCGGCAATGAAAGGAAAAATATCGAATATTAATAATTGTCCCCTTCTTAAAGAAAGAAGAAGGAAAAAAAACTTAAGCGTTTTTAGATAGAAGACTGAAAAAGCAATAGCAATTCTTACCTTCGCAATAAATCTTCACAAATTTCCCCCTTTGGTACTTTTTTTTAGTACTGAAAGGGCTTTAATAAAGGATCCTTTTTGAAAGTACTGACAGGGCTGACCTTTTTAGGGGAGGGTAAAGCACCTGAAAGAGGGGTGGGGGAAAAAACCAGGCGACGGAAAGGAATTTTTGAACTATCTATACAATGAACGACCTGCGATAATCCAGGTCCCGGGATTCTGCCTGTCAAGATAAGTGCCTGAATTTTTTTTTTTTACTCTTCCTCAATAAAACGTATTTCGTCTCTTCAACTTCTGCTTTGTTTCATGTTTTTTTCTTTCTCTCTTCTCCCGTAAATATCTACAGGGAGATAAAACCCCATGGGGAAAATGCTTATGTTTGGCGTCATATAGGTCAGCCAATTCACATGATACAAGTTCTTTTAGCTGCTTGTGGTTGTCTTCGCATATTTTCTCCAATATAAATGACCGATGCGGTATATACTTGGCGCATTTTTCTAATTGTGCGGAAAAATTCATTGTCTTCTTAGATTTGAAATAACTGTACTGTGCAAAACAGTATGAAATAACGCTTTTTAGAAAGCTTTCATACTGTTTTTACTTTTGCTGTGTGTTTGTAACTAATTATTCACGACTTTGTACTTTGCCGCGATGTTCTTTGCTCATTAAACCCAGCGCTTTTGAATCCAGTTGCGAAAATCGCATAATATGTTTTGTTTGAATGATTATGTCAAAATTCGTATTTGTAGGAGGGAAAAAAAGTAANTTTATTAAATACACCTTGTGCGCCACCTAGGAACCAAATCTATAACCCGACACTCGAAATTTTTGCTCTGTTACAATCGTACCCTGTTACAATTGACCCCACTCTCCCCTACTGTGCAAAACAATATGAAATGACGCTTTTTAGAAAGCTTTCATACTGTTTTTACTTTTGTTGTGTGTTTGTAACTAATTATTCACGATTTTGTACTTTGCCGCGGTGTTCTTTGCTCATTAAACCCAGCGCTTTTGAATCCAGTTGCGAAAATCGCATAATATGTTTTGTTTGAATGATTATGTCAAAATTCGTATTTGTAGGAGGGAAAAAAAGTAAAATTTAAAAATCTTTTCTTTTAAATAGTAAGATAGAAGAAACATTATAAACTTGCGAAGTAATTCAACAATTTGCGAAAGACTAATTCAACATTCAGAATTGCTTTTCCCTAAGCAAGTTGTTGGAATACATTAACTGTTCAGAGGTTTTATAAAAAATAAATAGATTTATATAATTAAGGAGTTTGAAAGCTAGTTACTTTTTGGAAATATATAATTAAAAAGTTGACCAATAAATAAACAGTTCAGCTTATTTGTTCAATAAGTTAAAACAACATAAATAGGTTGACAGTTTGTTTAAAGTATAGAAATAAATTTTTTAATGTGTTTTAAAAAATTAACTTTGACTATTCAATATTTTTTCTTTGTGTCAACTTTAGGATAATGCAACGCAAGTATGCAATGTTTTTCATTCGTTAACTATAGGATAATGCAACACAATGTGCGATGCAACTACGCAATGTTTCTTTTGTGTTAACTTTAGAATAATGCAACACAATGCAATGCAACTATGCAATGTTGTTGCTTTTTTTTTTGTTTTTGTTTTTGAAGTGATCTAAGCATGTCTCATATTTTAAAAGGAATACTTAAAATTATGCGATATACATATATACTAAAATTGAGATAAGCGAAACATATGTATAATATCAAGCTTTAAAAACGATATCAGATCAAATTAGAAAATATTTCTTTTTAATTCAAATGAGAGAAACACGTCAAAAATTCCAAAATTGACACCAAATTGAAATCTTCCATGATTTATTTATTTATTCACAATTAAAGTGGACGAAGCGTGCTTTATCTTAAATTATAAAAGTGATATCAAATGAAATTATGCAATGGTTTTTTCCTTCACTTAAGTGCAATTAAATTATACAACACTTTTCAGTTTTTCGTTATTATCGACCCCCAACTCCCTCCTTTTCGAATATTCCTTCTGTTCTCTTTATTAATTCACTTTCTTTAAGCTTGAGATCTGTGCAAATTATATTCTAAGATTCCAAAATAAGTACTCGTAAGGAGTATTATCCTCAAATATAATTGCTACGATGCACACGTCATTGTTTAAATAAAGAAAATTAATTCATAAGAGGCAAGTTCGTCGAAACTTTCATTTAATCATAAATTTCACTCTTTTCCAAGATATTCATTTGTTTTTCTTTTTGTCGTAGTTATTAAAGAAGGCTTAGCGGGTAGATTCGGATATTTGTTCTTTAAATGGAATGCGTTTATTTACTTAACTAAAAGCAGAATATTTTATTTGTCTGTATCGTTGCGTGAAATTATTATGATTGAATAAGTTTTAGTTGGAAATTTTGCGTGTGATATTAAATTTCTAATTGCGAAAAGTGAATTAAATTTTGTTTTTATAAGTATGAGTTTATTTTTTAATTTCTTTCCGACATTTAATTTTTTTAATTTTTTGTTTTAAATTTAGAATTTATTTGCTACTAACACACTTACGGCCATTTTAGTGATGTTTTTATTTGTTTGTGTCATAGTGTGAAATTAAAAGAATAAAGATTAAGAAATTTGTATCTGATATCCAATTTCCAATTTCGGAAAAACTTAAAATTATTCTATTGTATTTCTTAGTTTACTTGTTTATTACTTTTTTGATACTTTTTTGTAAATATGCATTAAAAGTGTTTTTTTAATAGAAATTATTTGCTGCTTATCCATTTATCACTTAATTCTAGAGATGTTTATCGCCCCATTTAGACGTTTTGATATGTTCATTTGAAATTTAAATTATTGAATCGATTTCATTTTGAAGTTTAGGTATGATACTAAATTTCCAATTGCAAAAAAAGGATCTAAATCTGTTCTTTTTTTCTATTTTTTAGCTTATATGTTAATTATTTGTTTCTTTTTCTTTCATTTTTAAAGGAAAAAAAAACATTTCAAAGGTATACCTTAATGAGAATTTATTTGCGACGAACCAAATTCTAGCTATCACCTCTATTTTAATGAGGTTTCCAACAATGCTTACAATTTAAAAGAAGGCATTGAAATAAATAAATAAGGGGATGTTTAAGTGGAGTAGCTTTTCTCTGTTACCTATTGTTAAAGAAAACATTCCCTAAATTCATCTAAATAACATTTCAATTTTTCCCTTTTCAGATCTTTAATTAAAAACCAGAGATTCTTATCTTTCTATGCCTTAATTGCGTTGTTAGTTAAGTTCCATATTCCCGAATAAGTTAGTACCACTGTCTTGTGGATTCTAGTTAGCATTGTGTTTTTCATATACGTTGCACTTAAACTACAATCATGAAATGACAAATTCAAAGAAGCCAAAATGTAACTTTTTAAATGTCTTTAAATCATTAGGCTATAAGTTTCCGTTAGGAAATAAAAAATTCAGAATCTAATTTTTGAAATATCTTTAAATTATTAGGCTATGAATTCTTTGAATATTGTGAAATGACAAGTCCAAAGAATCCAATATGAAACTCTTTAAATATATTTAAAGTATTAGTCCATTCCTCCAACGGTATAAAAATGGCAAATCTAAAGAATTCAATATGAAACTTCTTAAATATCTTTAAAATATTTAGTCTATTCCTACAATGGTATAAAAGGGCAAATAGGAAGAATCCAATATAAAAATCTCTATGCCATCTGGTTATAAGTTCCTATAATGTTATGAAATGTCAAACCCAAAGAATTCAATATAGAGATCTCTAAATTAATCCCAAAAAATATGAGTATTGAATCTGCTTTTGAAGTAATGTTGTTATCAAGTCTAACTTGTCTTGTAATTTCTTTCATTCGAATCAGAGGGGATAAATTAGTTTTAGTTATAAATTGAGACATTTTGAATCTTGCCTTTGGCGCAGTTTTTTTTATCAAGCTTACAACGAATCCAGCAAAAGCAATTATAACCGCACAAATGAATCCTTAAGGGGGATAAAGGCAGCCAAGACAGCCGTTGCAACTGTCCAAACAAATAATCCATTTGCGTTGAAGTAATCGTGTGCGGTAGATTTTATTTTTATTTTTGTTTTAATAGCATTTTGATAAAGGTCATTTAGTCAATAATCGTTTGCTTCTTTCTTTTTTTTTTTTTATCTTTTTGATGCAGTAGTAATTACAATGAAGAGCGTGATTAAGCATTTGAAAATGTTGTGTTCTTCTACTAAAACATTTTCTGTTCGTAATATATATCCAGTACTATGCTTTCAAGGCAAATTTTACCACGCTTCGCTCTAAACGCATTAACAATAAAGGAAACATTGGAGATGACATGGTATGCTTTGCAGAAAGTTATTGATGTTTCAAAACGTGTTAGAAATTTCGGAAAGTGTGAAACATAATATCATTCAAATTTACTGCAACGTGAATATGGTGCTTTATTTAATCACATTATCGTGCTTTTTATCCTACATTATACGAAACTATGATAGAAATTAAATCGAAGCGTTGTTCAATATTATACCGACTAATGGTGCACCATGCTACGGTTCAAAGTACCCATATTACGGTACAACGTGAAATAATAAAGTAAAGTATTACGCTTCACTATTGAACCGATTTTTTTCAGAATGTCACATTAAATCGATAAATACATATTGATTACATTTGCGTTATGAACATCATTTTGAGACGAAATTAAAATTGTAGGCTTACTACCAATTGCTTGTGTAAAAATATTGTCTTTATTGTGTACGTACAGATTGTGCTATGTAAATTGTGTACTTGTATGTAATAGTACTCATTAAACTTACTGCAAACACTTTTGAATTATCTGATGAGATTTTTTAGATGATTCGCCTTTTCTAGCGAAATATGGGTCCCACGAACCAAGGTGTCCCAATGGTCTTTATTTTTTTTCTCTGTCAGACTTAACTTGTAGTACCGTTTAATCAAATTACTTAGATTATTACCTGACGTTTAATCAAATTACCTTTGACGCGGTATAGTCATTAACCACAAAACTCTACCGGGGGGGGGACAGAAATAAAATCACAGAAAAATGGATATGCCAACAGAAGGGTATTCTGTAATAAAAGCACATTCATAAATATAGTTATTCAAAACTAAATATACAATAAATAATTAAAAATAAGAATCGATTATTGTTTAACGTAAAACAAGTGTAAGAGAAATTTTTTTTCTCTTTTTTTTTAACAGAAGTAAAAATTTAAAAAATTTTAATTTTATTTTTAGTTCAGTTTCTTTTTCTTTCCTTTTTTTCAAATGGAGATAAAGGGGGAAAAATATAATGCGTGAGTTGAATAAACCTATACTTTTTTACCCGATCCAATAATTTTTTGACTATTCGACTATCTGTCAGACAAAACCTTAAAAAAAAACAATAAAGTAAAGTAAGCTACAATTGATTTAAAATGTCTGAAATGCAAGACAAGAAATAAATAATCGCGTGGCAAGTCTTTTGAATTGGAATCATATTTAGATCAAGTAAAACAAGTTAAGAAATCAAAATGCTCAACAATATGTCCATATTAATTCGCTATATAAACCCAAACGTCTATTGAAAATTTAGAAATAAACCTTTTTCATGTTAAGGTAACTATTTAGTATCGATTTCCATTCTTTTTGAGAATATTTACATAATAGGATTCAATTTTTTTTTCTTATATTCTTTTACAAAACTGTATAAATCAAAGTTAATGTCTTCCAATACTTCTTTACTCTATATCGAAAAATCGAAATTTTCAAACACTAAATCGATTATTAAAAATTACTTTAAGGCCACAATTGAATGCAAATGCCTTGCTTTATTTTTATCCTATCTTTGAACAAAAGAGTAATCTTTTTAACGTTGCAGACGATTTTTTTTCTCCCGATTTCGGATTTTTCTAAATCCTTCCACGACGCCATAAAGAACCGCATTAATTCTTTGGGATTTCGAATAAAACCGTATCAAAGCCGACCAAAACTGGAGATCATTCCAGCCTTTAATGTGCCCATTTTACTTTAATTGTACAGACTTAAACTCTCCTTTTAATCAAACATGTTTTTCCTTTAACGAGTGTTGCCATTTAAGTTTTACTTCCTTTTTTTATCGTTTGCACCGTTTTTCGTTTTAGAACAAAGCCCGAGTGCTTTCGCTTATTAGAGAATCAATTCTAATGCTTTTTTTATTTTTAGGATAGAGTGTGCGAAGTACAGCTTAATTCGTGCCAAGGGAGGTGTGCTTTTTACTGTAGAAAATTAAATTTAAACCTTTTATCTCACATTAACGAATTGATCGTTACTCCCTTCGGGCACCGATGAATCTTTTTGTACAGGATTTGGCTGTGTTTGTATGCGCTTCTTAATGCTTTTTGGCAACCAGGAATAAAAATTTTTCACCTAAGCTGCCACTCACTTACCTGGTTTTCTTTGTTTTGTGACATTAATTGCTGTTTTAAAGGAAGATAAGAGAGGAGGTTGCAGTTAAATCTACGGCATTTTTCAATGCGGAATTCTTTAGTACCGGAATCAAATTAAAAATAATTAAATAAGCGATTGCTCAGGGATAAAAAGAATTTATATGCTTTTTATTTATTCTCTGAGCAACTTGAAGTACATGAAAGTTTCTTCAGTGTTATTTTTATGTAGCTTTTAACATTTTTTACTAATTATTTTATCCGGTACATAAAGGGAGAAAAGTCGTGAGATTACTTTTTCTTAAATCATATCTAATGATAATTTTTTTTCAAACAAATTTCAAACCTTTTTACTTTTAATTTTTATAAAATGCATTTAATTTACCATCACTACCATAAAATTTCTCGATTGCTCTGTTACGTAAAATGTAATTGGTTTACAATTTCTTTCGCAAGAAAAAGCATCAATTTTCGTACGAAACAATTATATTTTTTTAATGAACTCTCTTTCTCACCACGTTTATAAAAAATGGTGATTTGTGTATTCTTACAACAAAATTGGAGGATTTTCAGTAAAATCCAATCGAAAGCAATTTGCTTTTTACAATTGTATTTGCATGCGGGTTAAATCTTAACGTCTCTCTAAAGCTATATAGAAGAGATGTTGGATACGATTTGGATGTCCTCCTTAATGATGATCCGAAGACAATTTTGGCGCATTCGCACACTTCACAACCATAATTTAAATTAGATGGTGTTAATCACTCGGTCTCCGCACCACATTCTCCAACCACCCAACCGTGCGTCATTGCCGGCTCTGAAACGAAATTACATTAGAGTGGATTTTCATTTGCATTTACAAAAGTTATAGAAAACTTCAGAAAATCTTTTAATTCAAGGAATATCAATTTATTCTAGTTTAAGAAAACTTCCTAACTATATTGTAATTTTTTGTTCTTATTAAAATCGCATTTACAAAAGTAATAGGAAATTTCAGAAATCTTTTAATTCAAGGAATATCAATTTATTCTAGTTTAAGAAAACGTCCTAACGATATTGTAATTTTTTGTTCATTTTAAAATCGCATTTACAAAAGTAATAGAGAACTTCAGAAAATCATTTAATTCAAGGAATATCAATTTATTCTAGTTTAAGAAAACGTCCTAACGATATTGCAATTTTTTGTTCATTTTAAAATCGCATTTACAAAAGTAATAGAGAACTTCAGAAATCTTTTAATGTAAAAAATATCAATTTATTCTAGTTAAAAAAAAAATTTAAAAAAAAAAACGTCCTAATTATCGCATTTTTTTTTTGTTCATATTGATTTGCGTATTTTCGTGGCAAAAAAGAAGAAAAATTGGAATAATTTATATGGACGATTCATAAATTTTATATTTATCTTTACAGATAAAGCAGAATTTTTTTTTCAGTAATTTTAATTTGTAACNAGTCACCAGAATAAATAAATAAATGAATTTAACATTAATTTTACATAGTTTTACAAGTATATAACCATAATCATTACAGTCGACGGATAATTTTTGTCAAATCTCTAGTAATCATTTACAAAATAGAACATTCAATTTCAACATTTTCTTGAAACCATTCTTTTATTCTAAACGAGAAATTTTAAAAAAAAGTAATGCATTAATGTTTTAAAAGTCATGTATTAATAATTTAGTACTGCTATATCAGAGTTTATTCCGAAAATTATTGTTTATAGTAAGTTTTCTTTTATTTTTCCCTTCTACTAACCTGCTAAGTTCGTTTCAAAGATAGATAAAGAATACTTTATTTTGAAACCGCTGTTGAACAGCCTATTTTGAAACTATTTTGAGTTTAAGACTATTAATGCTCATTAACTCCGTAGCATTTTAATTTTGAAGCCAATTGCTCTTGGGGTAAACTAGTCCTCGAGGAGGACTTTCCGATGGAACTAACCCACATTTGCGTTACATGAAGAATATTACCTCGGAAACCATTAAGATGCAAAATTTATCATATTTACCAAAAATCATCGTTATTATTACTTATCACCGGATATTGTTATTAATAACCTGATTTAATCGTAACACTAATATTGATACATAATAATTTTGATTACAGATAGTTCATCACTTTGAGTTATTTTAATAATTTCGTAAATAATTTCACTTAAGGCTGTGTAAGTTGTACTTGTGCTTTTTTTTTTAAAAAAAAAAACCTTTTTTGTTCTTCTTATCTTTTATTTTTTTAACTAAGCTTTTTTTCATTATTTGGGCAATATTTCATAGTACTCTTTTTCTTACTGTTTATTTCAAAATGTTCCAAATACTTTAGTTAAAACATAATTATGATTTTAATTTATTGTTTAAATGAAGAATTGAAACTACTTCTAAGAAATTCAGCTTAATACTGCAAATACTTAAAATTCTGATGTTTGATTTTATAACTCCATTATTTCAAGAAAATAAATATTTCAGCAGAAATTCGGCATATAATGTTGCAAACTATGCTATATTAACATCTAACAACCATTATTTGAACCAGTATAATCATAAATATTTCTGGACACATTATACACATCTTTATCTGGAGATAAAGATGTGTTTTTGTTTTGATAATTAACGCAAACAAGTCAAAGAAAGCATTGTTTAAACGTAAAGAAAAATAAAGTGAAAGAAAGAATAAAACATTGATTAACTGACAGTTGTCAGGCTAATTAATTAGAGAAAATGGCTGAGAAAATCGAAAAAAGGAAAAGAAGAGAAAAACTTAGAAAACGAGTAGATTACTGTTATTAATGTTACTGGCTGGCACCAAAACTGCGCCTGTCTGACGTCCATCTTTCTTTTTACCCACTATTCTCTGACAAGAAAAAATATCATTTGTCAACATTTTTTAGTAGCATTAATTTGATTTCGGAAATAGAAGAACTGTGTAAAAATATTTGGAATTATTTTCTCAATAACTTTCAATATAAAAATGTCTTCAAACTTAAGATAAAATCGCTTATTAAATCTTTTTTATGTGACCCTTATATATCGTTTGCTATTATTTATTAATATTTATCGCTTGATATTTCAATTCCATTTCATGAGATTAATTGTCTTTTATTGCATTATATTTTGCATTATAATTGCACAATACTGCATTAATTTTCTTTGTATCATTAAAAGCATATTTTGTGTTGTTATTATCATTAGTATTGTTGAAATATGGTTATATTAATCTAAGGATAGATTGTTAATTCTCGTTTTTTTTTCTTCTATATTGTCGGAAATAGCTGTGTTATTAATAGCAGGAGAAGAAAGTTATTTAACTCTTTTAAGTTCAATATTTTAATTATCCTTCAATTATAATTTTTTTCTTCAAAATTTGAAATTTTAATTTGCAATACATGAATTACGATTATTATTGTGAAGAATATTAAAAGAATTATACATTATACAAATTCAGCTTATTATTTTATAACACTGTATATTATAGAGAACATTTTTCCGAATTAAGTACATAAAATAACGCTTTCAATAATTATTATATAGTTCTTAAATAAATAATTTTTCTGCTTTCAATGCGAAAATCTCATTAAATTTTATTTATCCACAACCAGAAACTATTCAAAATATTGACAAAATTATCTCGTATAGATCATCCGAGTTCCAATTATTGTCAGTTTAACATCCTCGTCATATTGAAATAACGAATATTTATCGTTGCATTTTAAATATTCAAAAGAATTTCTGAAAACATGTCTCAAATTTAAAATAAAGCTGCAGACGATCTCCTAATGAGAGTCGTGTTCTCATTTGGAAAAATGTTCTTTTTCAAACGATTTTCTTATATAAACACGATAACGAGAAGGAAGAAACTGACAGAATTACTTGTACTTCTTGTGTCCCCCTGAATAGAATTTTTTTTTTTCCTTCTCCTATTTGAAACCCACCAATTCTTTTCGAGTTTTGCTCTTAAAAAGAAAAACTTTTCATTCCGTCCGGACGATTTTTTTATTTTATTTTTTGTCTCAAAGGATCTAATTGTATTGGGTAAACTAAGACTACAATTAGCGCTAACGTATTCCTTCGTTTTACTTTCGATTTCTTTTCAATACAAGAGTTGAGAAAAAAAGAAATCGAAACTAAGTTTTTTCTCCGCTTTGTATCGAAAAAGTTGAAAAAAGTAAATAAATAAATAGATGTTAGGAGAAAAAGCAAAAAAGAAAAAAGAAAAAAAAACTAATTCCGATTCGTTGTAAATGGTTCAACGTACGAAATTGTTCAATTTCTTTCGTTTTTTTAATTTTTTTTTTCTTTAAAACAAATATCTCGATTTTGGATCTTTTCTAATTAACTATGCTAACAAAATAGAAATTAAACAAACAAACAAAAAAATTCCTGAATGTTAAAACCGCAATGCCAAACTAAAAATAAAAGAAATTAAAAATATTTCAATTAATGCAAAAACATTTTGAGTTCGTATAATTTCTCAAACGATTTTGTGACTTTTTAATTTTAGTTTTTTTTTTAAAACAATAATCTCAATGTCATTTAATATCTTCAGCCATTTTTAATTGAATTTTTATTAATAAATTCTCCATACTTATTTAAGTCACCAGAATAAATAAATAAATGAATTTAACATTAATTTTACATAGTTTTACAAGTATATAACCATAATCATTATAGTCGACGGATAATTTTTGTCAAATCTCTAGTAATCATTTACAAAATAGAACATTCAATTTCAACATTTTCTTGAAACCATTCTTTTATTCTAAACGAGAAATTTTAAAAAAAAGTAATGCATTAATGTTTTAAAAGTCATGTATTAATAATTTAGTACTGCTATATCAGAGTTTATTCCGAAAATTATTGTTTATAGTAAGTTTTCTTTTATTTTTCCCTTCTACTAACCTGCTAAGTTCGTTTCAAAGATAGATAAAGAATACTTTATTTTGAAACCGCTGTTGAACAGCCTATTTTGAAACTATTTTGAGTTTAAGACTATTAATGCTCATTAACTCCGTAGCATTTTAATTTTGAAGCCAATTGCTCTTGGGGTAAACTAGTCCTCGAGGAGGACTTTCCGATGGAACTAACCCACATTTGCGTTACATGAAGAATATTACCTCGGAAACCCCGTACAATTAGCCCGACACAAGGGAATTTTAATTCATTATCCATCTACCACTGAGAGTCCCGCAGTGGACTGATCGTTAAGACACGGTTATCACAGATCCTCGAAGTCAAGCATCACTGGCTGCGGGCAGTGTGCGGGTGGGTGACCACTTGGATCAGTCTGTGTAGGGACCGAGGGTGTGCGGTATTGGTCCTCGTTAAACTGTTCTACTGTAAAGTGCTCGACTTCGCGTACAGGTCGTCGTGCTACCGAAGCGCGAGTGCCATTCCCTCTGCAGAGAATCAAAATTGTGATGGCATGTCTTCGGATCATTCTTAGGGATGTTTCCCAGACCGTCGCCAATAGCCCATTGTGAAGCACTAGTGCGACTTAAATGAACTACAACAGCGTATCGAACGAAATTCGTATCAATCAGCCAGCACAGGGACTCGAGCCTGGTTCACCTCATTAGGAGGCGAGCGCTATATTTCCAGAGGTGTCGCGGCTCTGACTGCGCGTTTTCTAATTCGTATCATCATAATTTGCGTTCTTAAAGGATTAATGGATTTCGAACAATTATAAATGGAAAAAAAAAATTCGCATTCCAGGATCAAGCACTAGTACAAACTTGCTTTAATGTAAGACTTAAGGGAGAATGAAACTATCAGGCTGTTGATTACGAAACCACAAAAGATGAAAACACACAAAAACCTCTCATGGTTAGCTTGATGGTAAGACGATGTGCCCAATGGTTAGTCCACCACTGGATATTTTACATCAACTCTGTGGATGTAAATTCGGGAGGAGTTTACAAATCGATCAGCCATCGTCAGGATTCGAACCATTGCCGTTTTTAAGCGAGCGTTTTATCTCCTGAGCCTTTTCTGCGTTAAGAGGACGCTACCACAAGAGAAACTTTTCATCGCAAATTCTCTTTCCCCTTTATAAGTAATTTAAGATTTATAACATAGAAAAAGTGAATTTAGAGCAAGCCATAAAGTTTGAAATACTAAAATAAAATTTTTCTAACATCAAAATAAAAATAAATTATGAGAAGATAACTTAGGATTAAGCACTGGGGAAATTCTCTTAGAATAATTTGTTTTCATTTTGATATTTTCTTTTTTCAGCAGTTGGCTTTCTCTAGGTTTGCCTGAACTCACTTTTTCTATAATTTAAATTTTAAATTACTTATGGTGGTGAAAGAGAATTTGCGATGAGAAGTTTCTCCCGCGTTATGATGTCCTCTTAATTGTTCCTTTCTTTATTTTTTTTTTACCAGTGCACAGTGGGCCTGCATCCAAGGTTTCGTGGCCGAAATTAGTATTTCGATAAAATTTGTTTCAAAATTTGGGGTTTTTTATTTAGTGGTTTTTATGTGCAGGTAAATAGAATTCATAGTTGAAATTTTGAAATACGTTTAAAATACCCAAAAAAACAAAATGGCGACTGAAATATGGCGAGCAAAAATAAAAAAAATAATGTAGTACGTTTAAATAATTAAATATAGCAATGAAAATATAATAATTTTCGTCATTTTGTATTAAAATTGAAAACAATAACGCGAAAACATGAAAAAAAAGCATGATTTTTGTTTTTCGGTATATTTAGTTCACCTTTGCAATACGGGCAAAATGGGGCAGGTTTTTCTGAAAGAAGAAATATCAAAGAAGATAGCAAAAAAAAAGTTTAACTAATTGCTTAGTGGAACTTTTTGGAACTAAGTTTCGAAAGTCATTCAAACATTGTAAAATGTCGAATGATAAGATATAAACTATAAGTTTGTCAAAAGTATTAACTAATCCAACAAATTGAAAAATTGTACAATAATTTCAGACTAATTCCTCTGATAAAAATGTAACAGTAAGGTGAAATTCCTATAAATATTTCTGCAATAAAAATTTAAAAGTTGCATTTAAGAAAAAAATTTTAACATATTTTTCATTGCATTGTACTCTCGTCGGTCCAAAAAGTAAATAATAATGTTTGGAATGATTATGAATACTTAATTTGGGCTATATTAAAACTGCCTACACATATTTTAGTTGAAAATTGAATTTTTGACTTTAGGCCAAAGATCATGGTCTTCTGGCCCACAGTGCAGTGTTGAATATATAATTCATTTTAAATTCGTGACTATAGCAATGCCCACCTGCTTAATTAATTTTGAACCTAACCCAGAAAACAAAGCTCGTGAATGTCGATTAAGGTGTTAAGGTTTACCTTAATCGACAAATTTCGAAAGAGACTAACCACATCACGTGAAGAACGGAACCCCCAAATGGGTACCCGGATAGTCTAACCATGGTTTAACCCATGGCGAACAAAAGGTATTCTTTGGCCAAGGTTTAACCCATTAAATGCAGGAAATATTTTTCGTCAGCACTGTAGTCGGTGCAACTTTTGTAGTAGTACACGTCGTCTACATCCACCAGCCATTGCCGAGATTTGAACTTGGATCGCCTCATTGTTATGCTAGCGCAATAGGCTCAATGGTTGCTTATTATCGCAATTCGTTCTTTAAACGCAAAAACTATAAAACAATGTATTAACTTAATGCTCCATACCGAAGAAACATAAATTTCGTTTCAGCTTCTTGTAAGGGAGAAAAAAGGGTGAAAACTTTCTTTTGTAGCAGAAAACTTATTTCTATGGCTACATTAGATCCTCCCCCTGACACGCCACCGCAGATTAATGTCGGAAGAAATTGTTATTTATTGCTTACAGATCCACCTCCTCAACACAGATATCTCTTTGACCACTGTATCTTCTTAAGCAATAATCATTCTCATAAGACGGAGACAAAGAAAAAACTGTTTCGAGGTATCTAATTGTTTTTTTTTCTTTTTTTATTTATTTTTATTGGAACATAATACGTACATTTATTTGTTTGTAGTAAAAGGAAATGAATAAAGGGATGTAAAAAAAAAAGGAACTTTATGTGAGGCATAAAAAAAGAATCGAGAAAAAAAGCACCAGAAAAAAAGCAGCTGAATCTGTAAAATATCACAAAAAAGCAGAACCATTAAATTTCAATGTGAAGAATTTTAAAAAATTTATGTTGGTTCGTATATTGAAAACTATATTTCACTTCCCACAGTAAAATTTATCAGATATAAATTGAATATTTCATCCAAGATTTTTTTAATATAAGATTATAATTTAATTTAATTTGTTTATTTATTTTATCGTACTCTAAATTAGCAATATAGCTGTCATTTCAATTCATCGTTAAATTTATATGTGCTATAAATAGAATTCTATTTTCATTTAACAACAAACAATTTAGAAAAATATAAGCTATCTGATTAAATTTGATGAAATTTTTGAAAATTCTTTGGTTCGAGATTTCATTCTGAAAATTATTTTATTGTTTTCCGATTTATGAGTATTTTTAACTTATCTCTTCCTTTAAACGATAAAAAACGAAAGAAAATCATTTAAAATGAGGAAAAATTTATTCTTGCGTTATTTATTTGAGTCTCCTATTAGTATTGCCTTGTTTGTGACACGTAAAATGTACGCTTGTGTCGTGAAAATATATATATATAAAGCTAAAATCTACACGTGAACTCCTAAAATCTCTATTAAGTACCTATTTAGGGGTTCTTATAAAACTCGGAGAAATCCGTAATTGGACTTTTCCCTTTTCTACTAAATATATTCCCTTTAAACTCATTGTAAGATAAATTTTCAAATTAAATTTTGTCTGTTTCTCCCTTTTTTCTTCTATCCCTCCTTATTTAAGGCAAAGAAATCATTACAAAAAAAAANTATTGGTCCTCGTTAAACTGTGCTACCGTAAAGTGCTCGACTTCGCGCGCAGGTCGTCGGGCTACCGAAGCGGGGGTGCCATCCCTTCCGCAGAGGATCAAAATTGTGATGGCATGTCTTCGGATCATCCTCCGGGATGTTTCCCAGACCGTCGCCAATAGCCCATTGTGCAGCTCTAGTGCGACGTAAAGTCACAACAACTATACGTATATATATATAATTTAATAGCGTACACTGCGTTACTTATAGTAAGATATAAAAATAAACAAAAAATCTCTAAAATGCAATAAACAATAGATTTAACTTGTTGACATTTAGTTTTTACTCCTGTTTGTGTCAAAAAATTTTTTAAATGTCGAAGTTAAATGAGAAGACGAAAAGCAAATATTAGTCATGAGTAATTTAACTGCGTTAAAAGTGTTAGAATTACACTGTAAAAAAAATGAATGCTGAAATTTTGCGACATTCGTAAAATTTTTTGACGAAACCGTTTCCATGCATATGCTCCTAGCAGCAAAAATTTCGTCAGTGACAAAATAACTATATATCCCCCCCCCCTAAAAAAAAGAAGAAAAAAAAGACACATCTCTAACTTTACTTGATATCACTTTTCAGTGGGCACCATCTAGGTGGATCAATGTGATCCTAACAGTACAAGAAAGACTGAGCAGAAAGATAAATAACACACATACCCGAAACAGGATTCGATCCCGGGATCTTCCTGGTATGAGGTTTACTCCTTGACCACCACACATCCGGTCGGCTCCTTACGTTAATTTATTTTCGATTGCCCAGTCTTCATTCTAGTTTTGTCCTTCTAGTTTACGATATCCCACAATGCACTGAGATGAGGTTCCGAGTTGGTAAAACATTTTCGTCATGTATTTGAGAGTTCGCGTTTTGCCACAAATCACGTGATTTCGTGACGAAATGATTCAACTCCTTGACCATCATACGTAAGACCGAAGGTGATCACTGAAGTCCAGCATCACTGACTGTTGTCAGTGAGCGGATGGGTGACCACTTTGATTAGCCTATGAAGAGACCGAGAGTGTCCTCTTTAAATTGTTTTACTACCTAACTGTTCGAACTACCTAATCATGGGAGCCATCCCTTCCGTCAGGGATCAAAATTGTGATGATGCCATGTTTTTGGCTCATCCTCAGGCATGTTTTCCAGTCCGTTAATAGCCAATTGTGTAACTCTAGTGCAATGTAAATAAAGTTCTACCACGTAGTTTAAAACAAATTTTCAGTTGCAGGAAGAAAAAAAAAGCCGTGTTAATGTGCTTAGTGATCTAGAAGGAAGCCGCGATGTTTAAGGCACTATGAAGAACTGTGGTTCGATCCCCAGTAGCGGCTCGATGCTCACGCAGCTTTAAATCGATGGGCAACGGCTGATTTAGGATAGAAGACGGTCAGTGTGCAATTCTGACCGCATTGCTACAATTATGCCGTTGATTACGAAATTGTCTTGTTCTAACCTCCATGACCTCCTGCGTTGCTTTTAGTTATCGAGAAAAACACATGAATGATTGTTGGAGGCCTCTATCGTAGTAGAAATCAAAAAATAAATAGCATTCTAGGGTTAATTTAATAATGATATAATGAGATTGATAAACTAAATAGCATTAATAAAATATTGTTGATAAACTGTAAACAATATTAAAAATTGAATTGATAAACGAATTAATTTTAATAATAAGATTAATGAACTGATGAATATTAAATATAGGATTGACGAAATAATATTAATTAAAGGATTGATTACTTAAAATAAATTTCTTTGTATTACTATATGTATAATTCGATAAGTGTGACATTGTTTGGAATTAAAGAAAAGGTTTTAATGATTTGATTTTTTTTCCTCTGAAAACTCCAAAATTTTAATGAATCGTAGATTAAGACAATTTGAATTATACACTAATACCAAAAATCAGAAATAAAATAACAATTATACTTCAAATGTAAAACATATAAATTTTTAGAACCCTTGTTCCAAATGAAACCTATTGCTGCTGATTTATTCTTAAACAATACAAAGTTTAAGAAACTCTATAAAACAAAGGTAGAAAAAAAAATCGACAAATACAAGTAACCATTGTTTAAGATTTGATTGGAATGCAATTTAACTAAGAGAAACTTTTCGATGTAAGCTGTAATGTTACTGCCGTAAAATAAAGAACAAAGCTTTTGGCCACAATTTACTGAAAAAGTCTACGATAAACTACATTGCGAAAAGAATTATTCTTAAAACGTTGAGGTTTGAATTTCCCAAAAAATCTTATTCTCCAACTCATTTTTCACTTCTTTGTTTTTTTTCTTCTGTATTCGAGGTTATTCCTTCCCCTGTTGTGGTAAAAACATTGTAGAATCATAAATTTAAAATATAGAGCAGGAATATTTGCCAGAGTTCCGAAGATAACTGCCTCATGGATCATCCACAGAAGATTTTCTTTCATTCTAAACGTATGTGTTCCTTTTTCTGTGCAATGACCAAAGAAATGGGTGGTCCAGTTTTTTCGCTGTAAGAAAAAACGCATTTTATTCCGTTGTAACTTTTTATTCCTTTTCGATTCCAATTCTGTGTTCGCTATCTTTTCATGTTGTGATTTTTCTTTTCTTTTGAGAGAACGGATCACCCAATTACCTCTAGGAGTTACGGGGCCTAAAATTATAGTGCCAATTAAGCAACTATTTTAACAAGCACTGTCCTTAGGAATACCGTGATTGTTCAGTGGTCTCTGCACAGAGCTGTCTTTGTGAAGCAATGAGGTTCGATTCCCGGTTGTGGCTTGATGCCCATCTAGCTTCAGTTCGATGCGCATCAGCTTGTCTAGGAAGTAAGGGAACCAAAGAGATGATGTTCTATGCAAATGAAAGTAACATTCAATTTGGATTACACGTGATTTTCCACCAAGACACGTGATCAGCAACTGATATCTATACACTGCTTCCAGTGACTTGGTTATACTTATAAAGCTACCGATCACACCATGCACACGTCCTAAACATCATTAATATCACGTGATGACGTGATTTTAAATCAAGAGACGTGATCAAAAACTTGTATAACCTATTCACTGCTCTCAGTGACTTGGTATACTTATGAAAATCAAGCTACCTACACCACGATGCACAACTCCTAGACATCATTAATGTCACGTGATGACGTGATTTTAAATCAAGAGACCTAATCAGCAATTAGTCAAGTATAACCTATTGGTTAATGAGTACTTTAACTGGTATATTTATTTAAGTTGACCTACTCCCTCCGCCATGCAAGGATGGTGCGAATACAATACGTTTACAATGTTAATCAGAATTATTGCTGCAATTTTACCACTCTCAAATATTTTCCTCGAGTAAAGTAAAAATGCATTTGTTCTAATTTTACAAACGTAAATATTTTCTGTTAAGAAGTTAAACAAGTTTTAAAATTATGAATATTTGAAATATCTGGTAATAAAAGCCCAAATGTCAAACCGTATCATGATACTCATTTTTCCATGTTTGCAGGCGGAAATGTACAATGTTAATCAGAAAAACCAATTATTTCTAAGTTCACGAAACTCTAATTTTACTTTATTTTTTGTATTTACATAAAAAAAAATGCTCGGTGTTAGTTGTTTGTTACACACCCCTAACTCGCAACTGAATAGAATAGATTTAAATGACAGTGCAGATTCAACAAAGTGTATAGAATATTTTAGAATATAGTTCGGTGCACACTTTCAACGCCTAAACTAGGTCAGAGAGAGATTAGACAGACCTGGCTTGTAGATCAATCTTTCCTGCTGGGCTTAAGATTAGTCTGACTCAGAACTTGATCGTCGGGAGTAAGATTAGCTAAATCGAATCGACATCTTAGATAACCCCCTGGGGAAACTTCCCTTTTAATCAGATGTCAAAAAGTCAGGGGAATTCTGTAGGTGGTCTCCGTTTAGGTGTTCACAAATGATGTGGTTTCCTTCCTCAAGATTTTCCTCCATCTATGTGTTAAGTTTTGAGGAATAACATAATGAGATTTCGCTGTGTGCTTAATTTTTAATTATTTTTCTTGTATGTTGTATAGCAACTTTTCTTTATTGCATTAGGCAGTCTTTAGCTTTTATTAAAAAAATTGCATTTCTGGAATATACTATTAATGTTTAAAAGAATAAACCACTGCAAGAAAAAATAAATAAATGAATAATAATAACATTAATAATTAATCAAATCCTACACATTTACCAAAAAAAAAAAATACTTTTGTTAAATGTTATTTCCTAGCCTTCAACATAAGATGAAAATATTACTTTAAGACAACTAACATTAAAAAAATTGTTAAGACATTATAACCCTAGTTTCATAAACATTCGCCTCACAAACAGCGGAAAATAAGTAAACATTTGTAATTTATGCATTATTATATTCATTTACGGGTAAATTGATCGTCCTAAAATGTAGCTGTTCCTTACTTTTTAAAGTGTAAATAGTAATAAATAACATTGAAAAACAATATTTTTTTCTGTTGCATGAAATTTTTTAATCTTGGTTAATCCAAGACTACTAAGATTTTTTTTCAAAAATAGCATATGGCTGTTTCTTTATAAGGTGTAAATAGTGATAAATAACACTGAAAAAAATATTTTTTCTGTTGCATGAGACTTTTTTTAACAGATCTTAGATACTTTTACATATTGCTAATTTCAAATCTGCAATCGGTTTTTGTTTTCAAGCTGCAATTTTTTTGTTATTATTTATTTATTATTATTTATTTATTATTATTTTTTTATATATTATTGTTATTATTATATTTTTTATAATTTTATATATTATTATAATTTTATATATTACTGTAATTTTACATATTATTATATTTTTACATATTATTATTATTTTTTTAGTCTATTTTTTTGTTGAAATGTACAAGTTTAAAAACGTAATATATAACAGGGGATCACGTAAACGTTTCAACATACCTTTGTGAAAGTTAGGGCTCATCATCAGGATTAAAACTGCATACTAACCCATGCCCCGAAATGTTGTCATACGCCACTAGGGGGCTTCCATATTATAAACTTTCATAAAAGTGAAGCGCCCGTAGCCATGTATGACGACATGGGTTCCTATCCACATTTAATCCCAATGATGTGCTCGAACTCCACTAAAAGTTCTTCGCAGCATTTATACGACCCACTGTTGTGTATGTTTTTCAAAATTGTACATTTCCATAAAAAATAGACTAAAAATATTTTAGAAAACTGTAGGTTTAATAGCAAAACTAATTCCAGATTTGAAATCCCGGCATCCGAATTAGGGCAAGATCTAATCAAGTAATAGTAAATTAAACAAAAAAGTTGTTTTCCACATTCTAATCTATAATTTTAAGTTACCAAGTGTTTATGTATTTTGCGCTGTCTGTGAGACGAATGTTTATGAATCTAGAGTTAATACAGGGTACAAGTACAGGGTTAAATACAGGGTACAGAGTACAGGGTTAAATGCAGGGTGGTTCAAAATTATTGAGTTCATTTTATGTTTATTTCCTCATGTAAAAACTATTTAATGTTTAAATTTTCGTTAAGTAAACCTGCCAAAACGAAAAGAGCAATAGACAAGTACGCACTTCAATTTCTTTTCTTGTAAAAGCGTTCAATAATTTTGAGCCACCCTATATTTTATATTGAAATAAGCAAAGACTAAAATAAAATACTCATTAAAACTACATTACGTGCTATAGAATTACAATAGTACTTATTGTTCGATTGTATGCATTTAATCAATACAGTAGAATTTATAAAATCGAACTTATTATTCTATGGTACAATAGTTGATCAATACAATAGAACTATTTTAATTCAATTATAAACTTTTAACAATCACTTTTAACAATTTTAGTATCATTTTCCGTTATTCAAAAAGCAATAGATTTCGTCCTTAAATTGGCATCATTAGAAATATATTTATATTGATTAGGAACTCAAATATGGCGCAGTTTTTAAGTGGTGAGCAAGGGCATATGAGTTTTGCAAATGTATTTCACTTGATACTTAAAAAAAATAATGAAAAATTTGAAAATCTTTAACTCGAATTGCCAACTATCCGCCAAAATTCAGCAAAAATCAATTGTGTCACGCAACTAAGCAATCACAATTGGCGAGACTCTGAAATTTTCTCATCGAAAAAAGCCTTTTTTTTTCTGAAATACTATACTTTTCTTACATCGTTCTAAAGAAATAATAAAATTCGACTCAATTTTTCCAAAGTATCATGATACTAAAAGATTTTTTTTTATTATTAATGTAATAAGATGGAACAAGAGCTCACTTTTTCTTTTAACCTTGCAGATCGTCCAGGTTTTAAAAAAGCATTTATGTAATGTTCTTTACTCCTTAGAGGTAATAGAAAATAAGACACTTAATAGAACTTATTTTCGGAAAAATACACATAATGGAACTTTTAACTATTTTTAATGTAAAAGGTAACGTGTTTCTGTCAACCTGTTGACATCTATAAGTTAACGTTCGCTTTTAAAATGTTGCAAAGTACGTAAAATAATTTTTTTTTTCTTCAAAAAAAACAGATCACCCCGAATAAAATTTGATCAAATGGTGTAATATCTTTCATGGTGTAATATCTCCCGATATATTATGCTGAACAACCCGAAAAATGGAGAGCAAGGACGCTTTTTTTCAAGAAAAAAACCAAATCAAGCTTTCATAAACAATTTAAAGCGCATGATTTACTCATGCACAGGGTCTAAATTAAAAGGATGTAAATCGAGTATTCACACCGTACTTGAACTATTTTTGCTCTCGCTTTCTGTTTAGTTAAATTTTATAACTGTCATTGAACAGCCAACCCAATTATAGGTTTACGAATGCTAATGTTTAGCTATGCAGCCTTGTAATTTTGAACCCAATCCAGAAGACAAGGTATCTCCTGGATCAAGTATTGGGAGATATTCGCCTTCGTGGTGGACTGGGAGGAAAATTACCCGCATTTGTGTTACATTGTGAGAAAAAACACGAAAACCTCTTACGGTTATCCAGACGGCAATGGAACTCTAGCCCATGAACCGTTTACCACTGAGGATATGTTTACATCAGTACTGTGGTCAGTGCGATCCGGGTGCTGAATTCGTATTGACCAGCTATTCCTGGGATTCGAACTCGGCTCACCTCATTGGAAAACAAACGTTCTATCCCCTGAGCCATCGAGGCTCCGTCTAGTTTCATCTAGTTAAAACTGTTTAGTTACATTTTGGAATTATTACGCAATGTAAATTACTTACCGAGAATGTAGAATGAATTTTATTTCAAAAGCACACGAAGAGGCAAATTTGACGATATAATTCAAGATATTTATTTAATACTAGAAGTAACTAAATTCGTATACTTCAGATCAGCAAAGATCAGACAGTTTGATTCTTTTAGAATGAACTTCCAGAGACAAAAATGATGGAACTTGGCAAATAATGCAATCAAACATGGCAACAAATGACTATTTCGTTTATTAGAAATAACCGATTCTAATTCAAAAACTTTAGAACCCGGACCCCTCTTAGAGTTTAAAAAGTAAATCTTTAATTCAATTTTGGAATTATTTTGCAGTGCAGATATTTACAAAGATTCTGAAATACACATTATTTCAAAGGCACGCGAAAAGATATGCTAGAATTCAACACGAGATGAAATAGCAATCATTTCATTTCAGATCAGCAAAGATAACATCGTTTGATTCTTTTGGAATAATCTCCAAGAGACAAAGATGATGGAACTTGGCAATTGATGCAATCAAACATGAGAACAAATGACTGATTCATTTATCACTCCTCATTGAAGGAGAGGTCCTCAACTCAGAGAAAACTCTCCAACTCGATCGTTATTTACTTGGAAGATCAAAAGAATCAATGAATGAATGAAGGGAGATCTATATCAACGACAGATCAAAGAATATCGTGGTACCTAGGCCCTTGCTGTTTCGCTTTCTATACCTAAAAGTAGAACCATAAAGAAATAGCTGGCTTTATGGGGATTTGTTTTCTCTTGAAGTATTCGACAAAATGATACTATTAATTCGAAGGTATACTTATTTATGCTACATCACAAGGAGAGGTTTAAGTATCAAGGGAGGTGTTTAAATTTTTAATATCGTTCTTTTCTTATTGGTGGAAATTGATACGTTACATTTTCGATAATATAAAAAATGTGTTATATTTGCTTTTTCTTAAGTAGGTTTCTGTTGTATAGTATTTCTATATTTTAATAGTTTAGTCCAAATATTTCACACATTTATTAAGAGATGGTTGTTGTTTAGTGTAAACGTAGCATTAGGAGAATTATAATTCTAGAAATGTATTCAATTGAAGTAACGCTGTAGCATTTCGTGAACCAATATAGCAGAGAAATAAGTTACAATATAGCTCACGGTATGATTCTTTTGAATCATTAAATATCGAATCTAGTTTTAATGGAAAAATTTCATTTTCTATCTATCAATGATATTTTTTTTTAATACGATATATTATCTTCTATTGATTAAAGGAAAATGTACTAAAAGTGTATCATAATTAAAGGATATTATTGGTACATGAAACTGTGGACAATAATTTAAAATAGTTTATACCTGTAATTTTCCAAAAAATAACTACTTTTTTTTAATCACTTCTTGCTGTGTTTATGGCTGTGTTTACGTAGGCTAATGAGAAAGTCCAGCATTTTGAAAATCGTTATTCTCATTTAGCAATTTGCCAGGCTATATGGAAAAGTCTCCAGAATTTCCTCATAATTCTAACATTTTTCAAACTTAAGACAATGAGCCTGAATATCATTAGGGTTATAAGAAAATCTATCATTCATTACTCAATGAACCTGATTTGTTTCAGGTTGTTTGCAGCGAAACTGGATGCGTTTAGGTTTGTAAGAAAATACTATCATTCATTACTCAATGAGCCTGATTTAATATACTTCTCTTTTCAAATACAACGCTTTGCAATAAGCCTTAACAAATCCAGGATCAATGATTGAACCCTCGTACATTTTTAATTAGGCTAAAGGCATTTGGATTTTAATTATAATAAAAATTATCGGATCGAAAATAAATTTTCTGAAACTTTTCGAATCATTCTCGCACATTGCTGGACAATTGGGAAGAGTTGAATTTTTTTTAACTAGTTGACGGAGCCGGGTCACAGGTTAGAATCCCCTTTCCGTCCGGACAACCTAATGAAGTTTTCGTGTTTTTCCTCTCCGTGTAACACAAATACCAGTTAGTTCCATCAAAAAATCCTTCACAAAGGTCAACACTTGATCCAGGAGTTCTCTTGTCTTCTGGAATGTGTTCAAAATTATTACATTGATAGTCGTAAACTCAGAATTGCGTCAGCTATTCGATGCTGGTTGTAAAATAAATTAGTTTAGTATGTAATTAAATTTTGAAGATTTTTTTTTTGCGAATTCATAATTTTTTATGTAAAGTTTAGGGAATTTTTATCACTTGATACTATTTATATACGTTTAGAAAATTTTCTGTACCTTTCGCTTATTAATATAAATATTGTTGATGCAAAATGTTCTAAACTTTTTGCTGTTCGCTTTTGTACCGTTAATCGTAGTATTCGCTTTATAAAGAATAAAAAATCGGAGAGTTTTACCCCAAGACAATTTTCTTAAGCCTCACTATACAATCCATAAAATGAAACGCACATTTTAGATGCACAATAAATAAGAGCAGTCGATGCTGTCAATGCATTATAAGACCCATACAGAGTATTTATTGAAAATTTCATAAATGGTGAAAAACTCATTTGAAAACCGAAACACCGATTTAATTCGGCGTTTTAGTCCCGTTTCTAACACCTGGCATTTCGTAAGTGCCATGATATAGGAATAGATATTGAATATGTAAAGAAAAAAAATCCCGCTTTCTGGGGAAATAAGAATCAGGATTATGAGGATGAATGGATTTTTATTCTTAAAGAAGATTATGTTTGAGGAATTTTAGGTCGGACGTTCAATGGGATTTGTCTGGCCGACTGGTTTTCTATTAGAATATTTTTCGGCAGCTACCTGAAATTGTTCGGTGGGGCGTATGCTTTTAGATTTCTTTATCCTGAGTCAGGTTTCAATTTCATAGATACATTAAATGTTTAATGCTGCTTCCTTGGGTTCATTGTTGCCTGGAAAATAACAGACTTATATCAGCAACTCCGGTGAGTCTTAGAAATAGTCGCTGGATTTGGATTTATACAAACATAACTATTTAGCTTTACAGTGGTTTAATCATTTTGCAGTACATAAATGGATTGTTTAATTTCACCATAAGCTGGGTATGCATCGCTACATTCAAGTGAAACATAGTAATTTAACATAACCGTTTCATAATTCTGCAATAGTTACGTAATTTTGCTATGCATAAACGGAGTGTCTAATTTCAACACAAATTATAGACACATAAATATCAACATAATCGTTTCATGGTTCTGCAATAGTTACATAATTTTGCTATGCATAAACGGAGTATCTAATATCAATATAAACTGAGAACGTATCGCAACTTTCGAATGAAGCACATAAATAACAGCATAACCGTTTCTAGTTCTGGCAATTGTTCCATAATTTTCCAATGCATTAATGGAATGTCTATTTTCGACATAAAAGAAGTTTCGAAACCCCCAAAATGCTAACAAACATATGCATTATTGAAGATGGATGAAGTTGCTAAACACCAAAAATGCTAACAAACACATACATTATTGAAGAAGACTGAAGTTTCTAAGACCATTTAGTAGTAACAAATATATACATTATTGTAGAAGGATGAAGTATCAGAACCTCCAAAATGCTAACAAACTTATACATTATTGAAGAAGACTGAAGTTTCTAAGGCCCTTTAGTAACATGTAATAGAAGGATGAAGTTGCTAAACACCAAAAATGCTAACAAACATATACATTATTGAAAAAGAATGAAGTTTCTAAGACCCTTTAGTAGTAACAAATATATACATTATTGTAGAAGGATGAAGTTTCAAAACCTCCAAAATGCTAACAGACATTATTGAAGAAGACTGAAGTTTCTAAGACCATATAGTAGTAACAAATATATACATTATTGTAGAAGGATGAAGTTTCTAAGACCATTTAGTACTAACAAATGTATACATTATTGTAGAAGGATGAAGTTGCTAAACCCCCAAAATGCTAACAAACATATACATTATTGAAAAAGACTGAAGTTTCTAAGCCCCTAAAATACTAACAAGTATAGTTCCTATAAAAAGCTCTTCCCTCCCAAAAAAAGTACTTGTCACTTTAACTAAGAGTCTTACATCTCCCTGTAACTAGAAAAGGGTAAAAAAAAAAAGGAAGAAAGAGTTAACCCCTTCGAACTTGAAGTTTACGAGACAAACTACTTTATTCCATTCTGGCAGAACAAACTAAAAAAAAATACATCAAAAGATTCTAAAAATAAATGGAACAAAAAGAAAACCTCATTTTTTCGGTTTAGCTCTTCTGTTCTTTTTGAAACGGACAGAAATGATTTTTTTCTATTTACCTGGTTGCTCGTTTTGAAAAGGGTAGTCGGGTAGGTAAAGGGTAAAAAAAGAACCATTATTTCAGATTGAAGTAAAGGGAGCGTTTAGCCTCCTTAAATACGGAGGGGTCGTAAATTTCCCAGGAATATGAATTTTCGGAACCGTGCGGGGCCATTCCCAATTTTATGCCGAATGTTTCTACTTTTTATCCAGCATTTTTCCGGGATTGTGATGATAAAACATTTTTTTTTCTTCTTTTTTCTTTACTCTCATTCCTTTGCCACACCGATAGAATTGTAAAATCATTTACGATCATGGAATTTTTTTTCCTTGTTTCGTTAAACCGAAAAGAGCAGTCAAGCACGGTAATATTTTTAGTTAGAATATAGAATATCGGTTTTGTTTGTTTATGTATTTTTTTTTCTATTTTTTATTCATTTTTTTATTTATTAGTGTTGGGTTATGGAAGAGATATTACCATGAAAAAATTGAATAGGGTCTTGAAATACTATTGGATATAGATAATTTTGAAACACTGGATTTTTTTTTTTAAAAAAAAGGGTAGGGGAAAAGGGGGCTAGTGTGGTGATGAAGCTATAGAATGGACATCTTTGAATAACTTTTTTAATTTATTGATCAAAATTTCCTCTGTGAGACATCGTAGATTAATGACACTGATGCGCAATTCCAAATACTTTAGTAGAAATTTTATTTTATAACCGTCGTTGAAGCGCCGACTCAATTTTGAGCTAACGACTAACAATGCTCAACTCCATATCCTTCTAATTTTGAACCCAATTTAGAAGACAAGGGAACTCCTGGATCCTCCTGTATCGGGAAAAATTTGCCTTCTTTGAAGACTTTTTGGGGAAACTAATCAGCATGTGCGTTACATAGTGAGGAATCCCACCTAAACCTCCCACAGTTAGCCTGACAGTATTGAGACTCTAACACATCATAGGTCTACCACACACGTCATCCGTTTATATTTTACGACCGCACTGTGGTCGGAGCTTGCCGGGGGAGGGAGTCATATTAAAATTTTATCTATTTTGATTTATATTAAGATTTTATCTTTTTTAATTTTTGACTTGTATTCTGTATACTTTGAATATAACCATCATTAGGTATAAACAAACCTATGTCTTCGTGGAGCTAGTATATAGATACATGGTGATGGAGCAAGTTTGAACACGTCCACACAAATCCCACCACTTCAACTTGAAATGGAAGAGACATGCAGACCTGTCAACTTCTCTCGCTTTTGTTCGGAGATTTTTCTCAAACTATTAAAGTGGTAGCAATTTTTGTGATGTAGCATTTGTTTTAAAATTCTATTTACCATGAAATTTAAGTGATTCTACGGTATAGGAACATTTTGATAAGTTAGTTTTGAAATTTTTAAGTGTTGGAGAAAGTTTAAAAGTATCTGCATATCTAATTATAATTACACAATTATCAAAAATGTTAAGAAGCGTTATAACTTCCGAGTTGGAAACTCTGCATATGTAACACATTTCATATTATTTATTTTCAAAATTAGAATAATTTCTTATAGAATAACTTTGCAAATAGTGGTTTCAATCTCAATTTAAAAATTAAAAATAAAGTTGTCTACACATTATTTACCCTTTTCGCCAACGCAAGTGAAGTCCACTAATTATTTTTTTAATTATTTTTTAATTTTCTTTAAAATTATTTTTTTAGTTTAAAAGTTAAAATAAAAATAATAGTCTTGAATTTACTGTTTTATATAAGCGACTTTATCGTCTGCGCCGGTGAAATAAGTAAAAAAAAAACGTATTAACATAATCTGAACACGTACATAATATAACATAAAGAAATTATTGTGAAACATAAAACACATGTATTAGTTAAATTCCTTTTAGTTAAAAACTGTGTGCGAAATTTGGCACTATTCCTATATTCTGAATGTAAATAGATTTATCGTGTTATCCTTTTTATACCTAAAATAAAATAAAAAGAAAAACACTTCTTTTAGATTTTTAATTTAACCGGTTTATTTTTAGATTTTTGTTGCAGTTTTTTGTAATAAAGTTATTTATTCGTAGTAATAATTTCTTTAATTTAATTTCATTACAGTGTATGAATTTTATATTAAATTCTGTTTTAATTTAAAAATTTTTGAATGGATCAAATTGTTGGCAATTTATTTAATGAATATAAATGGAATAATTTATATTTTGGTCATATTATTATTTTGCAAGTTCAGCCAAGTACAAATACAATTTGACAACAACCCCCTAAGATCAATTGTTTTTCTCCAACTTAAAATGTATAAGTACATAGGATCATACAAATTTGAATTTTTCTACAATGCTAGAAATGGACTAGCATATTATGTATAAAAATAGAAGTAGTCATCTTAAAAAAACAGGAAAAAAAAATCTTAAGGCGTGTCTCTCCACCAACGAAAAGACGGGTACGTGACCAGGCGTTGGTAATGTTCTTAAGCCGGCTCTACACTTTTTGGAACATAATTTAGTTTAAAGAATAAAATGGAAAAAAGGAATATACATATATATGCAACAACCGCTATTTCAGAACAGAGTTCTTGCAACAGTTCTTAGTCTAGAATGGAGAATTCGAACAATATGTTACTTTTTAGCTATTGTCCGTGATCTTTGTGTGATAAGTTGCAGGAAGGGGGGAAACAACATTTTAAGCTGATTTTTGTCAAACGAATTTTTTTCAGTTCTATTCAGAATTGAGAAATTGCAAGAGCCGACAAACTGTGACGACTATTTGTTACGCCTTTGAATTTTTTGTTCATTTCGAAATAAATAAAAATTATTCTCTGGACTAAGTCTCGAATGTTTGTTAGAAATATTCCTTTTGTTTGATGTTTTTAGGCATTGCTTTCAATAAGGAAATTCTACTTAATGATAGCAGAATGTATTTTTTTATCAAAATATTTTATAATGAGAGATAAATGAAATGTGGTTTTTTTGTAATTATTGATAATCATATATTTTCGAATTAATCCTGACTATATGTGTCTGTGTCACTCAATTGAAAATACTTTGATAACTTTTTAGTTAACTCTTGATCTTTGATTTTAAATGCAAATACATTAATTTACGATGACAAAATATTTACCTTTACTATCAAATACACATTCAGAATCCTTATATTGGTATTAAGTCTTCTACCGTTAAATATTTATTTTCGATCTGAAATGGTAAAATTTTGATTTTTGATCTGTAATTGTAAAATATTGATTCTGATCTTAAATGCACATATTTCGATCGTCAGTGGCAAAATATTGATCTTTAAACTTCAACTGTTAAATACTGATCCTTAATCTCTAATGGCTAAATTTTGAACTGCAATCTCAAATGCAAATACAATCTACTTAAATTATAAAACTTTGGTTTTCAAAGATAAGATATTGTTATTTGATCTCATGTAATAAACAATTAATCTTTAATCTCGAAATAGCATACATTGATCTCCAATGGTGAAATATTGATGTTGATTCTTAAAGGAGCATACTTTGATCTCCAATGATCTTAATTCTAATGAGTATACCTTGATCTCCAATGGTAAAATATCGATGTTTATTCTCAAAAAAACATACCTTGATCTTCAATGGCCTTTATTCTAAAGATCATGCCTTGATCTCCAATGTAGAATGTTGATATTTATTCTCAAAAGAGCATACCTTGATCTCCAATGGTAAAATAACGATGTTTATTTTCAATAGAGCATAACTTGATCTCCAATGGTAAAATATGGATCTTAATTCTTAAAAGAAACCTTTATCTCCAATAGTCTTTATTCTAATTCTTTTGGTCTGTCTTTATTATAATTCTTTTGGTCTGTCTTTATTCTAATTCTTTTGGTCTGTCTTTATTCTAATTCTTTTGGTCCAATGGTCGTTATTCTAAATATTATTCTTTATTCTCCAGTGGTCTTTATTCTAAAAATCATACCTTGAATTCCAAAGGTAAAATATTGAGGTTTATTCACACACAAAATGAGATTGCATTGATCTCCAATGGTAAAAAATTGATATTTATTCTCAAAAAAGCATTCTTTGATATCTAATGATAAAATATTTATCGTAAATCTCAGATGCAAATACAATTTCCAGGTATAAATTTTAGGTCATCGATCTCAAATGGTGAGATATTGGAATTCAAATGGTGAAAGATTGATCTTTGATCTCAAATACCTTATATATTGACCTTAATATTACATATTGACCTTAAATAGCGAATTGCTAATTTATTTATTAAGTCAAAGTGAGTAAATTCTAGTTTTGAAAAATATTAAAAAAGTTATTACCCACCCCTTAAAAAGTTTGAGCAATAAACAAAACAAGGGTACCTTTAAAATATTTATTTCTCAAATTATATTTATAATATTTAATATTCTAAATATATGCAAATGTTACATTTGAAATTAAATTACCCAAAAAGTAGGAATCCCTCCTCCATTTCTATGTTGCATTATTAGTTTTGCTTTTCATGTTATAGTTAAGAAGCAAAGATGAAAAATAATCTTTAAAGAACAGACGAAAACCTTGCATATGTATAATTTAAGTTCATGCCTAGATTCAAGTTTTTGATATTTGCATCTTTCTGAATATACTGCGTTTGTAATTTATTTTACATAAAAAGTAAATAATTTTTTTTTTCTCCTGACGACAAAACTGGGAAACAAATTAATAAATAAAATACGTAATAGAATTGTTTGCATAAAGCATTAAGTTTTCTTTATACACCAACCATAGTATTTGTTCTTTATTTATCGAAAGCTGTAATGCGGAAATTTGCCCGCTGTATGCAAAGCATATTTATTTATTCAAAACTTGTTCTCAGAATATTCACCCCATTATAATATTCACTGTTCTGTTTCTATATCTATTGAAATATTTGAGATAAAAAAAAATTGTGTTGTCTTCTTTAAAATGTTATTAAAGTTGACGACGCTACAGGCTTGTTTTTGACTTACCTTAAAAATGAAATATTTACACTGTTTGAATTGAATTATAATAATTAATTATTTAAGAAACTCTAAAGGAAAAATTATTTTGCGTAAAACTAAAGATTATTTTGGTATTATTATTAATTACAGGTATTATTCTATAAGTAGTACAATCATTATTAGCGGCGTATATTGTAATAAAATTTTAATCAATACTGAAAAAAATAAATATGCATGTGTGCAATCAAATAATTGCTGTAATATGTACCCATCTGCATGGAACCAAATGGCTTTATTAGATAGGCCTAGTTGGTGCGAATAAAATTCTGGAT
The DNA here is from genome assembly GCF_043381705.1 of Parasteatoda tepidariorum. Classification (NCBI taxonomy): domain Eukaryota; kingdom Metazoa; phylum Arthropoda; class Arachnida; order Araneae; family Theridiidae; genus Parasteatoda; species Parasteatoda tepidariorum. Next base: position 69,124,928 of record NC_092208.1, read on the forward strand.
GTTTAACCATATTGTGTGGAGGCAGTTAATAAACGGTTTTTCTCGCAATTAACAGTTTGAATACCATTTTATTTATAGTTATTTGACTGCTATGTTTAAGTACGGTAAAATAACAATTAAATAAATTGTTATTTAACCATTTTTATTTTTAACGATGTATGCGCGAGTCGAAGATTTTAGCAAAATATTTATTTTGGGGATGATGCAGGTCGTAACCCCAGCTCTGAAAACAAAACAATGAACGGGAAGCGTACAGATCGCAACTTAAAAATCGATAATATTATTCGTAATAGCAATAACAATGTTTGTAAAGAACAATCAGTTCGTAAATTAGAATATATTCCCGCTGTAACTCCATTTTGAAATATTTTTATTTTTATTTTGTAATGAATTATTCTGCTTCAATAATGTAGTGGGTCATGACTGAAAACTTTTTCCTCAGTTTTCAGGAAGTTCATCATTTTTGAAAGATATAACAAAATTAATCACGGCTATTGCTTTTCTAAAAGCATTTATTATAAAAGGTAAACAATAAACCAGGGTATTTAAGACATTTTTATTTTTATTTTTACCAAACATATTTAAAAATAGTACTATTAACAATAGAATTGAAACTCAATTCATAAATGATACAAATAAAAAAACAAATAAAAAATATACTGTAAGCAAATTAAAAAAAAAACGATGCAGTTTTAAACCATAAGTAAATTACTAATGTTTTAACGATCATTCCGTGGAAGATTGTTTTGTTTTTTTCTCATAAAAACATGCTGCATCTGTGGAAATTATAAACATACTTTTAAACTAACTTAATTATTCAATTTTCACAAATGAACTTTGGTGGATATTTACTCTATTGGGTTGTATATTTCGATAAATGTAAAATAGAAAGTCGCCACTCAATCAAAATTTGAGATCTAAGGCGTGCAATGTTTTAGATTCTCAATTTATAAAAATTATGCCAATACGATTTTGCAATGAATATTTTTTGATAGGTAGTTAGCTAAATAGTTTACATTTGCCTGTTCTTAGCTTTTTGATTATCTTTTTTTTTATGTAATTAACGTTGACAGAATTTTTTAACGTCATCTAAATCGGTTTTCATTAGTTTAAACTGTCAAAAAGCTGAGAACTATCTAAACACCGGGGAACATGTAGTTTTAAATTATTGACTCAAAACCACAAAAAAATTCATACAAGCTCTGAAAATTATCAAGCTCTATTTATCCTAATTTAATAAAGCGTTCCTTTTATATTCAATCTTTTTGAAAAATATTGTGCTGTGTAATAATTCCATATCGTCAAAAGTTTGTTAAGTACCAAAAAAAAAAAAAGAAAGAAAGAAAACACAAATTAAAAATTTAAACAAAAATCTAAGATGGCAAGGGTATAGGCCTCTTATCTTAGCTCTAATTTTTTCAATGGTATTTATTGAAATTAACTAACTAAAAGCTACACCACCATTAAGTTCTTTAACGTGTTGAACTAAAATATCATTTAAGTCTTCAGCACTCTTAATAGGGTACTAAGTAGAACTTAATTAATGTCTTTATTAGATTTTAGTACCTGATACTATGGTTCAATTTAAATGTAATCATGGTTAAATTTAACACTTTATTAAATTTGCACCTCGGTATGTTTCTTAGAACTGATATTACATTTCAATGTTTATATGTATTTTTTTTTAGATTGAAGTATAATTTCTAAAAAATTTATTTTTCAAACGTAAGTTTAAAAACATTAAAGTTTAAAAGACGCTGCACATCAATTCAATTAAAACTCAATTCAAAAATGATACAAAAGAAAATTAAAAAATAATTCATTTTTCGGATTAAAAAATGGTGCAATTTCAGAAATTTAAAATTTGTTCATTTATCTATTATTTATTTATTAACATTTATAACGATTTTAAAAAAGGTCATACATTGAACAAACTAAAAAAGGATGCAATTTTAAAAAATGAAAACGCATTTATTCTCATAATGATTTAAAAATGAGCACAATTAATAATTTATTTACTTTTTAACGATTATAACATTTAACAACAACAACAAGAAAAAGAAAAAAAACAATGAACAAAACAAAAAAGGGTAATATTTAAACAAGGAAAAGTACTTACTTCTTTTTTTAGAAATTATTTTAATTAAATTTTTTCAGACAGTTATGATAATTCAGAAAAAAAGATACATGCTGGTTTGAAGAAGTTGTGCTCAACAAGCTTTAGACAACCAGTACTAAATATTAAAATTCTTCTCATTGTAAAGATTTCCCTTGTGTCAATATTCCTTTTAAAACTCTTCACTATATAAAGAGCCATGGGTAAAGACTGAGCAGACAGCACTTGACCTTCTCTTGAAAAAGGGATGTCGGCAAATATTGACTCTAAGAATATTAAAGACGTATGGCTTTTGTTGTATGAAAGAACCTTTATCTGGTTGTAACTGGATGTTTTCTTCCTTCTCCCAAAAAAATATATATCGTTTTTATGTTACCATTCTTTACCACTCTTTGGTACATTTTCTTCTTCCTCTTCAATTGTAGACCTTCTTTTGTTTACATTAAATCTCAGTTCTTGTTTGTTCCTAAAGAACACTTGGATCGAATTTTCTACCACCACCCAAATATGCGGTGGAACTTTTTTTTTTATTTGCGCTTCGTTGGTTTTCGTATTAAATATCGTCTGTTATTTTAAAAAAGAATGAAATGTTTTAGTAAAATCTATTTCTATTTTATTTAATGTTATTATTTTATCTATCTATTTAATTATTATAATTATTTGATTATTTATTTATTTTGTTATTTTATTAATTAATTTAATTAACTTATTTATTTATTTACTTTTATTCTCGAATCTATACTTTAATCAAATCGACTTCGATCAAAATTAACTAAAAGTTTGGCTCTAAAGGCTGAAAAAAGTATTTGATCTTATGTAATTTGCTTAAACAAATATACATTATTATGTGAACAAAAAATATTACTTTGAAAGAATATTATGGGCATTATTTAAATTATAACTTATTACAAAACTAGCTTATTAATTTGGAACGTTTTTTGAATATTCTCAGTACTCGTACATGACTATTTAAGAAATTTTCTTGAGTTTGTATAAGATGCTGGCATTTGTACGAGCGTGTACGTGCTAGATATTAGTATTTATAGTCAATTTTAATCTATAAAATCGTTTTTTTTTCCCCTTGAACTTTCAAATTAAAGAGAGTGCAACTCAACTTGTTTTTGCTTATTTCTTTTTACCTCTATGGAAATAAAATATATTTATTTTGATAATGTAAAAGAGTTTAAACTTGTTTCATTTACTTATGACTAGTCTGAAAACTCTGACACCAAATAGAATTATTTCACTATTATAATGCGAAGTTTAATAAATGAGTATACGATTATATCGATAGCTGTTTGTTTAATTAAAAGACCACGAGAGGAATATATTCTGCTTGTCAAAACCATCAACGTAAAATTTTTATCTGAGAAAATCAGGTAAAATTGTTCTTAAGCAATCTTCTTGTTAAAACTTTCCCGCCTTTAATGTATAAAATCGTTTGCTATTTGTGCACTTTGAAATCATAGAGGCGTAATTCGACTGCAACTCAATTCGTTTTTTCCCATTTCTCTTTACTTTTTAAGTCATTGTCATGGCAACGAATATTTGGGGAAAGGGAAAAGAATCGATGTAATGTAATACGCTTTTGTTTTGATTGCTTTCGCTATCACTAATTAAATTTTTTCTTCTTTTTTCAGGTAAGAAATTGAATTTCTTCTGCTTTTGCCTTCAGATCCCCAAAGACGAAACGACGTAGTCTTCCTTTTTGATTTACCGTATACAGTTTCTCTTTGACTTGGCTGGACAGCTATTCTAAAAATTCGCAGAGTAAAATAAACAATCATTTCCTTTATTTTTGTTATTACTTTTTCTTCTTCCTTTTTTTGTAGGAATTTTTTACATGAGGCATATTTAATTCTTTGTGTATCTTTTTGAAGCTATCGTTCGCCGAAAGAACAAATAATAATTAGGTTATTTATTGTTTTAAATGAGTTAATTTTTTTAATCTTATTTTCACTTTTTAAGAAAAATATTTAGTTTACTGAAGTAGTGTATGTACTTTGGATTAAATTCAACACATAAAGGAGATAATTATTTTATAGAAAAAAATAATAATAATGTAATTCGTTCGCTGAAAAATAACAAACGAGAAATTGAAACAATGAGTACATTAAATATTTCTTGTGTTTATTTTAAAATAAATTCTAATTATAATTTTGTTACTATTACTTTAGAAGTTTAGATATCTGTTTAGTTATGTTATATTTCTATAAAAGAAAACTATTAAATTGGACTTTTTCTTTTTTTTTTTTTTTTTTTTTTTTTTTTTTTTTTTTTGCTAAAGAAAGGATTATCTTTAAAATAAAATTAATCTCTCCCCTTTTTCTATTGCTCTTTAAAGTTATTTTGTGCAATTGTTTATTTAAGCTATCTAATTAAATGTTTATTTTTTATACAAATATTTCGACAATGAAATAAGCTATTCATTAAAAATTTTAAAATTCCGAGAATGTAATAAAATTTAACTGTAATATCTTAACAAAGTAAACGTAAATAATTCAAGACAATTTCATCAAAATTTAAAATAGAAACTTTTACCTCATATAAGAAAATATCGTTGCTTCATTTAAATTAAATTGATTAAACAATTTAAATATATAAATGCAATAGATATTATAGTTGGCTTGATAGTTATTTAATAGTCTTAGATTATAGAAATATAGTTATTTTACTCAAACTCAACTGATTAAAATATTTCGATAATGAAGTATTTTATTATTAAAACTTCTTCGCATTACTACAAATTGTACGTCAATGTACGTTATTGTTCATCATTATTGTTAAGTCCATTTATTATTAAAATTCATAAACGTACAAAAAAGTTATAGATAATGTAACCAAAATAATGTAAATAAGTAAAAAAATCACCGAAATTCAAACTGAGACTCTTCTTTTATGTGGGAAAATACAGTTGCTTTGTTCAAATTGAGTTGATAAAGCTATTTTAATTTATAAATTTAATAGTTATTTAATTAATGCTGTTTGATATTTAAAAAAAAGATAGTTTTGGCCCAACTAAATTGGTTAACAGTTTGAATTTTCATACATATTAACTATGTAATGATTTAATATTAAAAAAGTTATTATTCGAGCTCAACTGATAAAAAAAATTATTTTCCAATAAAAAATTTTCAATAATGAAATAATTTATTATTTAAACTTTTTATCAATATTAAAATTTCTTCTATTAGTTATTAATCATCTTTATTACTACTTATAATTATTATTAAAATTCATAAATATAAAAAAAAGTAAAGATAATGTTTAATCAAAAAAATAAAATAATTCAAAACAAATTCAACTTTTATCTTGTAAGGAAAAATATACAGTTGTTTTAATGAATCTGAATTTATAAAACTATTCTATTTGATAAATTTAATAGTTAGTTCTTAGATATTTAATGAAAATATGGTTGTTTTATTCTTTCTAAATTCTTTAACAGTTTAAAAATTTTTCGATGATAAAATTATTTGTTATTAAAACAATTTAAATGTGAATAAAATCTAAATTATAGATTTTCAATCAATCGTCATTTTACTAGCTATAAATAATAATTAATGTAATAAACTATCTTATAAATATAATAAATTGATTTACATTAAGGTATTTTAAATTTCCCCGAGGTAAGCTTTCCAAAATCTACACTCAAAACTTTCACGTACGTGACTATTTTCGCATAAAGTCCTTCAAGTTAAACATTTTCATAACTCAATCATATTTCAAGAAATATTTGAATTTTATTCAAACTTTCTCGTTAAAAGATTGCTCCAAATTGCTTATTAGTAGCAATTTATGCACAAACGCAGCTGCACATTTCCTTCATATTATCCAGGATAAAATTCCAAGAAAGTCGTTTGTTTCAGCTTTTACCTCATCTTCCAGAGTCAGCGAGCAACAAGTTGTTATTAGACCCATAACTCCCATCCAATGCTTTAAAGCAGTCGACTAAACGAACTGTTTCTCTAATTAGCTATCAACGCAAAAGGTAAACATTTATGGGCTTCGTTTTCGACTGGATTATTAAAGCACAAAGCTGGGGACTACTTGTTTACGCAGAAACCGTTAGTCGATAACTCTTTTGATGTAAATGAGGAAGTAATTAACCCTTCTCAGAGTAAAATTCCCTTCGCCATGACGGATGAAATCAATTAAATAGCTACCCCATCGATTTATCTGCGCAAAAAGAAATGTATCTTCCTAAATTGCGGCTGAACAGCTATTTTGGTCTATAAATAATGAAGTCAATAGCTTATTTGTTTCAATTAACTTTTTCCTTTTTGTTCTTCTTTATTCCAGCCATTTGTCAATTTCGTCAGCAATATGTATTTGTCACAAGACAAATGATCGTTTGGAGGTATTTGGGGAAAAATTAAAGTGTGAAATGCCTGAAAGAAGAATGGGACGTATGTCATAGGTGCCAAGAATAATTGAAAAGCTTAGTGGGATAGATTAAATTGAAGAGCTCAGATGACAGGACAAATAGAAAAGTTTAAAAGAAATTTTAGAGAATCGGCTTAATAGTATAGAAAGCCCAAGAAACTGTTTATAAAATTTCGTTTTTCAATTTATAACTGTCTTATTTAAAGATTTGACAGTATAAATTTACGTTTTATACATAAAGCAGATAAAAACATTTCGATAAATTTAAGTGTTTTCAGAATGCCTTTTAAAATTTTCGTTTACTAAGTTCTTCAATTTGGATTTTTTAAATTTGAATTTATTCCAACTCCATGTTTCTTAGATATTTTTGAGTCGTGTATTGTATTGTGTGATATTTTGAAATGTGTAACAACTATCGAATCATAGTAACCAAAATCAGGTTTAATATTTATTTTTTATTTGTTGCTTTTTTTTTTCCTTCACAAATCTGATTTTTGTTGGTTTTTTAGTATTCAATAAAACAAGTATTAGTGACTTTAACTGCATCGACGTAAATTTCACGAATTAGTAAGAAACTATAACAAAAATTACAAAACATTTAACCACGTGGTTTTATATATCCAATCTTAAGTCAATGGAAAAGGCAGAAATCAGCAAAAAGTTGAAATAGTAGTTTTTACGGTCTGTCTAAGAGATGGCGCCTACATCACAAAAATCAGCCATTTTATTATTATATTTTCCATATTTTGTGTTTGTAATTTGTATGCTAAAACATCTTCTGCTGTTTGGTTTGCTATCGAGATGCGTTAATGGTTAAATATCAAAAGTTAAATATTTAATCAAGATTATTTACAATTTTTCTTTTAAATTGTATTCTGACATATACTCTAAAACAATAAAGAAGAACTTGATTTAAATAAGGAAAATTTACTTACTCTAAAAATATATTTAATGATACTGTATCACAAAAAGTTTATTTAAAATTAAAACAATGAAAAAACTGGATTTAGAAGTTGGGCCTAAGTCCATGATGACAAGATTAAATGGTCTTAAAATTGAAGAAAAATATCATTAACAATTGTATATTAATATTCTGATATGTTTTTAAAAAAACAATTAAGATCTATTTCAACAGTAACTAACACTATTCATTCACTTATGATATTTTTTTTTACATATTATTTTAATTTTTTTTAAAGCATTTAAATCAGATTTTAAATCAGCATTTAAATCAGACCATCACTTCATTCCTTTAATGTTTAGATTTAGAACAATATACCATTCTATTAATCATAATATAATAGTCAGTATGTAAAATTAATAATTGGTCATTATTTAAAAGTTGAAAAAAAAAAGTAAGTGACTGTGTAACAGATTTATCTAAAAAAAATCCAAGAAAATATATGTTTAGTGAAACGTCGAGTTAAATTAAGGAACATGAATAAACTTAGTTGACTTATCGAACAAAAAAAGAAAAAATCATATTTTACGAGAAAAAGAATGAAAATAATACAAAGAAATGAAGTCTCATTTGCACTGTTCTTAGAATTCCTGCATACTTTTATAAGATTTTACAATTTATTTTCTTAGGAATAAAAGGAAGAAAAAAAGGCATAAGTAATTTCAGTTTTAACAAGAGAAAGCAATGATAAAAAATAAAGAAAGTCGTCTACAAATTATGAATTTAAAGCAAACGAAAATAGAACTCGACTTGCAGACGACATCGAAATAACAGTTGGGGGAATTGTTAAATTCCTCCCCTTCCCATAATCCTTTATCGCAAGTCTTTGTTATTACAGTTGTTATTATTGCTATTATTTCCTTTGCTTGCTACTATCACCGAATAAATTTCCCTTGTGGTAAAGAATCTTTAGCGAAAGAATAGAATTCCCGCGTTCAAGCTAATTGCCCGAGCGAATGGCTTGAAATTTGCGAGGACAAAATAACGTCTTCTTCGCTCGCTGTAGCCGCGACCATGGAACTTTTTAAAGTGCACCATTAGTAAAACTATTCATCACAGCAGACCGAGGAGTCTACGGCGTTGGCAATTTAGAAACAAATGAGCAAAGGTTTCTCTTCCGATTGCCATGAAGAGCACTATTCCATTTTGAGGGTAATTTGAATTTTTGGCAATAAAATGTCCGCACACATCTTCTAGGAATGGAAAATGGGACAGAAAAAAAAAATAGAAATTTCCATTTGTAATGGTCGAAACGCGACGGTATTGTAGAGATACTAAGTTATTCTATGCAGCTGTGAATATACAATACCGTTTTGAAGTTGGACTTATTTATGAAGAGCGAACAATTGTGTTGCAAATGCGAAAATGGAGCAGTTGTTAGGTGTAGGAAACTTTTTGCTTCTCTTTTTATATTTTGTACTTTCATATTTATTTCCATTTTTTCCTCCCCCTTATTTAAGATTATTTCGAGATATTTTATTTAAATTTTCATTTTAAAGAATTCGTGATTTCGTTTATTGTATTTAGAAGTTTACCTCAGTGACTTTGTAATCTTTAACTTAGCTCGTAGTAAAAATATACAATCAAAATTTACGAAATTTTCTACTTTTTGACGAAATTATTTCCAGCTTCCGAGGGAACATTTCGTTAATTTGAGAAAATTACTATCTGGCAATCACGATATAATTCCCATACAGTGGCTCTCAAATGGTGTCTGCAAAAGGGTCACGAGAGTTGTGAATTTTTTTTCTTACTAGTTATAATTTTTGAAGTCTGTAATTAAATTTTTTAAATATCCAAATAATGATCCGTTACTTATTTAATATTTCCATTATTTTAAGGAAATTATTTAATGGAAATGCTTGTGATGAAAGAAATAGTAACAAAACAATTTTTTTTTTCTATTAGCAATATAATGAATGAATTATAAAAAAAGGTATGCAAATGTAAAAAATTCCATTGGTATTTTTCATCAAATTAAAAAAACCAAATTCAGCAATGAGGAAGTTTCTTTGAAAATCATTTTCAACTTTTATTTTCTTCTCAACGTTCGTTTTATTTTAATTCATATTTAGGCTTATTCATTTTCAGTATATACATGCACTAAAATCAAATTAAGAACTAGACTGGACGCCACTCCAGACCTGTGAATGCAGCTGTCTGATATAAAACCCAATTTTATGCCTAATATTGATAAAACGATGTGATGAAAAAATTTTATCCTTCACTTATTCACTAAATATTTTCAAAGTAGTATTTTAAAACAACGTTAGATCATTACATATTTTTAAAATAACTTGTCGTCTGTTAATTAATCTATTCACAATTGCTGATGAAATTTATTAATTTAGTCTCAAGGTCTGGTTTCTTAGGACAAGCGCCTTATCTGAGCGTCAGCGGAAAGTTGACGTAGAGCTGATGCCAAAAAAATGCTTTTTTGTCAGCTCAGCGTGAGCAGTCGGTCCAACGCAGACATTATCTCTCATTGCGCATGCGTTAATAACGTAAACAAATATTTATTATGAATTTGTATTGATTTTGTTATTGTCGACCAGTGTTTTAGAGAACAAATAACTTTGTCCAAGAAAAAATACATTATAGCTGAGTTAAATGAAGAGTGCTATGTTAAATGAAGAAGCTATGTTTAATGTCAAAATCTTTTCTGATTTCAATGTGCTGTTGGATGTCGTCCGCCATTGTTTCTGCGGTTAACGTCACGTTGTAATCCAACTGCAGTTGAGTTGGACGGCAATTGTAGTTCAAGATGAGCGTTCGATGACGTATACTATCAAACTCACAAATGGACCAATCAGAGGATAGCGCTGATTTCCAGCTGACGGCGTCCTGTCCTAGCTCCACCAAAAGAAGGTCGGTCATTTAGAGTTCCACAAAAACAATTAGGAACCGCTGCCCTAATGGACTAGTCTTTTTGTTTTTCGGTGAAGATAAATCTCTTGATAAGATTCTAGATAGCTAGTTTCAACTTCGTGATTGGTTTTAACCAATATTGGAGCTTAGAGCGAGATTTTAAACTTCATCGAGAGTTCATCTTTCGATTGCCAGATAGCAAATTTGACGAAAAAACATTTTTGAGCTAGTGACAACAGAAAACCTCGTTTTTAGGCCTCGTGTAAACTGGGTGTAAAACTTATTTAAACAGTTCGCGTTATGGACTGCAAATTTTGGGGGTTTTAATTTGTTGTCAAAAAGAAGATCTTTCTAAGGTTACTCGTCGACTGTTAGCTGCTAAACGCACTGGGAACCTTCTTCTACTTAAAAAAAAAATAATTAAAATTGTGACTAAGTACTGACTGGTGAAATGTTTTGTAATCATATAGGATTTAAATAAAATCTCTTCCCCGTAAATCTCAATTTTTTTCAATGATGACACATAAACATTCTTCCATTAAGCTCTTCAATTAGGATTATATTTCTTAAATTATCCTCTTCAACTGCATTTTTGCTTAACTGGCTTATAATAGGCATCATTTAGGCTTGTTAATAATGAAGTTTTCCCAGTAATGCCATTTTATTTTTTAATCAGTCATTTTAAACCAAGTTTGATCTTATCAAATTTCAAAATTAAAGTCTCGCTTTTTACGTCAAGTTCTACTAATTTTCTCTCTCCTTCTATTTCCTATCCTTGCGATAAAGATGATAAGTAATTTTGTTCCAAATGACATTATCTCTTTTAAGCTCTCAAAAAATTATGTCATTGCACTATTCGAGAGAAAAAAGCGTCACACTTCTGTTACTTTGCATTCTTTTTATCGGAATCTTTAATTCTGTAATTAACTCTATTTGAATTGCTAATTAGATACAAAACAAATGATTTCTTTAGCCTTAATAAAAGATTAATTTTCTTGTTTCTGTATAAACAAGTAAAAGACGCGTTTTTATATGAGTCTTAAATTGTATGATATATCTTCTATGTATTAGCATTTGTCATCTTTTAAATAGCCGCCATAGATTAACTTATTTTGTTTAATGATTACAATGCTACACAACACATAAAAATGCTAAAGCGTTGAAAATAAAATTACATCACATTAAATGGTCGAAAATGTCATAAATGAAAAAGTACACTTTAATATGCTTAGCAAAAAAGAAAAAAAAAAAAAGACACACTTTTAACAATCACAATTTACGTTCTTGTAATCGCGTTTCAACTCCTACTTGTGTCCTTCAGCAATCAAACAGGTTTTGCTGTTTTCAGTGCTGACTTCCTCATTAGTGATTTGTTAGATTTCAATTGCGCATTTGTTAGATATTTCGGTTAAAAAGATTAAATCGTAACCCATAATGGGAAAATTTTTATGTTTCAATTTGACAAGTTCTCTAAAGATACATATTAAGTGTGGCTACTACAAAAGCCTTAAATTATTATGAGCGGCCATCTTGAAATATCTATAATTTATTGTTGCATTTTTCGTACTAATTAATCTTTCGTAAACATAATTCATTTTAGAACCGAACATCGAGTCTAAAAATTAATTTTATTGTTGACATTTTGAACAAAGGAGGAAAAAAAGTCCGATAAAATTACCATACTGCTTGGTAATGACATTTCTGGCAAGGGAAATCATATTTCTGGTTAATGAAGCCACAATAAACGGTATTTAATCTATTTATTTGGTGATTTTTCCTTTCCTATAACATCGGTTTACCGGAAATTTTAGTTTTCGAAATTATAGTTCCTATAATTTAGCAAAAAAATACTAAATTGAAAAGTAAATGTTACGAAATAAATGGTTTTTAAGTCAAGCTCTAAAGCAGTGGTCTTGAACCTGGCAGTGGTATTTTATTTTGAGGGTCTGTTTAAATACAATTAAATTTGATTAAATCAAAGCAGCTTAAGATTTAAACAAATTAGAGTAAAAAGTACCGACATTCCCGGTAACGATACTTTTTGCCGTTAAATCCATTTATATCTGAATATATTACGAGACAAGAAATCTGATATACCGAAATTTTTACAGTAATAATTATCGTAAAATCACTGAATAATTCTAATTAAATTAATATTGCTGTAAGCATTACGGTCTTTCTTTCTTTTTTTTTTTTGCAGTAAAAGTGTATTTTACTGTAAAATTGTTCTTCACTGATGATGTACCCAAAGTGCCGGAACTTAATACCCTAATTTGATACGTAATTTTTTACAGTGCACTGAGATCAAATAATAAATATATGCTTAAAAAAAACATTTTTTAATAAGATAAAAACCACAACAAATGAGAAGAGGGAAAAAAAGGAATTTAAACTTAAAATGACCTTGTTGGCAAAGACATCGCCTGCTGTTAAAAATGAATATTTATAAATATAAATTCTTTGTCTCTTACTTGTCGAAAGAAAATAGAGGATGGCCTCATACATTTTTATCCATTTTCTATTTGATGAGAAGTTTAGAGGGCGTGGCTGTAATTGAAACGAGACGCTTGTTAACAGGTTTCAAATTTCAGGGTCATTTTTAATTAGTTCAAGCTGTATACCAAGCAGTTCCAGACAGCTATTAAGAAAGGATTGCGCAATTCAATATTTATTGCATCTCATTTTATTCTGCCACTAATTATAAAAGTTTTTATTTTTTCTATTGCTTTCACAGAGCAACAGATATGTTTAAGCAATATTTTAGTTACCATAAAACATAAAGTATTTTTTTTTTATGCCTTCAAAAATGTTTTAGTGATGTAATTTTTGGGAGCTGGAAAGTCATGAGTTTTGCTGAGAAATGTTTCCTTTTGGTTGCAAATTTAACCTTTATTTATTTATTTTTTAAAGCTTGCTAATGCTTACTTACATCAGCGTTTCTCTATCCGACTTACTTCAAAGGACCAATAAAATATTTCAGCGTTTTACTGATGACCAGTTAATTCGGATTATTGACAAAATTTTGACGTATTCACTGTTAAAAATGGATACTCAAATTTCACAAAACTTTCTTCATTTGTGACGAAATCGTTTCCTGACATATGCTCCGTGTGAAAATTTTATCAAGGTGTCGAAATAACCACCACTTTTTCAAGGAAACGAATTTCGTCATTCTATTTTATTTCCAAAAAAAGGGAAAAAATAGAAAGAAAACCTCACGATGCCTAACTTTTCTAATAATCCCTTTATTGTGGGCAACACACAACTGAGTCAATGTCACCTTAATAACGCACGAATGGCAAACAAAATAGTGAGATAAATTTTCCCTGTGCCCAAAACGGGATTCGAAGCCTGGTACGCAGTTTCTGGTATGATGCAAAATACAACCCAGTCAGCTTATTTTGTTTCTTATTTTCGATCGTCTAGTCTTCTAGTTTTATTCTAGTGGGCACTCTCCCACAATGCACTACGATGAAATTTCGAGTTGAGGATACATTTTCGTCATATGTTTGAGAGTGTCCGTTTTGTCACATACAGCGTGGTTTCGTGACGAAATAATTCTCATAATTAACGAAATATTGCTCAAAGATTGCTGAATTGTCAAGAGTGTGGGTTTTAATTCCGAGAGCGTACAAAACTACTGCACAAAAACAATATTTCGATCGGTTTTTTTGTGATTATTCACATACACTCTGCTATGAAAAATTTTTAAAAGCCTAAACCTATTTAATTATAAATAAAATTTATCTATAAAGGCAGTTTTTTTTTTAAAAAAAAATCGGGCAAATCAGACAGGTTTGAAAACGTGACATTTCTTATTTTCTACTTTTGTGAAACAATATTTTTTATGAAACGAGTTAGTCACGTGTCAGTGGCCGTTATTAAATGTAGGTTCACGCTAACTACAAGGACATAAATATTTTCAGTTGACCATTAGATCGAACGTCAAAAATTATTCCGAAATAAGTCTATTTTCTTAGACTTTGAAAGCCAAAATCTACTATTACCAACAGTGAACTCCAAAGTATATATTTCTGTTAATAGTATGTAATGCCAATGAGTTGCATCAAAAGGAATCCGTGGTGCCCTTCGACAAAACTACACAAGTCTCACATTACCTGGAAAAGAAGCCTTAAATATAGCAGAAACAAAATCAATTCACTGACTTACAGTTACTGATTAAACTTTTTCATAATATGGCACTAAGATAGATCGCTAGACTTAGAGGTTGGGCAACTCCGAGAAACAAGGCACATCGACCAGAAGTCCATTGTACCCAATATAGCCCTAAAGTTTGAAATTCGTATCTGAGTAATTAAATTCAGAAATAGTTATGGGAAGGCTGTAAACTGTTTTAAAAAATGTGATTTAGGCCTAATATGAACTTATAAAGTTAACACCCCCCATGGTGATCTGAAGTCTTAATCTGGAACTTACTGAAGAGACTTGCACTTTTCTCCATCTGGTGACATATTATTTTGATGTATTTTTTTTTTGTTGCTCTGTTATTGTATATTATTTATTATTGTAACATAAGACATTGTCATAATTGCTGCATTTGTATTGCTGTTTGTATTTTAAAAAGTAATCATAACCAATCAATAAACGTAATAAAGACTATTTTAGTTTAATTATTACTTCCATTAATGTATTCTAAACAATAATTAGCTACTCACTCTTACGTTAACTTATTTTTCACAAGTTTGGTTGCTTACGCTTTTGATAATGCCTCGTGCTATTGTTTTGATTAAATTTTGGTGCCTTTTCAGCACAAAAGTTCGTGTAAATCATCATCTTTTCGCATAATTTGAGCTTAAAAAGTCCTCAAAGAGAAAAAGTGACGAAAAAACTCTCACCCCCCTTTCTTTTTTAATTGTTTTGGCCCACTTAGTTAACAACCCTTAACTCATAAATCAAAAATTACAATTAAAAGTAATCGAAAACGCATCATGGAAACGTAAAAAAATATTTTTAAGTCAGTAACTTTGACTTCCCGTTTTTATCGTGAATAAAAAAACAATAATTATTTAATTGTATATTCCTTTATTTTTTTGTACGTCTTGATCATTATTATCTTTTTACTATAAATCATTTAATAATTTGCAAATATTATTCCGTATTTCACAGCAGTTTAAAACTCACAGCAACTTCAATAATTGTTATTAATGTGTTTTCAAACCATTAACTTAACATCATATGGGATTTGTCCTCTTTACAAAACTCTTTATTATTCTTTTAAAAAATAGTACACAATAAATTCTCCTATGAGTTCATTAAGATATTGCAATTAATGTTCGTGCTAAATTTTTTTACTTCTAATGAGTATGAATGGATACCGAAATATTTTGAAATATACTGCTGTTGCTGTTATTTTTTAACTTCTACTTAATTTTTTATTTTATTTTCAGTTTATGTTTAAATGTTACTTTTTCTTACTCTGGGGGCACATTTTGTCCCTTCTTAATGAAATTCAAATGCGAATCTGTATTTTTTATGTGTTAGTAATAATTGAAATAATTTGCAATAAGCTCATTGCAAAACTTAAATAGTTTATTTATTTTTTTTAATTACTTCAAATTCGTCTTTATTTTTGTCTATTACTTTAATATGTAGATATAAATTAGAATATACTTTTCAAAGTGTGTGATAAATATTTACGTATCACAAAGACTAAAAAAAAATGAAGAATATATAAATATTTTATTATGTTTTTAGTATTTTTATTGCAAGTAACATAACCGAAATGTAACCAAATTTTAAAGTAATATACTTGATTTTTGATTTAAAAATTTTATGAAATTTTTTTAAAAATATGTTTATTAGTGTCCATAAATTAATTTTCATGTGAGAAAAACGAAATTGTTTTCAAAGTCATCATTTCTGCATTTAAAAGTATAAGTAAATTACTTTTTGTATTACTATTATTACTTTTTGCTTTTCTAATCCCGAAGTTAGTTTTCCCCAGTTGACTTATTTTTGGTCTTGAACTTTCTTATTTCAAGACTAAAACTAAGTCAACGTAAGTCGCTAAGCTCTCAGTAATAATTTTAATAAACTTTATTCTATTATTTATTTTAATTAATTTTTAGCTGGTTTATTTAATTCTAAAAAGTTTTTTTGTTTATTTCAGTTCAATCGGAACTTATTTTAACAATTTTCACATTGTACCCAAAATGCCTATTATTTTAATTTCCAATCACCGTCACTCACTTTTTATTACAACTAATCATTACAGATTCACTTATCCATTCCCTAATTACTTTTGACGACCCATCTTCGCTTCCAAGAACCAGTTTTAGTGTCTTTGGGTCACCCAGTTGTCAATAGATTCTTCCTAATTGCTTCCTAAGACATTCAAAATGCATCTGTCTCATCAAAAAGCATTTTTTCTTTTTTCTCTTGCTCAGATATTAGTCGTGCTTGGAATAAAACCTGTTTATCCACCTGTTTTTTTTATTCCATTTCAAATTCACCTGCTTGGTGCACCTTGATTAAGAACCGTAATTATTTCTGCATATTTTAATAACAAAGACGAATTTCATTATGAGGAGAATGCTTTCAAGCCAAACTCGCGATGTTGCTTATGGTGCCATTCTTTCATTGCCTTCGAAACGGTTTTTGCGTCACAAACTATTGTAAATAATGTGTTATCTGAAATGTGAGTTGGTGGTACGGCTAGTTTTATTAGATAGCAAATATTGAAAATAAAAAAGGATTCCTAAAAATCGTTATTCATAGAATCATTTGTTAAAATTGCTTTCAGTATGGTAAGCAATAGTAGTCGTTTGTTATTTTACTTAAAAATCGTCCAAAATAACAATAAAATAATCGTTTGCTACATTGCTCAAAAATTGTTCAATACAATAAAGAATTATAAATGTTTGATTATTTTCCTTAATTACGCAATAAAGCAAGTCATTGTTTGTTAGATTTCTTAAAATTCGTTCTATATAAAGCGTTAGTAATCGTTCTTTACATTGTTGAAAGAACCTTCAAAACAAGAAATAATATCAATAATTTGTTATGTTACTCAAAGTTTATATAACAAAACAACTAATAATTTGTTACATTGTTTACAAAGTATTCAACCTAACAAACGTCAGTAATCGTTTGTTGTATTGCTTAAAAATCGTTCAAGGTGCTAAACAATAATAGACGTTTGTCTCATTGTTTAAAAATTAATACAACAAACGTTAGAAGTCCTTTGTTATATTACTCAAAAATTGTTCAATACAACAAACAACAATAATTATTTGATATTTTCCTTAATTATGCAATAAAACAAGTAATTGTTTGTTACATTGCTTAAAAATCATTCAATGTAACAAACAATATTAATTGTTTGCTATTATTTTATTATTTTGATTATGTTCATGTGCTCAAAGAGATTATGTTTTAAACCATACTTTTTTCTCACTATGCTATTTTCTGTATTGATATAGCTGTCTTAAGCCTTGTAACGTTTATATTTGTCCCACAGAATTTGCACACTCTAAAAAAAAGAAACTTTTGAATTATAGCATTAAAATAGTTTAGATATACATATAAGAAAGTATCAATAACCAAGATATCAAAAGTCTTATGAAAACCTCTCAACTGTTTGAGATATAACTCTTGAGATCTGATTTCTCAACTGTTTGAGATACGTGTAAAAATGAAAAACTCAACTGCTCCAAATCCAACTTATTGCTCCGAAATAATGGCTCTAATTATTAAATATAAGAATACAATCGAATGAATAATGCACAGTTAAAGTTGCAAAAAGAACTCACGCCTAAATAACTCACTTTAAAATGTATTAATTGCATTGTGTAATTTACTCTAATTTCAAATGAAGCGAATCATTTGTGTAAAATGGAAACAGAAAAATCAAAATTGTCTCAAAACAGAAAAATTTCGAATGTGATTTATTGTGAAGTGCATTGAAAGGATTTCTAAAGACATTATTAAATTACTCAATTCATTCGCTTATGCCAGATACTAAAAACAATGGAACAAAAATATTATTTTCGGTTCAGACAACTATGCCATTGTTGTATATCATGTTTCGTTTCAAAATTGTTGAGTACATGTTGAAAGTAGTTCATGCAGAAGTTGTCGAAAACCTTTTAAATAAGTCAAACCTTTAGAGTATCTTAAAATTTAATTAAAAGAAAGATTTAGGTAATTTTTGTGAAGCCGGGTACACCACGTTAGAAGAACGCCTGGTTCTAGGTCACCGGCTACGTCGATCACCGATTACCGATAACACATATAGTTGTTTCAGATACGATAATACCGCGATTTATTGATGATAACAGTACATATCGAATAGGGAAATAAAGTGATAATTATAGATTTCTGTAATTAACAAATATAATATTATTACAATCATTATCGATAATACAACACGGAGAAAAAATTCTGTAAAATTAACGTACTGTATGATTGTGGCATTTTTGCTAAAAAGACAACAATTCCAGTTAATAAAACCAGAATATACGGTATTTAAACCATTCATTTGGTTATGTTTCCGTTCATATGGTAATGATGGTTAACCGGAAACTTTAGTTTTCTAAATTATAGTGTTACTACACATTTAGTAAAAAAAAGAAACTAAGAAGTAAATTTATTCGAGTAAATGGCTTTTATGCCATGCTGCAAGATACCATGATAAAATTACCAAATTTTACCACCTTTACCAAATTTTATCGCATGTTATAAAACCTTATTCTATAGTTAATTTTACCAAAATTAAAAAAGTGCTTCAGAAAAGATTACCAAGCTTTTTGGTGTTCCCATAAACCCCAAAACACGGTAAATTCTCGATATTCCGGTAGTGTTGACCGTACTTCTTTTCTCAATGAATAAATTAAAAAGATAATATCGCAAGAAATAAAAAAACGCATAACGATAATTAGAGAATACGATATTGTGAATGCTGATAAATTTTATTCGAGTAACGCAAATATTGAACAATGTAAATAAATCAGTTAAATTGGAAAAATATCACAATATACTGTTAAACATTGATATTTTTGACCTTGAGAAGTTTCGCAAGGTACAACAACATGCTTTAATGCCCAAAGGTATAGTCATAGCATGATTTAAATAAAAATCAGAATTGTGGTCAATCTAAATTAAATATCATTATTTTCTTATATTAATTTAAAAATCTTTCTTCCCCTGAAACAAAAGGCAATTTAGTTGAATAGTTACATAAATTCATAATCAGAAAATAAATATAGAAGTGGAAAATGACATTTTAGTTAAGTTTTTCTCTCTCTAAAATTTCAATTCAATGCTTCGGATGCTACCTTTTGCTTTGATGTCATCGTTTGGTTAAGGTTATAATTAGAAAAAATATCGCTATTGTTGCCATTAGGAGCTCAGAAACTGTTAATGTCCCTAGTAATCTTCGACAAGGATTCGAAATGTAACTTGAGAAAGGTATTGATCCCAGAACACCGGGTATCCGGTTTTGGGCAGTTGTATAAAATTCAGTTCTTTTCTTTTCCGAATTTTTTTCTGTTGAAAGTTGCCGTTCAAAAGAAACTGCTTCATATCTCTAAACTCATCCTAAGCCAGATTACCAGATCATAGTTAAACATTCCATTAGCCAGATGATATGGTCAATCTCGAATGTCAGCCAGAATATCATCAAACTCATTGCTAGCTAAGTCATCGTTGTCATCATTGTCAGTAAAATCGCTGTCAGTATGCTTTTGGAACCACATGCATGGTCGCAAAATGGTTGAAAAAAATCACAAAGATTACCAGCTTCTAAAGTCATATTTCGATTCTGTCGACAACGCCAAAAATTCATTTTTATTTCCTGAAAAACACTCCCTTTTGTCTTATCGCCAAGCAATTCGTGAGAAACAATGTGTTTAATATTTGTCTCAAACACAAATTTATGTTCAATTTTCTTTTTAAAAAAATCCAACATCACCAGCCGGTAGGACGTACGTGGACAGAAACAAAATATGAATCGAAAACTTCCAAGATATTTGCTTTTTCTTGCAAGCCACTATATCCCAGGGCCATAAACTTTGTTTTATGTCGAACTAGATAATAAAGATGTAACATATTGAAAAAGAAAATTTCTGTTCCATTTTTTCCCCCCGTCAGCCAATCACTCCACAGGTGGGAGTATGGAACAGGAAAAGAACAAAAAAACATTCCAATAAAAATACTCGACGTGTTGATCAGAACCTAGAGAGGCATTACTTTCAAGAGAAGTGATATATAACTTATACGTTTTATGGACTAGGGAATACAGAAGGTGTGTTTCAATCCTTCGAACTATCGAAGAATAAAAGTGGACTGTGCAGAGAGGATTATGTGGATCCCAAAATTTTGATTTAGGATCCATAGGTCCTTACTTTGGTATGCAGGCGAAGGTTCCGTGCAGAAGCCATATTTCACGTTAAAAAATAAACATAAATATAAAACTCGCGCTTTTAAGCTTGTTTTATTTTAACGTTATGAGTCCGTAAAAAGCTCGAAAAAGTCTAGGCTGCAGGAGAGATTTGCTTGTCGGGAATACTTAATTTTTCAACGTTATTTATAGGTGTGCTTTTAAAATTTTGAAAAAGACATTACTGGTTGTACTATTCTTTCCCTCCTATCGGTAATTTATAGTCTAGACACCATATTTCAGAAGGAAAAAAAATATGGTAGTTCACAAAAATTAAATTGTCCTCTTACTCAGAGAAAACAAGAATGATCTCGACATTCTTGAAAAATCTTGCGCCAACTAAACACGAACTTAAGTAATCGCTTATATTCCTGCTTAAAAGCTCTTCACTATAAAAAATTCCAAATGAAAAACGTTAGTAATCGTTTGTTATATAGTTTAAAAAGCGTTTATAGCTGCAAATTTTGTAATAATTTAATATACTATCTAAAACGTGTTCAATAAAACAAACATTAGTAATCGTTGCCTTAAAAGCGTTCATTTCAACGACCATTAGTAATAGTTTGTTATATAGTTAAAATACGTTCACTATAACAAAATATAGTAATCGTTAATTCTATTGTTTAATAAGCGTTCATTACCACAAAAGTTAATGATTGTCTGTTACATTGCTTAAAAAGCGTTAACAGACTACAATAAGTCGTATTTGCTTTTCTTAACGGAAGTGTTTTAGTGATTTCTTTTTCGTGAATATTTAATTTTTTTAACGTTACTTATGCACGCAATGTTACAATATTATCAATACTCTTTTAAATTTTTTAAACAGAACGAAGTTGTAAAAATTTTCCCTTTTGTGGCTTAATATATTTGAATAGATTTATGAGCCATATAATGACCTGAATAATGTTTTGTTCAGAGAGTTTTTGATGAAAATCATAGAGGTCATTCATTGGGCTGTTGCCTATTTCAAATTATCTATCTAGTCTAGAAACAATACTGAGCAACTGTTTCATGTAAAAATGTCATTTTTTGGGTAAAAATGTAATTTATCAGTAAGTAACCTACATTATATTTATTTGGGGTGTGGGATGAATGTAAAATTCAAATTTGCAGTTTTGATGTTGTATTGGCAATTATTATTATTTGCAATTTCAAAAATAAGAACTCTTTATTTTATGAATTTATTTTCCATAATTTATTGATATACCTCCTCCCTCGCTTCTCTGTATCTCTATCTTTCGAATAATTTATAAAATTGAAACAATTTTCAAATTTGCTGAGTCAAATGAAATTCTGTCAAACAATTTCTACTTTTTGTGTAGAAGATATAATCGAAATATAATTTAAAGACATAATTTGTCGAAGATTTTTGAAGAAGAGATAATAATAATAAGAGTAAATAAGCGCAACGATTTAAATTAAAGTTTTCGCAGATAGTACGAAGACTAAATTATTGAGAACATCAAATCTTTACCGAATTTAAATTTGAATATTTCTCCACTATATGAACATATTTTTTATTTTCAAAAACAGCTTACCAAATCTTCTACGCTAATGAAAACATTAAAAGCGTTCAAAAATTAGTTATGCAAATTTATTCATAAAAGTTTCGCCCTTGACGTCTTATCCTTTGTGTACACTAATCATCACGGTTAATTGCGTCCGATTAGATACAAGAATGGGATATCACTACTGTTTAAGAAAATCTCATTAAGAACAATTCATAACCTTTAGAGCCATTTTTACGGCCTTGGTGTTGGGAGTTCGCATGCCTAAAGCTCGTGCACGAACGACAAAATGGCACGCAATTTTCCATTTAAAGCCGTACGAGCAGGCTCCCCCTTTTCTATTTGTCCGCAAAAGCGCGTGCAATGCGCCATGCATTATTATGCATACTCCGGTAATTCGTTTTTAATTAATCCGAAGCAACGACAGTTGCTCAATGTCGGTTTGTGGTCCTCTTTGTATGGGGGTTCGTTATTTTAAATCATCCAGAGTTTGTTTGGTTAATCGTTCGAGAAAGATATTAATCGTTATTGTTGGGAAATTTAATTTGTTTAATATGTTTGGATGAGGGAAAACACGAATGTTTTTTAGGTAAACAATGTTGGAATCTATGTAGAAATGCAGTGTTTTTTTTGTTTTGTAATTTTTATGTTCGTTGAATTTTTGTATGGAATGTATTATAACAAGATATGAATTGCTTTATGTTCTTAAAATGGCAGGGTCTTTCGTTTGATAATATAATTAGTTCTAACTAGCCCGCTTTCCTTTTGAAAAATTGCTTTACATTAAGGGAAAAAATGAGGCAAAAAAAAAAAATGTTATTTCATTACATGTTATTATAATAACTAAAACTCTTGCATTTTTTTTCTATTTTTTATTATTTTTTTATATTAAATAAAGATTTCGAACATCTTTTAACAGATAAGACAACTATTATTATGCTAATTGCTTTAAAAAGTAATAAAAGTTATGCTATTAGCAAATTTTTATTAAGTTAGTTCACTGTAAAAAATGGATACTCAAATTTCAGGAAATTGTTTCCTGGTATATGCTCCGTAATATCGTTTGTAAAATTTCGTAAAGTGGCTGAATAACTGCAACCACTCCTTCATGGAAACAAATTTCATCTAAAATAAAGAAATATTTCGTTATTCTGCATTGTTTAAAAAAGAAAAGAAAAAAAAGTAGCGTCTAACGTACTAAACTTTTCTAATGATCACTTCGTGGGTATAACTATATATGGGTGGATTTAACCAACACAAGAATTACACCCACTCTCACAGCGGGATTCAAGCCCGTGATCTTACTGGTTCGAGTTCAACTCCCTGTTAACAATCTCCCACATTGCACTACGATGAGGTTTCGAGTTGAGGAAACAGTTTCGTCATATATTTGAGAGTTCGTGTTTCGTCACAAATCACGTGATTTCGGGACGAAATGATTCTCAAAATTAACGAATATAGCTCAAAGAGTGTTGAATCGTCAAAAACGAGAATTTAATTTCTGAGAGTGTTGTGTTAGTAAATGCACCATATTAGCATTAATTTTTTATTTTTTTATTTTTTTTATTTTTTTATTTTAGTTTAAAAGACATAAATCTAGCTCGAACTTTGTAGCTTTTATTTCATAATAATTAAAAAAAAAAGCAATCGCACCGATCATAATCTTTAACGCTTTTGGTACGGATTTCTTTATATGCAATGCACACAGTATTCTTTTGAAATCTAAAATTTCCAAATAAGTCTACGGCATTAGATATTCAATTTAAACTTACTTTAAAAAGTAAAATAAAGGTCTAATCTACTCATTTATTTATACGTGTAAATATGAAAAAGAAACATTTTCAAAAGAAACAAGATTTCCAAAAAAAATTTATTAAGTCCAAAAGAATGAATGCTTTAGCAACAAGTTAAAAAGTAAAATGAATTTTTTCTGTCGAAAAATTTTCAGAGAATGCGTAATATTTATTAAATGTAGTTTTATTTTTTCTCTGGAATATTATATTTTTTTATGTCTCTGAGTTTTGAAAAAAAAAAGAAATAAAAAAAAAAGATTTAAAATTGTTTTTGTTGTAAATACATTTGTTGGGCTGCAGTTACCAATTTTCTGGATAAACATTTTTTTCAAGAATTTATTTATTTAATTTAGAAATGGTAACACCTGTGAAACAGCTAGCAAAAGTTCCTTAGCCTTTTTTGTTTTTTTTGCATTAATTCATAAATTGTAAATATTTTAGTTGCCATTTTTGGTTTGTAAGTTCACTGAATTCTTCAGTTCTGATTTGAAATTGAGTTTTCTCTACCAAAATCTTTACCTCGCTAAGAAAACCTTTTTTTCCTATAAATTTTTTTTGCGAAGAAGGGCCAAGCGTTTAATTTTTAAAAGTAATTTTTAATTAAGTAAGCCATTGTTAAATAATTCTTTTATCAGAGTTGTTTTGTATTTAAAATTCATGTAGTATACTAGGATCGATTCAAAACCTTTCTGGCTGCGAAGCAGATACTGTTGTTGGCCCATAAGTTACACATCTGCAATGTAAGTTAATTAAGTATTATATTTAAGCCTCTATTTCTTACAAATAAAATATTCCATGTCCTTTTCTTTTAAATTAGTTTTTAACTTAATCTTGTTGGATTTTGGTCCGAATTATTTTTCATTTCATAATCACATAGAACTCGGGGTCGATCTCAAAATCTTCAGGTTGAGGCGCAGATACTTTTACTGCCATATAGGTTCTTATTGGCATTT
Source organism: Parasteatoda tepidariorum (assembly GCF_043381705.1). Lineage (NCBI taxonomy): Eukaryota > Metazoa > Arthropoda > Arachnida > Araneae > Theridiidae > Parasteatoda > Parasteatoda tepidariorum. Next base: position 69,149,909 of record NC_092208.1, read on the forward strand.
TGTAAATAAATAAATCAATTGTGTGTGAAAAAAGAAGAAAAATAAAACATTAATATTATTAGTTAAAATTCTCAATGAAATTTCCCCGAATTCACTGATTTTTTAAAACATTTTTTCAGAAAAAAAGTAGCACTCCTTTAATCAATTTTACTCTAGAATTCAAAATAACCAGAAAACTAATTAGAATTATGAAAATTCTTAAAAAAATATATATAAGTGCAAAATTTAAAGCATGTAAAGGCTAATATCTTCAAAATCATCCTAAATATTTTATTTATTTTAAATGTTTCTCCGATAGATTTCAGTATCGTACCCATTGAATTTCTAGATCGTCCTATCTTGGCGAACAATGAGTATCCTTTGGACAAGGTCCTATGAACTTTCCATGCCCATTATTTAAAGGAAACTCGTGAAATCGAATGAAACTGTCCATGAAAAAGTAAGCTTCCGTAAAATTCTGAAGAATACACTGACATTTTGTAGTATTCATATTAATTTGTTTAACAGCTCGATTAATAAACAACTTCATGAACTAATTTCTTCTCAATAAAATTATAAATACGAAACACAGAGAAGCTCATATTCTCAAAACCATCATTAATGTTTTATTTACCTAAAATATACGATAAATTTAAGTTTCGAACCGAAAGATAGATTCGATCATAGAAAAACCAATTGAAAATTCTTCAAGCCGGTGAGTTGGCAGTCGGCTTCAGTCTCTATCGATACACGAAAGGAAAAAAAAACTAAACGGAGCGGGTGAGGTGAAAGCGGGAGGATATTTGTTTTCGCTAGTTCAAAATTGAACATCGGCAGTCCTTTAGTGAAGTATATGTATATGTTTTCTAAGGGTAACGTTTTCCCAATAGAGTTTTTTTCCTTTTTGAATTTTGCCTCTGGTGGTGTCGATAACGGATTTTTTTTTCTTTAAATTTATTTATGTTTTTTTTTTCTTCAACTTTCTACACTTTAGCACTGCTCTCTTTTTTTTCTTCCCCGGAATCGATTCCAGGAAAACAATTTAAATCCCGTTACAGGAAAAAAACATTGCAATTGATGGGGAGAATGTATATAACGGAAAGGGGAAGGGGTGAGAATAATTCGCTGAAAGAATTTTTTTTACCTTGGTTAAGATAACAAAGGTAAAAAAAAAAATCAAATACACTTTGCATTCAAAAGTCGAATTAATTTGTATTATTTATGACGTAATAAAAAAATATCATAATTTTTTCTGCAATTTTTTTTAGCCAAAAAATACTTCAAATATGAAATGTTTTCATACTTCTATACATGCATGACTAATAACGTTGTTTGTAACTAAAAATAAAAAAAAAACGTGTTTTTTTTTTTAAATTTTAAGATGATTAAAACATTTTATTTCTTAATTTTCTAGTTAATAATAACTCGTATTAACATTGTACTTGTTTAAATAGTTTATTGATTTAACTTTGTAACAATAATGTATTTAAGTAGTTAGCGAGATATCTTGCTAAACTTAATCAGTAGCACTTTGTTATAACAGAGATGACATGATATAAATAAAAATTTCACTGTTATAACGAATAAAATAAAATCTTGATAAAAAATTTTAACAAATTACTAGTTAAAGTTGAACTTAAAATGAAAGAAAATAATTATTTTAAGGCATTTTTGCAGTTAAATATTATTATTGTTTTAAAAATAAGTAATTTATTAAAAAGATATTAAACTTACTTGCTAATTCAGTTTAACTACTAAATTTCATTAACTATAAGGCTATAATATTACTATTAGTTTATGTACTATAGCATCTACCCCTTTGTTTTAAGCCCCCCCCCAAATATTGTCTCTCTTTTATACTAGCATTACCTCGCTGTTAATTTCATTTAGAATAAACCCTATTTTATGGTTTCTGCAGTTTACTGCTTATGAACATTATCCGAAATATACAGTAACTTCAATTAGCAGATTATATAATTTATTATGTATTACATTAGATTATTATTATGGTATCGATATTTTTGGTAAAAAGAACCCATAATTGTGGTTAACGAAACCAAAATATATGGTATTTAAGCCATTCATTTGGCAATTTTTGCTTTCACATGGTAACGGTTTACCTGAAATCCCGGTTTTCAAAATTACAGTTCTTATTGCCTCACAGTTCGTATTACCACACAGTTCTTATTACCACACAGTTCTTATTACCAAAATATCATGAAAAAATTTCCAAATTTTATCGCACAATATAAAACCATATTTTACTGTTAATTTTACCAAAATCATTAATCAAGCGTTTTGGTTAAAATTACCGAGCTTTTTGATGTTCCCATAAATCCGAAAACGCAGCAAAGTTTACCATATTTTGGTAGTTTTGACCATGCTTACCTTTATTCTCATATAAGCACATATTTGTTAACTTATTTACTTCAAATTCCAACGTATTTTAAGGTACTTGTAGAATCTTTGTATTTTAAATTGATAAATAACATCTATTATCAAATAATCAGAGGATGATCTCGTAGTGGCTGGAGCGTATAATTTAGGATATCGTGAAGGTATTTAAATACCCGCGCTTACAACGGTATAAACATAAATTAATTATTAAATTTGTAACATGATCAATAAATGAAAAATTTGAAGGAAGAAGCAGTCCATTGTTCCTATAAATTTCTAATTAATCCTTTAAAATATTTTTTACATTTAAAATATTTCATGAATTCCTCAATCTTATTTAAAAAGCTCTGGTATTATTTATTTTCGTACAATCCTTTCAAAAAAAAAAATTTTTTTTTTTTTTTTTTTTTTTTTTTTTTGTCATCAATCTGAAAATACAGCTTAACATCTCGCACAATTCTTTGCTTGAGTTGTTTTCAATTAAAATGGAACAAGACCAGTTGATCGAAGTCATCCATCATCAATTTGATGTCGCTTTCACACTTCGATGCTGCGTTAATGAAACAGAATATGAGTAAGTGTGTACCAGAGGCAAGTTAAAATTATCTTGAGAGTTTGGGTACATTAAATCAGCTGTTTGAAAACTTTGAGGGCTGTAAAAAAAATCTGTACTAATACTAGAATATCTCTAGGAAAATGGGATTCCATTAACTTTTCTGGTAGAGTTACTGCATTAAATTTAGTAAATATGTTTACTAAGTTTAAAACAGTAAGGTTACTATAAAAGTTTATAGAATCTCAGTTTTCTGGAGATTTTCTAATATAATTGCAAATTTTTTTAACTTGGAAGCGAGTACTTTCTGAATATCGTAAACACTAAACGGATTTTACGTTTCTTTCTTATAAAAACTAAGTATCTGATAAAATAAACTAACAATATTTGGCTATTTACATAAAATGACTTACTTCAGCTTTGCTAGTCATCTTATAAAAAATTTGTATTCTTTTTTGGTTATTTATTTTGTCATCTTGTTTAAGTATTTCATTAAATAGTTCTGATTACTTACTGCATTTATTTCTTCTCCACCATTAGCATTTTTGGTCTTATCTGTAACAAAAGGCTACATTTGTGACAATGAATCTCATCCTTAACAATAGTCTCATTTGTAAAGACGAGCATCTTTTGTTAACAATATTTGGCCATTTATAAGATGACTTATTTCAGTTTTGCAAGTAGTCTATAAAGCATCTTATATTCCTTATTTTCTATTTATTCCGTCATCTTGTTAAAGTATTTCATTAAATAGTTATAACTATTTACTGCATTTATTTCTACTCCATTACTATTATGATTAAATTTAAGCATTTTTTTAGTCTTACCTATAAAAAAAAGTCTTCATTTGTAGCAATGAATGTCATCCTTAACACTAGTCTCATCTGTAACGACGAGTATCTTTTCTTAACAATGAACTCCATTACTATTATGATTAAATTTAAGCATTTTTTAAGTCTTATCTATGAAAAAAGTTTTCATTTGTAGCAATGAATGTCATCCTTAACAATAGTCTCATCTGTAACGACGAGCATCTTTTCTTAACAATGAACTCCATTACTATTATGATTAAATTTAAGCATTTTTTCAGTCTTATCTATAAAAAAAGTCTCAATTTGTAGCATTGAATGTCATCCTTAACAATAGTCTCATCTGTAATGATGGGCATCTTTGCTTAACAATGAACTACATCAATTATCATATGTAGCAATAAGTCTCACCAGTAACAATGAGCCTCTTATATAACAATGATCATTTTCTGTAACAATGATCCTTTTCTGTAACAATGATTTCTGAGTTACGTCTATTATCGGCAGAAGAAGGAAAAGTAAGCATTTTGGGAAGCAACCCAAAAAGTTCACGGTTTTTATACATTGACTTACGCAACACAATTCGCGCTGGATAAAACGTAAATATTTCACTTTGAGGAGCAGTTCACTGGCAGTCGCTAATGTCTGACGAAACTATAAAAATGTAAATTATGCTCTTGCTAAGGGTTTACACTGTGTAAACAACATGCAGACTCTACGAGTGTGAGTTCGATTTTACCTTTTGTGGCAACTGCAGTTAAGAGAAGCAGTTTGGACACAACTATCCAATACCATGTTTTTTATTTTTTTATTCTTTTTGATACGTTGATTCAATTAAATGACAAGCCATAAACTATGTTCTTGTCCAGTGAATAGATAGTAAAAGCTGTGCAGACTCTTCGAGCCCATTGATTTGTATTCTGCGTGTGATTTGAATTGTGATAATCTTCATTATAGTTCAGATTGGAAAATGTTTCGGTGACGCCAATGTTGCAATTTTTTCATTTAAACTAAAAAATATTTCCATGAATTGTTGATTTCTTTCGCTTCTGAGATAATAACTAATTAACTTTTTTAATATGCAACTGACATCGCTTAATCCTTTTGATTTGAAAGAACCTTCTACTCTTTGTCCTTCAAAATCTTTGCATGAAGATACATGATGAAATTTCATTGTCTTCAGAATTTAGATTAAAGTTGCTATTGAACGTTTTTAATGTTTAACAACTACTCTTCATCCTTCGAAATCTTCATAATAATGTTTGAAGTCAGTCCATCGTCTGCAGAATTTAGATCAGAAATACCGGTGAACGTTTTAAATCTGGAACCAACTACATCCTTCGAAATCTTCGCATGATGATACTTTATGAAATTCCATTGTCTACAGAGCTTAGAAACATTTTTAATTTGAAACCAATCAAAAATGTTTCTAAGCTCTATAGAAACATTTGTAGTGTTGTCTTCATCCTTCAAAATCTTTACATGAAGTGATATTACATTGACAAAATTCCATTGTCTTCAGAGTTTAATAAATCAGAATTACTGGTAAATACTTTTAATTTGGAGCCAACTATCTTCGCTCTTCGAAAATCTTTGCATGGTGTGATGATACTTGATGAAATTCCATTGTTTACAGAGAGCTTGGAAACGTTTTTAATTTGGAACCAACTACTCTTCATCCTTCAAAATTTTCTCATGCAGTGATATTACATTGACAAAATTCCATTGTCTTCAGAGTTTAATAAATCAGAATTACTGGTAAATGCTTTTAATTTGGAGGCAACTATCTTCGCTGTTTAAAATCTTTGCAAGAGTAAGGATACTTGATGAAACAATTCTTTTATGTTCAGAGTTTACATCAAAATTACTGTCTAAGATGATTGTTGCTTATTCATCGGCGTCAATAAAATTTGCCAAATCACGAAAATAACTTTACTTAAATTTCTTCCGATTTATATTAATTCACTAAATCAAATCCAAAGATGGTCCGTAAAGAAAAAAAAACATTAATTTATTCCTAAATGGACGTTCAAATTGCAAAAATAAACCGTTCCCGGCACGGAATACCCGAACTTGAACATAAATACGCTAAATTAATGGGTTAGTCTCGAAAAGGAGTGTTAAAAGGCTAAAGAGAGTCATAAAAGAGTCGTAAGCAATAGTTATTTACCTTCTGTTTGTGATGGTAGGTGTCGCGTCAGTAGCATCCGAAAAATGAAACTCTCTGAGGCCAAGAGTGCAGTTGAATGTCGCAAGGTCTTTAACGATGAAAGCAACATCGAAACTGTTTTACATTACTTTCCTAATGTGCCCATTTATATTCTCTGCCTGTGATTGAAGTTGCTTTCCTAAAAGATTTTGAACAAAAGCCAATCGTGTGATTACTTAGAAAGCAACAACTTTATATTCCTTATTTTCCAACAAAATGGATTGAAGAAATATTCAGACAAACGTACATTAACTTAACGGCTTTTTGCTTGTTTTTTTATATAAATTCTTTCTTAAACACCTCATGAGGATTATTTTCTACTTTAAACGTCTGGTAACACAAGAAAAAAACATACTATAAAAGCTAAGAAATAGTGATATTTTTTAGCGAAGTTTAATCATTTGCTGTAATAGTGCTAATTAATTTTTGTAATGACTTTTTTCGTGTTTAATTAAATTTTGTTGTTAATGCAACTAAAAGCAAACTTTATCGTAACGTACATTCAATTAAGATCTTCTTTTTTTTTATTTACTTTTTTTTTAAGTTTAACAGAAAAATGAATGAAGAAATATAAATTTAAAAGCACATTATAGTATTATAATGAGCATTTGCCTCATTTATTGTTTATAATTCGTTTTTTATGTATTCAAGATAAAGTGGTTAAAAGAATTGTTTCAGGAATTAAGAATGATTTATTTGAGTTTATAAACTCCTATATTAGTTAAGATAAAAAGTTTATTATAAAAAAAATAACATGAATTAAAATAAGTATTAATAAAATTGTGAAAATAATGAAATGTTCCGGGTAAGTGAGTTGTATTTCATTTTAATTTATTCTTCAAAAATATCTAAAATTATCAATTACATAGTAATTATAACAGCTGCTATAACTTATTATTTTAACAATAGTTATAGCATAGCACAATTGATAGTAACAATTACATAATACAACTATTATTACATTACATAAGAGTTACAACAAAGCAATTCTTATAACATTAACGGTTAGAACAATTGCTAAAAGTTACAGCAGCAGTTATTAATAAGTAGAATAAAAATGCAATTCTCATTACATAACAGTTATGACTTAGTTGTTTTCATAATATAACAGTTATAACAATAGTTATTACATAACAGAATTATAAAAACACCTATTACATGTCATAGCAGTTATAAAATTAAATAAAATAAGTAACAAAGCTCTTCTCATAGCCTTATAGTTTGTAACAATAGTTGCAGCACAACATAGACGGCAGAGTCTCGCACTTTCCTACCTCGCTTTTTCTATTCTTTTTACAATCACTCATTCATATAACGGCTTATTCACTAACTATATCAAAAACTTCACTTGGACGTCACTATAGATAAGTCAAAAACTTCACTTATTCATAACTTCACTTGGACGTTACAATAGACAAGTCAGAAACTTCACTTATTCATAACTTCACATGGACGCCACTGTAGATTAGCCAGAAACTTCACTTATTCATAACTTCACATCGACGTCACTATAGATAAGTCAGAAACTTCACTTATTCATAACTTCACATGGACGCCACATAAGTCAGAAACTTCACTTATCTACAACTTCACTTGGTAAACTAAATCTAAGAAAAGTAAAGTAACAGTTGTCATAGCAAAAAAAAAATACTCAAAAAATTTACAAATTTAATAATACTTATATATTATAGTTAATTTTATAATATTATAATTATAGTTAATTGCTCGATAAGAATTGATTATAAAATTATTTTATATACATAATTAATTGTATGATAAGAATTGATTAAAAAAATTATATTATAATTGTTTATTATTAATATAATTAATTGCATAATAATAATAATTGATCATAAAATTAATATTATAAATAATTATTATTAATATAATTATGTGTATGATAAGAAATGATTATTACATTAGTATTATAATTAATTATTTTAATTGTAATTAATTATATGATGATAATTAATTACAATATAAATAAATAAAGTTATGACTAATTAAAGATAATTATTTGTAAGCTTCGAATTAAATATAAAATTGATGTTATGATTAATTATTATAAATAATTAATATTGCTATAATTATATACCATATTTTATATATTATCTGTTACATTAAAAAATAACTTTAACCTGATGAGAAGTAAACTTAAAATACCTCCGGACCGTTAAGGGTTAAATGTTTGTTAATTTTTAATGTTAACCACGTAATGTTTGCATGGTGTTTCAACTTTATTTTTGGCAAGGAATAAAAATTTATAGGGAAGGCAGCTATTACAAAACACCCTGTGTATAGTGCGAGGTTAGGTACTTTTTATCTCACCTTAAGAAAAAAGAACCTCACAATAATGCAGAATTTATTTGTTCTTAACTATACCTTCATAACTAACGACAGCCACATCTTGAATTGTAAAATAAAAAAAAATGGTCTTTTCTCCTCTGTAAACCATTTACTTTTTATGTGAAAGTGTTATCCCAAATATCGCTCTTACATACTATAATACTTTTTTTTTAGAGCACAAAAGGCTCGTATTGATATCTCTTTCCCAGTTTATACCAAACATAAAAATTAAATCCATTTCTTCACTTCAGTTCAATGCTGTTAACAGGTTACGAAAAGCTTTGGCCCTAAAAACTTGGTTACGGCTCTTTTAACGAAATTTATGAAGCGAACTTCAGGCTCGTTTTACTCTCCGGTACGAAATATTCCCTATTTTTCTCTTATATTACTTCATTTTTGTTATTATTATTTCTTTCACTATTTATCTATTTTATTGCTTCTATCGGCGACACACAATAAAATACATCGGATGGGAATCCGAGAAAAAAGAATTGCTTGATATATCTGTGGAAGAAAAATAAAATAATACCCTTCATAGTGAATGAAAAGCAAAAAATATAGCCTCAACTTAAAACGCGCCTGAAATATATTTTTTCTCAACTTTACCATTGGTGACCTAGAAGGGAAATGAAAAATCACCACAATACATTTGTTATGTTTGCGCATCGATTTTAAGCCCCTGTGTGTAAGCACCAAGCCCCAGTACAACGTGGGGCTGAAAAACAAAAATGGGGATTGCGAAAATGACACGCTTGGCGCCGTGGTGTCGGCGCACCGTCCCCTGCCACCCCCTTTGCCCGCAACAAACCGTCACTTCTCCTTTTGTTCCCCTCGAAGATGATTCTGCGCCCCTTTTTGCGCCCTCTTCTTTCTCCCACGGGTCTTTCTCGTTGATATCTTTCCCTTTGCGCCCTATCTTTTGTTAAACAAATTTTTCGGCGGAATCGTATGATTTATAAGATTGAGAAGAGGGCAATAGCCCAAAGAACTGGAGATGGAAATATAGCCCCTTGTCGCAGTTCATTTTGATATTCATGAGAAAGATTTGTTCAAGTTCGATTGTAGTTTCAAGCTATAAAAATCACATGATATGAATTGTTGAAGCATTAATTACTGTTGAAAAACACGTTGATTACATTATTTGATGCCTGATGACTTCAATTATGGACATTGAATTTAAAAGTAAAGAAATAAAAATCACATGATATGAATTGTTGAAGCATTAATTACTGTTGAAAAACACGTTGATTACATTACTTGATACCTGATGACTTCAATTATGTATATTGAATTTAAAAGTAAAGAAATAAAAATCACATGATATGAATTGTTAAAGCATTAATTACTATTGAAAAGCATGTTGATTACATTATTTGATGCCTGATGACTTCAGTCATGAATATTAAATTTAAATGTAAAGCAATAAAAATCATATGATATGAATTGTTGAAGCATTAGTTACTATTAAAAAGCGTGCTGATTACATTATTTGATGCCTGTTGACTTCAATCGTGAATATTGGATTTAAAAGTAAAGCAATGAAAATTACATGACATAATCAATTGATTATACCTCTTATATTGCTTATAGCTCATATCTTGCCATAGCTTAATATCCTAGGTAACAATTGTTTATACCTCTCCTCCCTCCTTTTCAGTAAAAATCTGTAAATCATATGCCCCTCTCACTATTAGCTGCTTGCGTAAGATTTGAATAGATCTTTATTTACCCCTCTTTCCTTGAGTAAATTCAAAATGGCGGCTTAAGCTCAAATCGGGGGAAGAAAATAACTTCAGTTTTTTTATATTAGGCCTAAACAACACCTCCTAGAACGCCTTCGAACAGATCTCTTTAGTAGTCCGAAGGAATTAGCATAAATTGCACAATGGGCGAATCAAGAAAGACATCGCCATGTCGCACAACTAAGGATCCGATTTCTCTTTTATGGAATTGCGTGCGAAGGCCTTCTCTCTTCTAAGATGTATTTTATTTTATTTTATACCCGTCGTTGAACAGCCAACCCAATATTTTTGAGTTTACGACAGCTAAAGTTCAACTCCGTAACCTTTCAATTTTGAACCTAATCAAGAAGACAAGGGATTTGGGATAAATTTGCCTTCGTGGAGGCCTTTTTGGTAGAACTAACCCGCATTTGCGTTACGTGGAAAGGAAAACTGCAAAAGTCTCATACGGTTTTCCTGACGACAAGGGGACTCTAGCACAAGATACCACTGAGTATATTTTACGTCAGCACTTTGGTGGCTGCGAGCCGAGTGTGGAATTCGTTTCGACCGGCCATCGCTGGGATTCTAACCCGGATCACCTCATTGGATGGCGAGTGCTCTATGTCCTGAGCACCACGGCACTCTAAGAGGTATCGTCCGAAATCACAATTTTTAAGTTTCTCCTAATTATTTCCATAAGGAAATAATAAGGGGTTATTTTCTGTGACATGGGAACTAGTCCGTAATTGTCACAACTAATTAAAATTTTTCAACGAAAGATCTTTGCGCAATATTTAAAAAGACCTATTTTAATTCGCATAAAATTTCTGCGGTGTTAAAAGGTTAATCTTCACTAGAATTCAAACACTAGAATTCTTTCAGCTTTCGCCTAAAAGAACTTCCTATGCATTCCTTGGCGCAAAATAGAAAACACCAGACGCTAAAATTCCTCAAAATTTCGTTGCATTATCTAAAAGAACTGAATGAAGCATATTTCTCAGTTTGTACATTCTTTCATGGCCCTAGCTCAAGTCGTTTGGAAGAGAATTACGACAGAGATGCTAAATTTTCCGAACATCCCCCAACTCGACACTAGACTCTTCTAGGCGGAAGCAACTCCTTCGTATCCCGTTTGTCTTCCAAATCTATCCCGTTTTCAACAACTCCTCTTTCACCCCCACCCGTACCCCGTTACCCAGGGTTGACATCCCCGAAAAATGGATGACAGAGCTTTTGCCTTGTTCTTCGAACGGTCTGTCAACCCCTTTGTCCACCCCTGAACCCCTCTTTTTGTGGGATTTCATCCATATCCGTCCCTATAGGAGTGACCTTTAGAATAAGTGTTTAGGAAATTTTCCGGAACAGATATAAAATAAATTTTTAATACTTAATTTATCGTTGACTTGGTTTATTTTTAAACATTTCAAACAATGTCGGTATTCGGTGACGTGGCACTGAAATTTAGTTTATAGTTGGGAACATTTTTATCTTGTTTTGGCTTAAAATAGTTTTTATTTTCATAATTTAAATTTTAGTTTCAATGTTTTTCAAACAATGAAATGAAAACGTAAATAAGAATCAATATTTGAAAAGTGATTACGAGTTTTGAAATTTATCTAATTAATATAAGTTGGATTTAGAAATTTGTAATATTCAGTTAATTAATAATCATTTGAGTTTAAGAATCTAGATAGAAAAAATGAATAAAAGTCTTAACTTTGAAATAAAATATGAAGTAATGCATCCTAATGTGCTAAATAAAAACAAAACGATTTATGAAATGAAATAAATTTTTTATACTTAGTTTATCATTGACTTGGTTCATTTTAAACATTTCAAACAATGTCAGTATTCAAAGGCGTGGCACTGAATTTAGTTTATAGCATGGAATGTTTAGTTTTGGCTTAAAATATTTTTTATTTTCACAATTTGACTTTTAACTGCAATGTTTTGTTAATTTATCTTGGACTTGCTTTATTTTTAAACATTTCAAACAATGTCGGTATTCAGTGACGTGGTGCTGAATTTAGTTTATAGAATAGAATCTGTTTAGTTTTGGCTTAAAATATTATTTATCTTTACAATTTAAATTTTAGCTGCAATGCTATTTTTTTTTTTTTTTTTTTTTTTTTTTTTTTTTNATTTATCGTTGACTTGGTTTTATTTTTCAACGTTTCGAACAATGTTGGTATTTAGTGACGAGGAGCAAAATTTAGTTCTTTTTCATAGACTCTTTTTTTTTTTCTTGTTTAGTTTTGGCTTAAAATACTTTTTTATCTTCACAATTTAAATTTTAGCTGCAATATTTTTTAAATAATGAAATAATAAATTAAACATAAATTTGTGGTTTATTATTGCGTTGCAATATTGCATTACAATCCTTCAACTCTTTAAAAGATAGATATGAGATACGATATTTTATAACAATCGCCGATTTTGATGTAGCTTTTCTCAGAAAATGCAATTCATTTCTAAGAAGACGATATATATTGTTTCGTGCGCAACGCTCAACTCCTATTACGTCTGTTAACAATTTTTCAAACTATTTTTTAAACAAAAAAAAGAAAGAAGGATTTTTTTTCAAAACTATATCAAAGAGACTAGACGTATCCAAGAGACTAGTATAGCTGGGGGGGGGGAATTATTTCTTCCAGAAAGGGGCTACAATAACATAGCATTAAAAAATATGCTTCAGTATACAAAATGTACTACAATTTAAAAAAAACTCTGCAATTTGACAGCTTTTAAAGTTTACTTCAAAGAGAATACTAAAAGGTGCTTTAAGTAAACAGTATACTCGAATGAGCTACAACATAACAACTTTCAAAGCGTGCTTCAAACAGAATCGAAAAATGTGTTTAGAACAAGAATCATACTAGAATGTGCTAAAATCTAAAAGCAAGTTATAATGTTTCAGCTTTCAAAGTGCACTTCAAAAAGAAAACAAAAATAGGATTTAAACGAACAACATATTAAATTGTGCTACAATCTAACAGCTTCCAAAGTGTACTTCAAAAAGAATACTAAAATGTGCTTTAAGCAAACAGCTTACTAGAATGTGCTACAATCTAAAAACGAGCTGTAATTTAACAGCTTTCAAAGTGTGATATGTGCTTCTAACTAAATACAAAAATTTGTCTTAAGCAAACAGCATACTAAAATTCACTTCAAATATGCAATATTGAAAAATGTTCTTAAAAAAAACAACTTACAAAAATATATTTCAAGAAAAGCAAACAACGTATTTTCTCAATTACTACTAAGACGAGAAATTTGTTCTTAAAGCACATTTCAGAAGTCGAGCATTAATTTTGGAACATCTGGTAGAATGTAGGCTCTTCTAAATGTCCGATCAACAATAGCTTCATGTCTTTGATACAATGTTAAAATCCGGGCTCTACATGCTTCTATTAAAGCTGGCTGTCAAAGAGGCAAGGGCTTTGTGACAAATAGCTCCAAACAGGACTCGATTTAAGGTGTATGGGTGGTGTTATCAATTTTCTAGAACGTTTTCCTCCATCGGAAACCATTGCCGAACACGAAGAAGTTTTCTTTTTTGAAGTTATAAGTCCATCCACTATTATAGAGAAGCGCCATTTTATTTGAATCTTCCTAAAATCTCTTTTGGAATATTTCTTTTAATGCCTCCAAAACGCCAGCTGGCTTTCTTTTGTCAGTAAATTGGCGACGGAAAAACATTTTGGTACGATAGCTGGCTTTTAGGCCTAAGTGTTGTCTTTAAAGTTATAATGTTTTTTTTTTCTTTCCCTTCTTTCAAATCGTATAAAGAGTATTAATTTACTTTGACACTACTGAAGAATATCATTTTTCCAGTTCAAGACACTAATTTAATAAAGAAATAAATTTCATTGTGAGTTCTTGATTGTTTTCTTTTTTCTTTTATTTATTTTGTTATTGCTTATAATTAGAAATAAAATTAGTACATTTACAGTGTTAGTCTTTATCGCCCGGTAAAGTTGCTAATACACCCAGTCACGATAATGTGACGTGAATTCAGTTGAAGGGCTTAGGGCATTGAATCGAATTTCTACTTCAAACTGTGCCTCGTAATTATTTTCTGATAGTTACTTAATAAATCAATAAGAGATATGTTATGTTTTTTGAATTCTGATTATGATTCAAACTAGTTTTTGTAGGAATTTTAATTCCCCCCCCCCAAAAAAAAGTTGGGGGTGCAGTGCGCAAAAAAATAAACGGACCACCTTGAATAACTTTTAATCTAATGGGCGGATCTTCACTTTCTAGGACTTAAACTTACTGGTTCGAGAGGGTGACTTAAAATATGCTAATAAGCGCAAACGGTATTTTAAGTTGCAAAATTAGACGCAAAAACGTATTTTCTCTTACTAAGCATACCTTTTTTTCTTCAATGGATACGGATTTCTGATCATCAAAATATAGGGGTAGCCGCAATCTGAGAAACATGGTCCCAATAGTTTGATCAGGAGAAAGGTTAAAAGTTTTGACCTCTTAATATTAAGTTTATTTTTCACATTTCACATATCTCGAGTACACTTCTTGCGAATTAAAAAAAAACTTATAGTAAATATTTACTATTTACTATTATTTTATCTAATAATAAAAAAAAAGTTAATTATAAGGAATACAACTTTTAGATCATTTTAAAGAATATAATTTAAAATGGGAAAATACAAAATTTGAGGGACATCAGTCGAATAGACACTGAGAAATCCAATTAAAAAAAGAAAAAAAAGTAGATTTTCCTTTTTTGCGCTCTGTATGTGGGAGAAAGGTACTAGTACAAAAGCGGCGAAAAAAATAGTATAAAATCAATTCACGAAAAAAAATAATAATAGCTGTCATCTCACAATTATTGATAACTGAATGAAATTAATATACAATTATTGAATACAGAATAAAAATAACGCATAATTATAGCATACAGAATGAAAATAATATGCAATCATTGAATACAGAAGGAAAATAATACTCTATTATTGAAAACAGAAAGAAAATAATGCACAATTATTGAATACAGATTGAAAATAATACATAATTATTTATGACAAAGAATAAAACTAATAAAACTATTGAAATCACCAACTATTCGCATTTACAAGAACGTGAAAAATATTAACTCTTTTGTATTTATATTCAAACAAATGCAATAAATAAAAGTTTAACTATCACCCTCAATTTTTTTTTCATTGGTATTAAAGCAAATATCAATACAAGATTATACACAAAGAACTTTTATTCTAATTATACTAATATCGAACTTATGTCCAAGCAAAAAATGTTTGTCGGTTTCTCAATCTTTTTTTTTCTGTACTCCTTACAGTCAACTCCCCCTGACTATTACAAGATATAGAAATCTTCCATTTTCATGCTGTTCAACCATCCATAAAAGCAAAAGATTTTTTTTTTCTTTTGGACCCTTTGTAGGGGTCTGATGCAAGTGAATTCTTAGAGTCACATGTCGTCTGGCCAATATTTATCCTGAAATCTCTTTTGTCATACTACTAGGGGTTGAGAGATATCATGCTTCTAAAAACATTTCATGAAGAAAATAGAATTTTAAAAAAAGAAACATTTATGTATGAAGCATGCCTGCATTTTTGCACTTCGATACATTACACTTTTATTTTTGTCGCATTCGATGGAATTTTTTTTTTGTGTGTGCATTGTAATGCTGCAAATATTTGGAGAGTAACATTTAGAATGTTTGAAGTAACACTTGTCGCTTCATTTGCATTTTTCTTAGAAATGATTTATTAATAGATTTGCGAATATTTTTTGCGAACCTCGGGGTAGTTTTACATCACAAAGGAAACCGGTAAATGCGTTTGATTTATTCAGATGCTACAAAATGTTTGTGAATAATTAACATTTTTCTGGTTGTTGTTTATTTTTTCACACTAGAACATATTAACTCAAATATGCAATTAAAACTCTTGAAAGCTACTAGTTTTTATATATTTTTTTTGCTAGTATTTCTATTTTTACTCACACGAGCATAAGAGTTATATTTATTCTGAAATAAACATAATTCTCTTAACAAAACTGCGTGAAAAGCTCAACTGAAAAGATACAGGAAACGTTTTTGGTACTGTCATTCCACCACGACAAATTGTAGAGAGCTAAGTGAGCCTAAAGCGAACCGGTAGAGTTTATTCAAGTGATTTAGGCAACAAAAAAAAAAAGTCGAAGCGGTAGAGAAACAGAAAATCGGGATAAAGTAAATGTAGGCAATTTATTTGTCGTATTTTATTTTATAACTGTCATATTGAACAACAGACCTAATCTTTGTTTACGATTGCCAATGCTCAACTCCGTAGCCTTGTAGTTTTGAACACAACTCAGAAGATAAGGAAACTCAAGCATCGGGACAAACTATAGTCTTCATGGAGAACTTTTTGATCAAAACTAGCATTTCTGTTACATAGAGAAAGAAAACCAAACGTTCCACGGTTAGTCTGATGGCAAGGGGACTCTAACTCACGATTCATCTTCCACTCAGGATATTTATCGTCAGCATTGTGGTCGGTGCGAGCCAAGTGCAGAATTCTGCCAAGTGCATATCTGTCGCACGCATGAAGTATTAATTGGACGAAGGTTCTAAATGACATTTTAGTGAATATGAATAGATTATAGCTTGAAAGTATATGCGTTGACAATTGGAAATAAAGATGATGCCTTGACTTTATTTCTTGTTCGATAATTAAATGGAATTTTTAAAAAAAGGTAGATTATTTGTCGATTGTTCGCTACAATCACTTCAAGATTGTCACTTAATTTTTGCATCCAATAAGATTTACGAAATTTAAAAAAAGTTTGAGAAACTAAAATAGGACGTTATTGTTAAATTAGACTATATAGTAAAAAGTTATTTCTTCTATAAATCTTTTTCTTTTCCTCAATTAGTTCGTTTATGACTTTCTTCCTCGCAACTTGCAAGCATATTTCAACGACAGATGAAACATGTTTATCCAAATATACTGCTTCATAATTAAAACGATTTCAAGCATACTTCTCATTCCTTTAAAGTACATATTCTTTTCTCAGACATTATGCGCAAAACACGTTAGACTATTAGACTAAATGATCGAGTCTATGGGCTCAGCAATTCGTTGAAACTCAAACAGATATCTTCAACTAATATGAAGTCCTAGACAAAAGATTTGAACAAACTACTTTAGCCAATAGTCAAGAGAATGAGAAGGGAAATAAGAAAGGAGATTTTCGATTGCCCCCATCGATCGTAAGGGAGTGGAAAGAGCATCAGGAAATGGACAGCAATCAATCCTGGTGTCCCATTTCTGCCCTGTAAACCTTATTTATTTATGCAATGATTACAAAAGAATCGAATAGTTTCGTTCTATGGGAGGAAAGAGAAGTAGCCCAATTTAGGGTCTAATTACAGAAACCCGGAATGGAAGACATCAATAGCCACTATCTAAGAAACCTGTCTGTTCTTTTTTCATATAAACAAATAAATACATTAACATCGCAATACCCCTTTGAATTGATCACTTGCACTTTATTTGCCATCACTTTAATTATTTTATTAAAAATAATCAAAAAAGCGTTTTGAAATAGAGAAGATGTATTTGTAGTGTATTATAAGTCGTACGAAGTTAGTCAAAAACTTAGTAAATAGTAGTTCTGTATTTCAGTCTTATAGTTTTATCAATGTATTATAGGTAGTAAGAAGCTTGTCTAAAACCTAATAAATAGTAGTTCTGTATTTCAGTCTTATAGTTATATCAATGTATATCAGTTATAGTTATATCAGTTATATCCTTTATATCAATAAGTAGTAAGAAGCTTGTCCAAAACTTCATAAATAGTAGTTCCGTATTTCAGTTTTAGTTATATCAATGTATTATAAGTAGTAAGAAGCTTGTCAAAAACCTAATAAATAGTAGTTCTGTATATCAGTTTTAGTTATAACAATATATAAGTAGTAAGAAGCTTGTCCAAAGATGAATGCTTTTGTCATTCGAGCAAAAAGTATTCAAAATGGTCCGTTTTTCTTCAGCACTGTACGTTTACTGATACAATAGAAATCAATGATTCACAAAAAATGATACTGGAAATAAGTTATAAAAAATTACATGATATGGAAGGTAAATTCGTAAGATTATTAGGCACAATATTCAATTAAATTTTAAATAATTTTGATAATTAGAGAAGATTATTAATAATTTCTTTTATGGTGAGCTTTTTTTTATTCCTATATTTGTATATTAAATATTGATTAAGAAGATGCAAGCTATAAGCGTATACATCGACCAATTGGATTTAATTTACAAGAAGAGTGTCGGACTTTCAGCTTAGCAGAAATAAGCCGCCGAAGCGTAACCAATAAACCACATTACGTGCAGGACCAATATAAAGAATTTCTTTCAATAATATAGTGGGGAATTAAAGCAGAAAGTAATTAAGAACCAAAAAAAAATGCTATTTGCTTTTACAGGATAAATTCAAGAAAAGGAATATTATTATTTATCATTTACAACAGCACTCGAACAATACACAAACTTTTGCGCTACCTAATTACGCTGTTATTTAACTTAGCAACTAAAGTACATAATAGTTTGCACGATAATTTCACAAAGGAACGACACGAGTTGCTTTTATGCAAGTTGTTCGTATAATTAGGTAAAAGATCAGCAAAGGGTCGTTTAAGGCTACTGCACGAAGTTGCTTCATTCTCGATCTTTTATTCCATTTGTGCTTTTTACAGTTCTTACATCCTATTATTTATGCACCCTTAGGATGTGTGCATCTGTCGTTACCTTGGCAACGGAACGCTATCACGCAAAGACCGAAACTAACTTGTTGTCAGTTACGGCAGAGGGTAGTGGGTATATAATAGACCGAAGTGACACGTAACGATTTTGCGTGCAAAATAGAATGCGTATCTACTCGGAAATTATCAAATGAATATAGACAAACGATAATAAGGTGAATCCATTATTGGTAACAATTGGACAAAGTCGTTACTGTTTAGGGGTGGGGGTTACCAAAAGGGTGACTAATCTAGCATCAAAAAGAGCCTTTATCGAAGGTGTGTCCGTAAAATATAAAAACAAAGAACCTCATGGAAAGTGGGTATTGGCAATCGATAATGCAGTGAAGCGCTGTAAGAAAAAAAAATTTCAATAACGCTTTTTTTTAAGGGGGGGGGGTGAAAGAAAAAACTTTTTGCTTCTACGTAACTGAAGTTATTTATTTTTTTTTATCGTAAAAGTAGTTAGTTATTGAACATTTTTGTTTTATAGTTACGAAACAAAAATTAACAAGATAGCAAGCATTCAATTTTTTTTTATATAATAAAAGAATATTTAAAAAAATTAACTATTGTCTTTAGATTTTTTTTTTATTTTATGTTTAGGGCAAGTAAATGACACATATCTTGATTCAATATAATTATCTTACTACTCGTCATTTGAATTAAAGATACCAGCTTTGTTATCTTTTTATTTCATTTTATTGTGAAAATTTTAGATCTTACTACAACTTGATCGAAGATCGCGATTTACCAATACGATATCCGAAGCATTCGTAAATGTATTGGTGATAACTTGGCGAACAAAGTATTATTATTATATTAGGTATTCTTTGGCCAAGGGTGATAATATAGGTGGAGAATCTGGCACTTGTACAGTTATGATATCCAAATCATTGGTTAATGTATCGGTGATAATATAGTTGGTGAATGTGGCACTTGTTCAATTACGATACCCACATCATTGGTGAATGTGGCACTTGTGAAGTTATAATATAAGAATCATAGGTGAATGTGGCACTTGTTCAATTACGATACCCATATCATTGGTGAATGTGGCATTTGTGAAGTTATAATATAAGAATCATGGTTGAATGCATTAGTCTTAATGTAGTTGGTGAATGTGGCACTTGTTCAATTACGATACCCACATCATTGGTGAATGTGGCATTTGTGAAGTTATAATATAAGAATCATGGGTGAATGCATTAGTCTTAATATAGTTGGTTAATGTGACACTTATGCAATTACTGTATATGAATCATTGGTGAATGTATAGATTATAATATAGTTGGTTAATGTGGCACTTATGATAATACAGTATTCGATATATTAATATATTAGTGCGATGATATTATGAATATATTTATTAGGGAATATATTTGGTGAATGGGGTACTTGTATTAATACGATTTTCCAATTACTGATGATAAGATAGCTAGTTAATGTAGCCCTTGTACCAATACGATATTTTAAAATATTAGTGAATATATAGGTGATAATGTAATTAATGACTGTTGCATTTGTACTAATGTGGTACGAATTAATAATGAATGTATCGATGATAATGTTGTTAGTTAATTTGGCACTTAAGCTAATACGTATTCGAATTGCTGGTAAATGCATTGAAAAAATTAATAATAGAATCTAACACTTGAAAAAGTAATATATAATATCCTAAATAAATATATATAATAAAATATATAATATATATATAACATAAGAAAATTTTGCAAATGATATATAGTTTGACAGAATTGCCGTGCAATAGCAGAATCAACGCAAGCGACAAAAAATTATATTTGGCATTTTGTATGATAAGCAATTTATGGCTAAAAAAATTTTTTTTTTCAAAATTAAATTTAGTTTTTGTAAATTTTTCAAGCTCAACCCTAATTCAATCAATCACTTTTAATTAGAATTATTTAAATTTTTAAAAGTTTCTATGCAAATCTTACATCTCCTGTTGCTAATGCATTCAAACAAATTTAAACTATATATATATATGACAGGGTGTGACATAAAGTAGTAAACTTTAGATGCATAATTCATTCGCTCAAGATTCTTTTTCGTACAAACTGGACTGCGAAATATTTCATGTGACAGAAATATTACCTAAACGAAAATTGTTCCTCGTCTGAAATACATCTAAAAACTAAATCCAGTCTGTTCCATTATCTATATCAACAGATCAAAATAAATATCTTCCCACATTTTCGTATCCGTTGTTGAATTTTTCTAAATGTTCCAATCGATTCCTAAACTAGAAAACATATATGACAAGTAACCGATTGCCTGCATATATGAATAAATTCTTTAAGTGCTCCAACGGAGACAGAATCGGAAAAGAAAATGTGTCACTTCGCCGCCCTGATCGAAGGTCCTTGTGTATCTTCCAGAAAAGTTTGCAAGTTCCGCTTTTACCTCAACTTCCTTTTAATTGCTCCCTGCTGAGCGAAAAGATGGAAGCTTTCGGGATAGTATTGATTCAGTGATGCTAAGTTTGCTTACTACTAAAAGCATTGGTACTCTGCCATTTCTGCTTAAGAGTAAAATTGGATGAGTGTTAGTGCTATGTACCCCCAATGCATGGTGAAACAAAAATAGATGTGTAATTTGGTTAGTGCGAATTACAAAGGGGAAGTGATTAATGGGTTCTTTGCTAACACTACATTTAGCAATTATTTAGCGATGGGGATTATCCACTATAGTATTAGAGTTAACTATAATTGAATATAATGTTATTTTATAAGCATGTAAACATCTCACCTTTTTATTTATTTGGTTTGGCGTTTTGATTTTGGCTGAATTTATACGAAAATGTGTCATTTTCTGACTTTTAAAAGAGTGTTAAGCATTTTACCGTTTGTTAAAGTCCATTTTATTGTGGAGAAAGTTGTTTTGAAATGTGATAGCTTTCATAGCATACTTTTAATTATTAAAAAAAAATTCTGACATTCCATACAAATCAAAATTCTGCTGCTAATACAGATATTTATGCTGGCGTCACTTCATTTGCTTGTCTGCTAAAATTTATAAAACATGAGACAGTGTTGCCAACGATTTTAAACAAAAATGAAACCCAAACAAAAAACCTACGTAGCAAAAAAGATTTTTTTTTTCTTCTTGCGTGTGCTATGTTTCTATGCTTTTCCACTTTATAGAAGAATTTAGCATACCTTTAATGTAGTATGAATGTTGAAAAGACCTCAGCTTTTATGTAGTAAAGCTGTCCAAATCTTGGACGATGAAAATCGGTTATCATCCAAAACGCTCATAGAGGTTAAGGTTTCACAATTTTGCAGCAGGATGGTGGCAATGCGCTACCAACAGCCTTTACTTTCCAGACAAACTCGAACCCTAATTCAGTCTGAAGCTGTTGTGACACCCAAGCTCGTGGTTATCACCACTAGGGACAGGACCCTTCTTCTTCCCAATAACACCGCAATGCTTTAACCACTGTGTTATCGAGGCTCCTTTAATTAAGTAGTATATAGGATGTTCCGTAAGGACTACCATTAATGTGTATTTTTACTATTCTTGTGAAAATTGGAAACTAAAAAATATGCACATTGACGGTCGCAAATCAATATTTAACTGAGAAAAAACGAAAACAAAATCGTTATGAAAATCTGACGTATCACACCACAAGAGGGCGAATGCAATAAACATTAATAGTTCTTGCAACTCGAGAAGAAGAATACCTCTGATATCTCATGGTTTTGCCTAATCACGTGGTTGTGCATAGCTTGCTAACGGTACAGCAATAAAACTTGGTTTATTATTACGCTGATTCAATTTTTGGATCAGATTTAATTGGATACCTGTAAACGACGTCAGGTGTGTTTATCGAACCTGATTGACAGCTGCATCGTGGCATTAACAAATGAAATGATTTATCCCACCGTGACGTCGCTTGCAGGTATGCAATCGGAGTTCAAAACTTAAAGGTGTTTTTAATAGTCGACTTTTAACCACTTTTTGTTTCCGCCAACATCAAACCTGTCTTGTTGCATTTATTATATTCGTCACTATGATACGTAAGTTTATCATAACGTTTTTTTTTTTTCTCAGTCAACTATTAATATGCAACCTGAATATGTATACTTTTTTGTCTTCATTTTTGATAAGGATTATTAAGAACGATTTTTAAGCAGTACCCTGTTTGTTGCAAATACATTAGCTTTTTTTTTCCTCTAACAAATTTTAAATTCAACTATGTCTAAGACTTATGTTTAATTTTGTCACTATTCCACTAATCTAATCGTAATCCACTCAGGAACTCGTGGCTGCAAAAAGAAAAAAAATAGAAAAGAAACGCCAGAACTCTTAATGAAAGTATAGTTAAAAATATATGGGTTTTAAAATAATTTTTTTAAAAACTAAGCTTCAGTTCAGTTCATAAGTATCATTTTTGAAATGCTTACTAAAACAGAAACATCTAATTGAAACCGACTATTAAAATTAAGATCAAAGAATTGTCTTGAAAAATAATACGCTAACTGACAAATTTGCTCTAATTATCATACGCAATTAGAGCCTTTACTCAGCGATTCCATCTGATTCTCGGATGAAAAGGTCGAGGTAATAATATTCTTGGAATTAAAATCCTTTTAGCTTTGCAATAATTAGACATATTTGTGAACGCAATAAAGATGCCTTGCCGATTTCGATTTCTCGAATTTAAGAACATTTACATATTCATTCCATTTACACAAATTATTTGAAATATGTAAAGACATTTAGAGTATTCTTCCTTGAAGCGATAGAAATGGAACGATTATTTCAAATTTTCCGCTTTAATCACGCCTAAATAACCCTGAAAATGTAAAAATTAAACTTTTATTTTTATTAATTTGCTTGCTTAATTAATTCAAAATGTCAGAACTTGTTAAAATGTCATTTATTTGTTTGTTTTTCTGCTATGCATTAAATAATTAAATATTTATTTATTTATAATTATTATTTTATATATATGTATATATATATTCTATTTCAAAATGTTATAATGATTTTTTTTTAAAAAAAAGCGTCTATATTAGAAATTAAATTTATCATCTTGAAACTAAGTGTTCAGTTATTTTCTCTTATTCTCAAGGCAATGTCAAAATATTTTAGTTCAAATTGCTTAAAATTGTTCATGAATGTTTTCTATATATATGACAAGAGAAAAGACTACGAACTAATGGATTAAACTATTAGCTTATATCTAATAGCTAAAATAAACATATGTAATTGCAATTTTTGGCTTTTTTTACCAAACAAGCTTTTACATTTGCTGCAAAATATCTAAATATTAATATTATGTCTAATGCTTAATTTAAAAAGTTGTATTTTTCTGAGTATTATGAAGTATATAAATATGAAGTATATAAGTAGCTTTTAATGTAGTTTTATGATTTGGTAAAAAGGCCAATTTTTGGTCTGTTTTGACCAGCTTGCCATATTCCTAATATTATTTTTTTCTTTCCGTTTTTTGTATCCATGCCAAGTTTTAGTGCATAATACACAAATATATAATACATATATATATATATGTTCAAAATGAAGAACAAAACAAAGAAAAATTNAGCTTGCCATATTCCTAATATTATTTTTTTCTTTCCGTTTTTTGTATCCATGCCAAGTTTTAGTGCATAATACACAAATATATATGAATTCAAAATGAAGAATAAAACAAAGAAAAATTATAGACATATGAAAAAAAGGGGGGTGGGAAATAATAAGTAAATAAAATAACAAACAACAGTTTATTAAAAAAGAAAAAAAAATTATTAATTAAAAAACCGGAAAAAAAGCCGAAAAAAAAGATGTAATCTTTTCTTCAGCCCACACGATTATATCCGCAAAACAGAGTGCTTTCTGATATTGTATCAATAAAGCCAAAGCAAAATATATTAATACAATAGTGTGAGGAGCACTCAAAAAATTTTTTT